>NC_038244.2:2813886-3171015 GCF_000004515.6 Glycine max | reverse complement strand
CTCCTCTCTGAGTTTAAAGGTAATTGAACATAATTGAAACTGAATCTGTTTATCTCACAGCTTACTGGTGGTACAGCTTCAATGCACCAATTGAAGGAACGCATTGAGAAAGACTTGCTAGAGGTGAAACTCACAGTTGCACATATTTTATTCGCTGAATGCCAATTTTCTGGATAGCATAAATTTATGGGTTGTTTTCCTTTTAAATATCCAATTTTTGTACTCTTCCAGTCCTCCTTTCTATTCTAATAAATTTCCCTTTCCCTACATGCCATCACGATCATATATAGGAAGACACAATCCACAGACAGAAGATTGTGGGAAACTTGAAAAGCTTAGTAGAGAATCAGTAATTGTAAAGTCTAGTTATTGCAAGGAGGGTTAAAACTAGGAGGAACACAACCTTTTGTGTTGTGTGGAAATTGGCACACATTTATAAGATACCCTCAGAGATCAGTATGAGATGATTTGTTATTTACTTGTCAGATATGCTTGAATGAAGTTTTTGGGTTGTAGGCAATTGTGTTCATATATGAAAAAAATTGTTTGAGATGTGATTTCTGTTTGTAGGAGTCCCCTCAAGCTGCTAGAGTAAAAGTATTTGTCAGTGGAAATGCAACTGAAAGAAGGTTCAGGTGGGATGTTCATCTCTCTCTGTCTCTGTCTCTGGTCCATTGTCTGTGATCATATTATGATGAGTTGGTTCATGTTGCAACATCTGCTCTAGTTCTCCCTCCTTTCTTCATAACTCAAGTGATTTTTATTTTAGCAATGCAATGCAACTCAAGATGATGTAGTATGATTTTTAAGTGGTTGTTGTTTAATCATGGTGGTAACTCTATTTGCAGTGTTTGGATAGGGGGGAGTATACTGGCTTCTCTTGGCTCCTTCCAGCAGATGTGGTTCTCCAAGTCCGAGTAAGTGCTGATTGATTGCAAAAAAACTGTTATTCAAGTTCATTCACCTTCATGAAAACTAAACTAAAAATACTGAACTCAAGTGAATAATTTTTTAACACAAAGCTATTTCACTGTGCTATGGATAGGTATGAAGAGCAAGGTGCTTCTTATATCCAAAGGAAGTGCCCTTGAGTTTTCTAACGGATGTGAATACTTGTGTTTATTTTCTTACCATTATTGGGAACCCGGGAGTTTCAGGAAGTCCAATGTTGACCACTAAATTAGTGCCCTTGCCATCAATGACCTGTTTCGAAGTCATGCCATTCTCATCAGTGTTTTACTAGGCGGTTATAACTATTGTCTAGATTGATATATTGACAGCTTCTTTATCTGCTGTCGAGGTTGATATAACTATACTGTCTGTAATTGGCACGAGCTCATTTTCTTATTCTGCATCACACTGCATGACTGCATCCCCTTCCCATATAGTGTAACGAAGTCTAAGTTAATTCCTGTTAAGTCTGGATAGTGAATAGCTAGCTATTGGCGTTGCTGCACCCTATTGTGCTTATTGATGCCAATAGTGTTAGTGTTCGAGGCATTAGTTGGTGACACTTTAACAAAGCTAAATGACGTTGTACCGTAGTTTGGTTGAGGCAAATGCATGCTACAAGGGCGACGGCTAACGTAGTCTCTCAATGTGGGAAACCTTTTTAAAAGCATTGGATTCTTTATTTTTTTAAACAAAGGGCTGATATTTTTTGGTGTTTTTATCTTTTTCTTTTTTTATTCAAATATTCACTATAATTTTTAATCATTTTTTTGGAAAGATAATTTTTAATTATTAAATAATATGTAATGTGATTGATCCTTTCACATTAAATTCTCCAACAATTATGTTATTTTTGTCATAACAATATCATATTATAGGCATCATAACATTTTTTACATGTCTATCTTATTATTCTTATCTATAACTATTAATAAAGACAATTATTCCATTTGGTGTACATATTTCTTATTTCTAAATTATTCTTTAATATATGTAATTATTTTTATTTTCTTCATGAACTTCTGAGATGTATCTATTGTCACTTTTCCTATAAAAAATTACCACTATTATTTTCTTTAATAATTTTTTCTTCTTTTTTATTTTTTTTAATATAAAAATAGAGGCACCAAGTGTCTCTTTTTCAACTAACCATTATATAAAGACGATATTTCTTTTATAATTTCATTTTTTATCTGTAGTAAATAAATAAAATATCAAGAGTTTATAGTATTTATATATTTTTTTAAATCATTATACCCTCAATGATTTTCAAAACTATCTACTAACTAAAACTATCCATTGCTAGACATATTATTCTCTTTGGTTTCTTATTTAACCTCAACCCTCTCTGTTCCTATTTCATTTTATATTTATTTTATAAAAATGTAGAGAGGCATACAGTACCTCTCTTTTCCCAGTATACTATAATTATCTTTTACTTTATTTTTACTACATTGCATATATAGATAAAAAAATCATATATATTGAACATTTTGATGATAGAAAGGTTAAATTAAAAAGTTAGAAAGTTAAAAAGTTATTTAACTTAAGTTTATTTATCTTTATTCTTTTTATTCCATTAGCTAAACAACAAAGATTTGGTTAATATGATCTTTTTATTTTTCCAAATTCATAATTTTAGTCTTTTTTATTTTTTTAATTGAGACATTTTGTTTCTCACCTTTTAAAAAAATGTAATTTTAGTTTTTTTTTAATTTAGACATTATGTTCTCTATTTTTTAAAAATAAGTGATTTTAGTCAGCTTTGTCAATTTGAGACTAGACTATGTATTTTTTTTTATTTTTTTTAATAAATTAAGTTGGTTAATAATTAAATAATTTTAAAAAAAATTTGTCATTTGGATAATAAATAGATGTAAATGTTTGCATAGTATCATAGATCAATGTTTAAAACTGATATTAAAATTATGAATTTTTAAAAAGTGTAGACAAAATATTTCAATTAAAAATGGAGACTAAAATTTACAAAGTGAAAATAAAATATCTTAATTAAAAAATAAAATATTTAAAATTGTGGATTTAAGAAAACTACATTCTTACCTTAAATAAAATATAAAATACAGGGGGAGTTCTTATTTGTTAAAATGTGTTGAAAATTATAAAATCAATTATGTGAAACCCATCGAATTTTATTATTTTTAATAAATTTTAATTAATAAAAAAAAGTGTGTTGGAAAGTGTGAAGATATTTCTCTAAAATATATTCAATTACAACTTTGAGATTTTTTAAGCCTATCAATTCAACTTTTATATATGTATATATAAAGAGAAAGGAAAAAGAAACTGAAAGACATAGGGATGAGATAACGAATTGTGGCGCTAAAGTTAATTGGTTGATTCAATGTAAAGGGAAAGAAATGGCCTCTTGTACGTGCTCGTCTTGGCTCATGTTCTTGGTCCCAAACTCAAACTGCTTCAAATTCAATGCTCTTGTTGCTTCCCAAACCCAATGGCATACCCACAGCAGAAACATTCCCCAATTTAAACGCCATTGGGTCGAAGCTTCTGATCAATCTCTAGCGTCTCCAGTTTGGTAATTTTCTTCTCTCTTCTCATTTGGAGGAGAATCAATTGTTATAGTATTATTATGTTCCAGAAAGATTCAGCGTGGCGTCGTACAACATACTGGGGGGAAGAAACGCTTCTCAACACTCGGATTTATACGTAAACGTTCCTTCTCGTTACATCAACTGGGCTCATCGCAAAAGGATTATTTCTGATGAACTCTTTGGATGGGACCCTGATATTATCTGCTTGCAAGTAAACGTTTCACCTTTCTTGCCTCTGTTCTCATTTCTTTGACACGGATATTTAATACATAATACGATCATGCTTTTAATTTAGCCCTTAAGTTTAAAATGTTCTATTTTGATTTTTTAAAGTGTATCTATCTGTTAGACTAAGTTTTTTTTTTTTTAGAGATGGACTAATTTGGTCTAACCGAGATGGATCAAAGAAAACCTTTTAAACTTAGGGCTCCAACGTAAAACCAAAAAATAAGATGAGAGAACAAAAGTGTATTTTGGCCTATTAATAATCTTTTTTAGACTTGAGCTCAAATACTAACTTGAAATATTTGAAATGGTATTGTCAGGAGGTGGACAAATATTTTGAACTCTCAGACATTATGGTTAAAGCGGGATATGCAGGATCTTATAAGGTGTATTTTCATTTCCTTTCTGAATTTCTGATTACTACTTTGGTTTTGAGTTTGATTGACTGATATCTTCTTGATCAGCTTTTGGTTCATTACAAATAAAATGAAATGAAATAAATATATTAGTTGGTTTGATCTGCACCATTAATCATGCTGATGTCTCTATACTACTGTGAAAGTTGTCACTATCCTGTGCATAGTAGTACTACATTACCATATATAGGTGTGTGACTATTGAGAACCTAATGAATTATGTAAATGGAGATGTAGAGACGCACTGGAGATAAAGCAGATGGTTGTGCAATGTTTTGGAAAGCTCATAAGTAATCTATTGATTGCCCAATTTGCTTGTTAGATTAAAATTGATGGATCTAATCCATCCACTTTAATTACATTTTCATTCTTTTTGTCTGTTTGTCAGGTTCCAGTTACTGGAAGGAGAGACCATTCAATATAAGGACATTGGCTCAACTTTCAGTTTTTGAGGTATCGATTCTTTGATGTTGGCTCATTTCTTTTAATGATATTACAATGGTCGGTCCTTCCTTTTTAGTGTTTTGGTACTTTACTCATGTTCCTGGATTCTAATATTTCCAATTAACAAGAATTTTTTGGGCCTCTTGTGTGGTTGCATCAGAAACCCCATCAGACACAATTGAAAATAAGCAACATTGAATATTCCATTAGGGCATGAGATACAAGGTTTTCATCCGACTATTGATGATTTATTATTTTGTAGCATGATTTTTAAAGAGTAGCGAAGTTTCAACTAAAGCAGAATCTCTTGTATAGTTGATATGTTTGATTATCAGCATTATCGTGGGAATATTTTATTAAACATACAAGTCTTTACAAAAGTGGGTGCTATGGCACTGGGATACTGCCTGTTCCTAGCTCTTTGGCCACCACCCCTTGCTTTTATAATGTGTTATCTTATATTAGTTTGAACACAAGCAGCGGCTATCCTTTATTTTGGTTATCTTTTTTTATTGTGTCCTAGTGTTATTATTGTAAATATTGTCCTCTTATATATTCAAATGAAAATATATAATAATTGAAAATATTGTCCTATTATATATTCAATTAGTCTTCCTTTGCATTTCTAACTTCATCCTGTACAGGCAGATGTGTAAATCTGACTCAAGAAGACTGTTAGTTGGTAACATCCACGTACTTTACAACCCAAACAGGGGAGAAGTTAAATTAGGTCAAGTAAGTGTTATATTCCATCCCCCTCCCCCCACCCAAAAGAAAATGTTACGTTAACGGTCTTTCCTCTATTTTAGCTAACTATCTTTTGAAAATAAACATCTATGCAGGGTTTTCTTTATTAAATTCAAAAACATATCAAGAAGCCATGTTTAGTATGACATGTTTCTTTGATATAATTGAATATGATGTCAAACATTAATTGCTCACATACTGTTTGCATGTGGTGCTTTATGTCATCTTTCCATAATTCCTTCCTCTCTCTTATTTTCATTAATTTATGGTCAATTCTCTTCTCAGTTGACCAATTTTCATCTAGTAACTAGTAATAAACACTATCAGATCAGTTGAGATAACTACTAATGCCTCATTCATAAAGGGCTTTATGTTATCTAGGAAATACAATTGACTAGGTATTTCACCTTTTTTTCAACTGTCAAATCAGATTCGCTTTGCTTGAACTAGCTATTCTCTTGATAATTGAAATATTTAATATTTCAGATTCGTTTTCTCTTGTCAAGAGCACAATACCTCTCAGAGAAATGGGGTAATACCCCTGTTGTGCTAGCTGGTGATTTTAATAGTACTCCTCAGGTGCCATACTCCAGAAAACAGATAGAAGCTTGTCATATACTTCGTGTTCTTCATTTTTTACATTGATTTCTATTTATTATCATTCATCTACAGAGTGGAATATATAAGTTCTTGTCATCATCTGAGGTGAATTACTTCAAAATCATTATATCACATTCACATTATCTTAGTTTTGCAATTTCATTCTATACTAGACATGATAATAGGATTGTTCATGCTATGAATATAAGGAAGCAGTTAATGTTGAAGATGCTCACTTGAAGCTGGCTGTGGTTTGTAATTGCAGCTTAATGTCTTGCTGTATTACAGAAAGGAATTATCTGGACAGAAACGCTGTCGTCCTGCTCAAGTTTTAGGCGAGAATAAACAAACAGTTGGTCCAATTGTCACACTATATGGGTACTTTTCCATTTCTTTTTTGGTGATTAGGAGCCAATTTGGATAATTTTTTCAACCAGCACTTATAGAAGAAAATAGAATGAATTGAGGTAAAATGAATCAAACTTCTTGCACGAGTCAAAATCAACTTGTGCATCTCAACTTTTTCATAAGCTTCCTCATCTAACTTTTCCATGAGTACCTAAGAGTTCAGCATTCTTGCCTTAGAAACGTCTAAACAATAGAGTTTTACAATTGAAAAGCTCCCATAATTTATAAGCTAATCTAACCTAGGCCGAATTATATATTATAAGCTATAATGTAGGTACGCATGTATAGTTTATATAGTAGAGAATTATTGTTTGATATCAGTCATCACAAACTTAAGCTGACAGGGTATATGTGTGTAATGACCTGTCTTTGATAACAATTTTGAGATGAGATAGTTTTGCATTTTCACCACTCTTTCTTTTCTGTGTGTTTGTATTCTACATTAGTGTTTAGAAAACTTTTTTCATCCTTTTCCATTTCTGTTCACTTCTATTTTTTCCTTAAGAATATCTTATTTCTACTCAAGTTTTCTAATGCCTTGTCCTGCTCTGTCTCTCTCTTAATTGATGTACTATAATTTGTATGTGAATGCCTTTTCATAAATATGGATTTAACACTGTTGCATATGAGACATGCATATTCATGGCAGATTTAGTGTGTTGTAAATTATAACATTTTATGACCTTTCTCTCTTGGGGGATTTTGATATTTTATGGCCTTCAATTGTGCCCTCACTTTTTCCTATTATTACTATGTATGATTTCCATATTTAATCCCCCTGGCCCATGCCAACAGAATAGTAAAATTGCAAAGCTTTTCAGGGCTCAAATTGTACACAGGGATTCAATGGTGAACTCTTGGCAACTTCCTATCACTCAAAGTTTCTTGGCACTGTAGATTACTTATGGTAATCAATGTCTTTCTAAGCTCTGCCAAATATATTGGTTGTTAAAAATATTATGGTTGTGGCCTTGTTGATTGCAATTACCAAACTATAAGATCGACTTTACTTGATGCAGGTACTCAGATGGTATTGTACCTTCAAGAGTTCTTGATACTGTTTCAATAAGTGATCTCCTAAGGACAGGTGGCCTCCCATGCAAGGTATTCCTGCTTGGCTTTTGCTGCTTAATGTCCAGCTTAAGTTAAAGTTCTTTAAGCACATTCAATTGCCTAAGTGAAAAAGTATAAACTAGGAGGGGATTGTGGAGGTTTCTCGATTGTAATGGAGAAGTAACATTGTTAGTAAATGTATGGTTTAAGATTTTTGGGGTGCCCAGAGGTTGACCAATAATTTAGAGAATCACAGAAATTTATCTTCAACCCACCTACCTGCTGGCTGACCTGCATCCCACAAAACATAAGATCAGGTTTGATGGTTGAATCTTTAAGCTGTTGTTTGGAATCGGACAAATAAAATGATGATGTCTTGACTTTAGGATTGGATATGGATGGGCTTTTTGCCTTTTTCAACATTTATTGATGCTTTCACGTTGGTTATTCTTTATGAATTGGGATTTGGGACCCTCATCATTTTTCTGAATACATGTTTTCATTTAGAAGCATTACGATCGCTGGTTTTGTAGAGGTGCTTTTGAATTGAAATAGGAGTAATACATCTTAGCACTTCTCTAGGATCATTTTTCCCAACTACATTGTCTACAATGCACTTTTTCACCTTTGATTCAATTGTCTAAACGTAATTTTTCCCAATCTAACTAGTGTTTTCCTTGATCAATAGAAAGTGGGAAGCGACCATTTGGCCTTGGTTTCTGAATTTTCTTTCTCAGTTACCAACAATGAACCTAAAGACAAAGTGGCAGCAGCAGCAGCAGCAGCAGCAGCAGCATCACCTATAGTAGATATTGAAGAGCCTAACAATCAGCAGTCATAAGAAAACAGCTCAGCATTTGTGTTTGGAAACAGATTTTTGCTATCCTTGTTTACTTGTACTATAGTTTGAATTATATTTACTTAGCATTCACAAATTTTTCGAAAAAGGCTGTAATTTAGATAAAGGTTGAAGATCAAGTTGTTAGAATTTCTCAATGTATCATACTAAGTTATAAATTCGAAGTGCAAGGAAAAATCTTATTAGAAATTGAATTACTGCATTATTGGTTACAGTGAGTTCCTCCTGCATTATTGAAAACAAATGTATAGTTCAATTCAATTAATTTATATTTAATTTATTTTTGTATGAAATAAATAAATAAAACATATAAAATAATTTTGATTCGCAATCTTAAATTAAGTTCAATTTCAACTTGAAAAAAAAGTTCATATCAAACTTTAAAATGAGTCAATTTTTATGAGTTAAATCACGTATTAAGAGTTCATTTGTTAGAGTAAAAAGAAATGAAAATTTTGAATTAAGGTATAGTATAAAAATCTAAATCTCATCTTATTTTACTATTTATTTCTTTTTTTGTTTGTTTTCTTTTCCCTCAAAGGAACAGACCCTTTGGTTTGTGAGAAAAAAAGAAAAGAAATGAGTGAATGGTTTCAAAAATTTTGATATGAATCCCAGGCTTTCATATACAATTTCAATTTAAATATTTCTTTTCCCTCCGTTGAATGGTCTAAGCTGGACTAAGGTGTGTGACTCCCATTAGCGTGCAGCGAAACTCCGAACGCAACGCTCCTAGAAAGAAAGCTCATTCATTTCTTCTTTCGATCAAAAAACAACAATCAATCAATCTCCTTTTTTCATTCAGGATGCAACGTTTTCTTGACAACGTCCTTGCTGTTACTAAAGAGTATGCACATTTTCTTTCTCCATTATTCTTTATCATCTTTGTTATTTGAAATCAAATTTTGGAATCTAAATGTTTTTTTGCCTTGGCACGATGAATTTATATGTTAATAATGCAGGTCGGTGAAGACGTTTACTTATGAATCGTTGAACAATATTGTGAGAGTGATAAATGGTGTGTCAGCTCTTGTGTTGACACTGCTACCTGGGAAAGCCACTATACTTGTAGGTATTCAAGGTTGGGAGCTCAGGCCAACTCTTCGTGGAACATGCTTTCCACGTTGGATGGATAAGTAATAAGTTTAATAATTCCTCATTTTCATTATCATTACCATTACGGTTTTGTTAAATTAAATGTATATTTCTGAATTCTTTCATTTTTCTAGTGGTGTGTCCTCTTTCAACCACTTTATTCATGAGCTTTCTGTGGATTCCGATGTATCAAGCCTGGAATATTCATCTGAAGAAGAAGAAGAAGAAGACAGTGATTATGATGGATATGAAGAATATCCTGAATCTCCCTCATCACAAAGTTCTAGAGCCTCCAGAGCTAATTGGATTTTGGTTCCTATACACTTGTTGCTAGGGATTCCATTTCGCCTTTTCCAGTTAGCTTATTCTGGGTCTGGGGTGTCAAAACCGTCACTGGCTATCTCTGCCAATCAACACCCTTCACAATCACATTTTCCTAATAAAGTGCAAAGCCTCAAGGACCAAATTATCCATCGTACTACTGACAGGAGACGTGGGATCATTGAGGTTGTGCAACTATTTTCATCCTTATTAATTTGTGTTGTGTTTTCTTGACCATTTATTTGTAGTAGGCAAATCTCATGTGAATGTAACTTTTGTGTTTCTTTTTTTTGGTTTTCTACTAGGATCTCCATATGGCCATGGAGATATTTATAGAAGCTGTTTTTGATGTTGTTCACAGGGCAGTACATCTTCTTCTTTCCCCATCAGAAGCTCTTGGAACATTATCCAGGTTGTTTTCATCTCATGATGATGTTGCCGAGGATGCCTCTACTTCTTCAGCTACACTTGGAGACAATGAGCCAACACCTACAGACAGGAATACTAGTTCTCGTTCATCTCTGAACACAGATGCCCGGACATGTCAAGACGTTATAACAGAGCTAGGGTAAAGACTGTTGCTGTGTACATTTATTCCTTTTATTTTGAGATCTTGCTTGTCCAATTAATGATTTATCCTTTTAACTCTCACAGGTATCCATATGAAGCTATTCATGTCATCACTGCCAATGGATATGTTCTTCTTTTAGAAAGAATTCCTAGGTAAGTTAGACACTTTTTTAAGGAAATTGTTTAAACCTCCACAAGTGTAATAATCCACCCTCTTTAATTTTGAACTTACTTTGATATTTCCAATGTTAAAATTAAATTTAAATGCACCCAATCTGATTTTCCAGTGTGAATCACTGCAGAAATGGAGACATTATGCATGATACTAATTGACTATTTGACATCTGATCTATCAACTATTTTTTTTATTGTTGTGTGGAATGAATTGCATTTGATATTTGAATGAAACTATTATGTTTGATATGGGTCTTTTTCTGGTAGTCATATTTAATTATCGGGACTCTATCATGTGTAGAGATGGTGGATTTTGAAGGCTATAACACAATTTTATCATTCAGAATATATTTAATTATCTTAAATGGATAACAATCTAGGATGAGTAGACAATAAGGAGACTGTATTATTGTTATTGCTTTGTGTACAGTCTAATGCCCGTAATCTGACTTCACAGGCGAGATGCATGTAAAGCTGTTTATCTTCAGCATGGAGTCTTCGATTCATCAATGGGGTGAGTAATTTGTAAAGTATTTCTTATATGTGAAGTAGAGAGTTGTATAGTAGGTTGGGTAAATTTATTGTTGCATCATTTTTTTAAGTCAACATCTGCCTGAATCCTTTGAGTTATGATCTTGGCATGACATATAGGACTGATGAGCTTTTTGTTTTGATCTTATCCTGCTTCCTCTGTTTTGTCCCTGATTTTTTCCCTCTGAATCATGAAATTTTTTTCTATTGTTTCAGTTGCTTGGATGCCAGAATGATGTTAAGACAATAGGGGTATTCTAATAAGTTAAACTTTTTTGGTTCAGTTGGGTATCTAATGGTGTTGTTGGCTCTCCCGCTTTTGCAGCCTATGATCAAGGTTTGTTACATCTGTGATCTGTCAAGGTAGTATGTGCGCTTCAAGAACATATCTGTTTTTAAGAATTATTACATGTAAGTGTGTTTATTTTCAGGGTATGATGTATTTCTGGGAAACTTTCGTGGTTTGATTTCTAGGGAACATGTTAACAAGAATATCTCTTGTCGTGAGTAAGTTCTCAAAGCGAAACCTATTGATTTGTCTTGTGTTGTTTGATGCAATGTGGTTTATATTTTATTATACTCTATTCCTGTGACGTTTGATGTAATGCAGATACTGGCGATACTCCATCAATGAACATGGGACTGAGGATATTCCTGCTATGATAGAGAAAATCCATCAAGTAAAAACTGCTGTTAGTAAGCCTGATACTGAGGAGGAAAGCAATGATGGTCAGCTTTACAAGTTTTGTGCAATTTGCCATAGTTTGGGAGGAGCTTCTATGTTAATGTATGTTGTTACGCTTAGGATAGAAGCCAAGCCCCATAGACTTTCAAGATTGGTTTTGTTATCACCTGCTGGTTTGCATCATGACTCTAACCCAGTCCTTTCAGTGGCGGAGCACACATTGTTTTTGCTGGCCCCTATTCTGTCTCGTATTTTCCCAGCCTTCTATATACCAACTAGATTTTTCCGTATGATTGTTAACAAGTTAGCTCGGGACCTGCAAAACCTGCCTGCAGTTGGAGGATTGGTTCAAACTTTAGTAGGTTATGTTGTTGGTGGGGACAGCTCAAATTGGGTTGGAGTTTTAGGAACACTACATTACAACATGAATGACATGCCAGGAGTATCTTTTGGTGTTAGTCTCCATCTTGCTCAGATAAAACGTGCTAGAAGGTTTAGAATGTTTGATTATGGGAATGCATATGGGAAAGTGTATGGTTCCCCTGAGCCTTTGGACTTGGGTGAACACTATGGACTCGTAGACATTCCTGTTGATCTGGTTGCTGGTCAGAAAGACACGGTGATACGATCTTCAATGGTGAAGAGACACTATAAATTGATGAAGGATGCTGGTGTGGATATGTCATAATGAGTTTGAATATGCTCATTTGGACTTTACGTTCTCTCACCGTGAAGAACTTTTGTCATATGTTATGTCGCGTTTGCTGCTTGTGGAGCCCAATTCAAAGAACCAAGTAAATCAAAGGGATCTAAGGTTGAGGAAAAAGGACAAGTTTCATTTAATGGGTAGAATATGAGATCTAACACATGATCATCTCCTACTGATATGTTTTTGTTGTGTCTCGTACACTGCCGGATGGAGTTGTATATACCTGTTTGCTTACAGAACTGCTATGTACATGTGTCATCTTTTCCTTTAAATCTTATCTCTCTTTTTCTGTTTGGAGAAGAAATTCAAAACAATTTTGGAATACACTGTAAAAAAGTGTGAACTCTGACTGAATGGAACAGAGGCGTCAGAGAAAATGGATAGTTGTTGTATGTCGGTAGTTCACTTGAGGTTTGTGAAAATTCGTGTTAACTATGTTTAGGATAGCAATTAAATCTGAAGTTGCAGTCCAGTGTCCAATCCGATTCCATTTTTTAGCAACCCATTATTTGATTTCTATATCATGACAATTATCTCTATTGTCTTATAAATATTACCATACATGACGCACTATCTTTTCTATATTATGATTTTTCGTTTTTTTCTGCTCAGAATAAGGCTTCTTTTTCTTCTTCAATGTCTGTTCATTATCTCATTTGTGCAAAAATCTGTATCCACTCATTTTCTCTCTCTTTTGATTTGACCAACATTGAATTTGTTTCACCATTTTATTCTTATTGATCTTACCAAGTAATTAATATTTATGTCTTCAACAATTTAGTTCAAGAGTAATTCCATTACATAGAGTAAGTCTGTTTAAATTTAATGGTACAAAAAGTTTGTTTAAATTAAAAAGGATTAATTACTGTTCTGCAAATTTAGCCACTAAAATATGTTTTTTAAAATATTCTCCTGATAGAATTTATTATACGAGAAACTAAAAAGAATAATTTGTCAAAATTTTAAAATTAAAAATATATTTCTTAATTTCAGGAACTAAAAAAATATTCACCCCAAATTCAAGGACTAAAATAATAATTAAATCAATATAAAAAAATCAAAGTGTTTAAAAAATACTTAATTTTATTATAAAAAAGAAAAATAATACTTTTTTAAAGGAAAAAAAATTAGACAAACAAATAAAAAAAACTGGTTATTTTATTAAAAGAAATATTTTTTAAATAAACTTGAACAAACGGATCCATTAAATTCACTGAGTACATTCAGAGAAGTTGATTAAGGAAACTAGAGACCTTCATTTCTTCCAAATGGGTATAATGGAAGCAACAAGATCATTTGACCTTTCCAAAAACGTGGACCTCATGTTATTATATGGTGAACAGTGCTAGCAACACGCTGGACCTGGACTGGATGCCAGACCTAATGAAAACACCATCTATTTATTTTATGCAGTGCTTACAATTCTGTAATGCATTTGAAGAAATGAGAAAAGCACATTTTCCATCTAAAATTACACTCTCAACTCCCCAACTTCCGGTCCTAAAGGTTTAAAGACGGCTTCCACTTCACTCGGATCAATTTCCTCCAAGCTTGATGGTTTCCATTTTGGGTTCTGCGGGAGAACAATTATTGATGATTGAATTTATTACTGAACTAGGAAAAAGCATATACCAAATATTGAAGCATATAATCAATACCTTCATGGGTTAAACGAAATTTAAAAGTATTCATAGCACTAGCAGTGTGACAAACAGAAGGAAATATATGCAGACAAGACCAGATATAATTTATAAATACTTTGAACTGTAGATTCATACGCAGAGAAATCAAATATATGGGGCATATTTGATTTTATTATTGTTTTTGAAAATTATTTCATACAATTATTTCACAGAATAAAATTATCGAAAACATGCTTGTTAAATTGTGTTTTTAAGAAGTTTGGAAACTTAAGGACACTAATGATAATGGTAGAAGTGGTGTAGGTGGCCAGGAGGTGGTGGTACTTTGAAGTGCGAGTAGAGAGTCATTGAAAGTTAAAGAGAGAAAAAAAAAACTTAAAAATTAAGCATTATTATAGTTTTTTAAAAAACAAAACTGTTGAAAAACAATCGAACTGGCACATGTATTTTCAACTTAAGATTCTTGAGTGTTTTCCAACATTTGGTAGAAGGAAACCAGCATTATTACCAATTCCAAGGACAAGCATAATTTTTGCATGATTTCCTTTCATTTCACCAATAATATCTTAAGTACCACACAAGACCACAAGGTAAAATATAGGATAACTTTTAGTAACACCACTTATTTTCAGCAGACAAGTTAATTACACCTCAGATTTCCTGGTTTAGCAAACAGCTAATATTCAAGTTTGTCTCCCAGATTAAAAAATACACAAAGCATAAGAAAAAGAAAGAACCTGATCCTTGTCCACCAGCACTGCTCGGACACCTTCTGAAAAATCATGCCGTAGTGAAGACCTCAAGGCAATACGATACTCAGTTTCCATTACGCCACTAAGCTGGAATTTCCCAAATGCAGATGGAAGAGGCCTAATTAGTTTGTAAACATGGAAACTAACACCATCCCCTCCCCTAAAATAGAGTTCTTACCGTGGATAGTCCACCGTCATTATTCCCCACTGCAGAGGCAACCGAAGAGAAGTACTTGTTGGTCAAGAAAAGGGAAAAAGGAGCACCTTTTCTGAGGCCTTGGAGAGCTTCATTAGCCCACTCCACGACTAGAAATAGAAAAATACAAGAATATTACAACTAGTCTGGACATTTCAGTATAACACCAACGATATGTCAATCAGCATACCATTAGGGTCAGTGCTTGACTGGTGTTTTTTTAGCTCCTCAATAATTTCAGTGACTGATTTATTTCCTCCAAATGTAGAAACTAGCTGAGGTAAAAGCAATTTCAACTGTGCCTCGGACTCAGGGTTGGACTCATATCTTGCTAAAAGTACTTTGATGTCCTGATGTGGATCCTGAGAACTATATAACCAATGAGTTTTGTGTAAGATCATTATATCTTTTATGTTTTGAGGACTTGTTTGTATGCACTCATTGCAATTTCATATAATATACTTCAAGACAATACTAATAGATATGATAGATTATTTCAACAAACACAAGAAGACCTTGAGCAAAACGTGCAGTGCATCCTCTACATGACACAAACATGCCTATGAAGTATTATCATTTAATGGGTCCAATTCAATCTAAACTGATGAAGTCAATGGGGCCAATAATCTTAAAAAGAATCTCAAATGTTGTTCAAAGGTTCAAGCTAACATACAAGTTTGTGGCCAAGAGGGCATCCTTGAATGAACCTAACTTTCCAGATGGCACATAATGTGTTCCAAGGCCAGCATATATTGCATCTGAGGGAGTAGAAATCCTCTTTCCAGTCAATCCAAGATAAGCACCTGCAATTAAAAAAAATTCAAAGTAACATGAATCAGAATCCATAGAAAGCAAGTGGAACTGTGGAAGAACCTTTAACAATATACAAATAAACTGATTTTAGCTGAAACCTGGGACCACACCTAGATGCTTCAACAGTGTAGCACACATGTATTCATATGGCAGATTATGACAGAATAGTGCACGCAAAAAATGAAAGAGAATCATTGGTATTTTAACAACCCTCAAATCCACATTGGCTAGTCTTATAAAAGCAATAACGAACTACAAATGCTGTATTAATTTTAAAAAAGAGAAGTACCAACGGATCCTTCCCCTGGACTTTGAGCCGCTATATAAGCAAAACCTACATCTGGGAACAAACCAATTCCATTTTCTGGCATCGCAAGAACAGTTCTCTATAAATGTGAATGAAAAAGAAAAGTCATAAATAGGATCTACAACGGCAATTCATGACTAAACGAGACAACTATTGCCAGGTGAGCATACCTCTGTTATGATGCGATAGCGGCCATGACCAGATAAACCAATTCCAAAACCCATAGTTATTCCATCCATGAAGCTTATATATGGCTTCTTGTAATCAGAAATTTTGCATATCAAAGAATACTCAGCAGTGAAGACCTAAAACATGAAATATAACAAGTACGTAATTTTTATGTAGTACATTAACAGGTCATGCAAAAATGCAAGATGCAGCAAAATGCATAATTGCTGACAGCATTGTTGTCAAACTCACAAATTAACTTGTTTAGGATTAAGGTCCAAAAATGCAATAACTCCCAAGGAAACTTAGACCAATCCAAACTAGTGTCAACTCAGCCAGGATTGGATGAACTCGCTCAAAATTGTGATTCCAAGGCTGATTTAGAAAATCTGCTTTAAGTAGAGAAACAAGCTCTAAAAAGTCCCCAAAACAGCACCATTTGGCCAACTATTTCCCTTTTTTGGTTCCTTTTCAGCGACTCTTTTCATTACAAGCACATTTGTCTCCTTTTTTGTCCGAACTTGCAGCATTATCTAGGAATTGAAAACTTAAGAATTCGTGATAAAACACAAATTTTGTGGCTCTTGACTCTCAGACTCTAAAGTTTGATGTTTTCACCTTATTATCTTTTAATTTGATCATTTATGTATAATTTTAAGTTGCACTATCATACTTTGTTACTTCTGTTTGTTTTATTATGAAGTTGCAATGTTGGTTTTTCATCAATTTATCATATTATATTTTGTTTAGATATTATGATTAGTTTTTTTTTTAATATTATTTTCATATTAGGTTAAATCTTACGAGTTGAGTTGAGCCTGAATCGAGTTTATGAACCTTCCACAAATTTTACATAAACTCTAAGTTTGATAATCTTGTTTGATAGCAATTACATCTGCAGTTCTAGACTTCTAGTAGTCACATAAAACACCCAAAGGAAATTCAATGTCATGGGAAAGAAAAGACTATGTCAAAAGGGTAATCCTGTAATGACAGAAGCTGGTGTGTTACAAAAGATGGGGCATCGATAGGAGCTGAACTGGAAGCACCTTCTGGCCATGGCCATACCAACACCTGAGCAGGGATTGGTCACGCACCTTCAGGAGTGAAATACCTTGTGGCCTTACCCCAAAATATGTTGCAGAGATGGCTTCCTCAATCACAGACTAAGATTGCATGTTTTATACATTTTATTTTGGATATAATACGCATTTGGGTAAGCAACTTAATTAAAAACTAATTCCATAAGCTCTTACCAAATGAGCTATTTTAAAGTTACTAAAAGGAACGTATTTGATAAGCTTCTCCATGAAGCTTTAAAAAACATGTAAGGTCATAAACTAGATCCATGAGCTCAAATAAACTCTTCCAAAAGTCCTTAATTGGTCATGAAACTCCCTCAATAACTGGACATTACCAATTATCTTATAAGTTGAAGCTATTAAAGCTAGTTTGTCATGAATAATGTGATATGATATATCAGCAGTACAGCCAATACTTTCTCTAGAGTATATTAGAAATATAGACATTACTAGTTTATAAGTGGCAATACTCCCATAGGAAGGGTATTTATTTTGCATTGGCATTGTTTTGATAAAGTGAAAGGGTATGAATCTGAAGGTATACATAATTACAAAGGACACAACTAGACCTCAATCATATCTGATAGATGGTTTTTGATTGTTATCTGCTTCACATCACCACCTGCAGATAAACTAAGATCTCGGTTACCGAGTAAGAAGTCATTGAGAACAGAGAAAACTTAATTTGATGAAACACGGACTATAGACTATAGACCAGTAGGGTAGCATTGAAAGAAGATAATGATGTTGACAAAGATGCAAACAACATATCCAATGAAGTACCAGTACAACTGGATAAGCATGTATGTTAATACACTTGAGGTTAAAACAAATAATATGAGACCTTCTGCACTAAAGGAGTGTTTTTGTCCTTTTGTATTTCAGCAACAACCCCTTTAATATCCATACCTGCATTGACCACCAATGGTGACTCTCAAAACCTTACCTAGCACTCAAAAACCAAATAACCTCAAATCGAAAACAGAATATCTGCAAAAGAAGCTAATTTTTAATCTATTTAAGCTAGAAACGCGCTTTGCATTAAAAGATTAATAAATTATTTATTTCCCTCAATGCCTCAGTCATACCAGCGCAAAAGGCTCGAGGCGAGCTGCTATCAACCAGTACGCATTTGACCCTTGGGTCAGATTCCCATTCATCAAGATAACTTTTATACTTTACATCCATATCTGCATCACAAAAAAATTCAAATCAAAAAGAAATTAAAAAATAAACCAACAACACTCAGAACTGCAAAAGGGCAATAATTTAAACCCATAAAAGAAAGAAAAAAAGAAATAAACAGATCCCGCCCTAGTTTATCTCATTCTATGTCGAACAATCAATATCCAGAATCATAATTCCCTTCAAAATTCAATAAAAAAAATAACGCAAATTATTTGGCACTCTGACACTAATCGCAGATATGAATTTTCAACTAATGCATGAGCTCCACAATAATTGCGTATTGCTATAAGAGCTAGTTCAACAAAACAGTCCAGATTCCAAAAGCAAATCTCCGAAGACAATTCTCAACTTAATAGCATACATAATTACGGAAACGAAGAAGAATATGGAAAACCTAGGTTCATGGCGTTGAGAGCTTTGGGGCGATCGAGGGTTATGACAGCGACGCCGTTTTGATGAACAGAGCCCTTCACAAATTCTTCGGCCATAGCGGAAAATGCTCGCAGAGAAAAGGAAGGTTGAAAGCGAGAAAAAGTGAGTGAACTCAGAAAATGTTGAACTCTGACAGCACCCAGTAGCATCCTTTTCTGTGAAAACAACAAGACGAAAATCAAATTAAGTTAATATATCTAATGATTTATCAGGGGACAAAAATTATCAATTTATAAAACTAGAAAAATTACATATTATAATTAAAAATTAAAGTAATCAAAATCATGAATCTAAAAAAAAATTAAAGAGACGAAAATCATAATTTTGCGAATTAACTATTAACAATTGTTTATAAAAAAAAATTAGAGGATTACTAGGCAAAGTGATATACTTCTGCTCTAATGTTCTAGTAGCAAAAAAGTGCCACCTCGATATCAATTTTCAATTCTATCGGCCGAACAAATTGTGTCAAAATTGATGGATTTAGGAGAACAAAAGTAAATTTGAAAATTAAAAAAATAAAATATTAAGTAATCTTAACAACAAAGTTTATAACAATATTTACATTTAAATTATAATTTTTAAACTAAAAAAACTCGTATCATTTCATTCAAAATAAAGTATCAATACATGTTAAAATAAATTCAAACACATGATGACTGGTATAAAATTTTGAGGCTCTTGCAAGTAAATAAACAACACAAATTAACTTATCTCTAAATAAAACTAACCATAGAATTCTGAATAGTATGAACTCTTACCTATTAAATTTGGACCATCAAATGCAAATAGAAATACTTTTAAAAGATTAAAATTAATATAAGTTGAAATGTGCCTGGCTGAAAGAATCCTAAGTTCATACTCAGTCCGATGCTAATCGAGAGGTACACAATTCTTCAGCGTTGAATACGTAACAACAAAAGACTTAGTAATATAAGTTCTTTATGTTTGAGGTTGACAAAAGGTTACATATATTTATTTATCTTATAAATATTAAATATTAAATATAAGTATAACAAAAACAATAATCAAACATTAATATCCCATGCATCTTTCCAGTCTGCACACTAATCAGTTAACAAATACAAATATCACACATTATTTCGACACAAACACATTGTTTCTCCTAATAGGAAATCTAAATCACAGACGCTGATTGCATATATAGCATATCTTAATTCATACATATTTTTTTTCGTTATGAGAATACAAGTAGAGAGATTATGTGCCACAAAGGGTAGCATATAAATGTTTATTTCTTTTTGGAAGACTAGTAGTAAACTAGATAATATCTTTTTTGAGTATTTTCTTTAACATACTTTTATTATTGGACTACGTCTATACTTGCTCAATTGTAAAACAAGTACTATGAGACGAAATTCAACTATAAAGTATGCGTTAAGAAAATATTAAAATAACATGTTTTATATATTTATTCCTCGTTTTATGAAGCTAGAGCAGCCTTGAGCACTTGAACGAACTTAAGGTGTGCAGTTAACTGGGGGAAATGGCCAAGTGTATCTATGATCTCTAAAGTAACTTTCCCTTTAATTTTGTTCTTCATGTAGAGCGCTACGTTGTGTGGCACAGCTGCATCCTTTTTGGTCTGAATGATAGTGCATGGAGTCTCCACCTTGTCAAGTATCTCTCTCCAATCAGAATAGAATATGGTCTTGGCCAAGGACAGAGCAACTTCACCTTGCATTCTCTTCAAGCACTTCTCATATTTGTCCACAGTGTCTTCATTAGTTGGATCCGCTATTAATGAGGCGAAGCCAGAAGCAAAGTTTTCATAGTTGGTTCCTATGTTTGAGAGCAATTGCTCAATATCTGAGCTGTTAAAGCCTCCCTCATAATCATCTGAATTTAGAAACCTGCATTACATATTATTATACCAACAAGTTAGAAGGACTAATCCTTTTACACTTATAGCCAAAAAGGTGGAATAAGACTAAAGTATATATTATAGAGGTATTTGAATTTTAATTTCTATTCACTTTTTTTGTTGGTGAAAATTACTATTTACATTGATTTAGAATAGATAAATATTCTATCTAAATAAATCATATGTTATTGTATTTTAATATTTAAACTAAGAACCTTTTTTTTCAATGCTCTGTGTAATTTTATTTTACGGAAGTGTTATTAAAGACAGGCACAGCCCCGCCGTACGAGTACTCGAACTATTTCGAGCGTGAATTGATCGTGGACCACATGTCCAAAAATAATTAATATTTTTGTATTCTATAAAATTGCAAATAAACTAAGAAATCATGAGTGTGTTAACAAAATTTTGAATTAACTCTTAATTTATTTTACTAACTTATAAATTTATTCAACAAAATTGGATCTAACATATTTTAATTATAAAAAAAAATCTCATTGTTCTATCATAACTTTTTGTGTTTTAATATTGTTCATCTTTATCAACTAAATTAATAATTAATTTTACTAAATATTTCAATTCGATCAACAAATTTAACTGATCATGTTCATAGTAAGGAACAATTGAACAAATCCAAGAGATCCAAGCAAGCAAGGGTAGCAAAACAAAACAAACCAAACTAATAAGCAAAAGTTAAAGAAAAGAAGATGATACCTTGGGGAAGCACCAACGAGAATAAGGGTCTTGAAGAGTTGAGGTCTTTTGACAGAGGCAATGCAACCAATGATGCCCGACATGGAGTGGCCAACAAAAGTGACAGCTTTGAGGTCCATCTCATTCAGCAGAGTGATCAAGTCATCAGCAAAAGCTTCCACAGAGGAATACTTGTGAGGGTCATAGAGGCTCTGATCCTTCACAGTTCCAGCAAAAGCCCAATCAAACGTAACAAGACGGTAATTTAAAGCAAGAACCAAAGGATGTATTTTGTCCCATATCGACTGGTCCGTTCCATAGCCATGAGCAAACACTATAGTTTCAGTGCCGCACCCTTCGATTCTGGCATTCAAAGCACTTGAAAGCCCCTTTTCGGTTGTAGACATGCTTTGGGTACTTCAATAAGAAGCAGGTTGGGACTTGAGAGACTACAGATAGCTTTCAAGATCTCTTAATCTGGTCCCTATTTATGGTAACATAAAAATACAATAGTATTTTTTTTATTCAAATGTGGCACTTATTTTTTTTATCCATTATTTTAATTTTGTTAAAAATATTATGAGTTATGTAAGTAGACATGACAATGGGATGGGACGGGTACTGTCTCCCTTATCCCGACTCCCCAGCATATCCTCGTATCTGCAATACCTGAATTTAAGTTTATTGTCTCATCCCGGTATCCATTGGGTATCGAGTATCACCGACCTCGTCCCATACACGATTCAAATTAAAAAAAAATTATAAAAAAAAATATTAAAAATTTGATTTTAGAAAAAATAAATTGATTGTTAAACATTTATTTTTAACTACTTATATATCAATAAATTTATTATAGCGCGTGTGTCTACAAAAATAGTTAAAAAAATAATATTAAATTATGTAAAAATTCTAAAATAAAATTAACTAGTAATAAAAAAATTATGCCTTTTGATTAAATTATGCAAAAATTCTAAAAATTTTAAATGGCGGGGTGGGTTCGGGTTTGGGGTCGGGACGGGTCTAGTAATCCCTTATCCGTACTCATATCCGACTTTTGGTTATTGGGAAAAACTCGAATCCAAACCCATACCCGGTTAACTCGGGTATTACCTGTTAAAGTCGGGACGGATTTGGACGAATACTCACGAGTACGGATTTTCTTGCAATGTCTATATGTAAGTATGAGTATATAAGAATATTTTTTTTCGTTTTTGTATCAAGGGAATAGTGAAATTTAAAATAAAGTCAATCACCTTGTGTTTTTATGATTGAGAGAGAAAAGTTTCTTTATGTGAACTTCAATGTTACAAGTGTCATTCACAATGGACCGATAACATCTTACAAATCTTATTATAGGAATTAATATTTTTTATCAATGTTAATAAAATTAATTTTAAAGTAATGTGATTTATATTTGAATGTTTTACTATAAAATTATATTAAGATTATAAAATTATATTAAGAGTAAAATTTTGTACAAAGTTTTGAATTTAACATAAAAATTATTTAAAGTTATTTCAATTCAGAATCAATTCTTCAACATAAAATCATACATGTAAAAATATATTAAAAATCAATTATAGATCTAAAATCATTTTTTCGCCAAACCAAATACACACTCAATTCTTTTTCCTTCTCTGCTGAAATTTTGGCTAACCAAAGAGGTCAAATGAAACACGGATGACCAGTCAAGGTGCAATTTTTCTTCTTAGAAAGTAACATTTTGTTTGCATATCACAGTTATTCAAATTTTTCAAGTTATCTTTTTTACAGAAATTTTCAAATTATTTGGTAGACTTTATTGTCACTACTTTCCATTAACCCATCTCTTTATATTTCTGGTTGGGACAAAATTCGACTACCACCCTAAGTTTCCACGTGACTTGAGCCGAATGAAGTGTAGAGGTCCAGCTTTCTCTTTGTTACGAAAACGTACTTCAAGCTTTAGATATGCACCATTTTAAAAAAAAAGCTCAAGACTACTGATTTTCAATGACAAGTATCACATGTAAAAAAGTCTACACTTCGATTTGATTAGCAAATTCGGACTAAATCAAATCCTCACAGGGATCACCAGTTGATATGTTTACAGTATGCAACACGTTCTTAACACTTAATTCGGGCGAATATTCAACTTTACGAAGAAGTAGCAGACGAAGATAGTGAAGGGGCAAGTGAAACACGATGATTTTAATGAAGAAGCAAAAGCAAAAATATATATAAAAAAAGGCAAAAAATCAAAGTACAAATAAGAAAAGAAAATGTGTTTTGAATTCCTATACTTGCTGCCAAACTTGATTCTCATAGTTTCATATTTATAATTAGGTCTTCAAACTAATTAGTCTTTTCTCTTCAGAATTCATCATGCTTTTTAATATCAAGACACGTCCAACAGAGAAGATACTCTATAGCTATTCAATTTAACGTATTTTATGTGCATCTGAGGAAATAGACGTGTATCCAAACAACAGTCTAAGTTGAACCTTGGCATGCAGTCAGATATAAGACGTAACCCACAAATGTATTGTCTTAATTTATAAAGTTAATTTATCCAGCTAGCTTAAGATCTCCAAAGAAATCATGTGAAACGCTAGTCTAGAAAACCATAGTAAACAGCAGCAGCTTTAACCACAATTTGAAGCAAGCATTTTCATTTGCCAGCTAATCAGTACGAGGAACAAGAAGATTACAAAAGAATGACAAATATAAATCAAATCAGCGATTGAATCATGTACCTTCTTCAAATAAAGGTTATAAGAAAAGGGTTCTAATATCTTCCGTAATTAAATTCATTACTAAAAATCATTGCAGCAATTTAGAAATGGCATAATGCCTCCTACATCCTGAAACTTCATGTCCATAAATCCTTCCTCCAGGGAAAAATATGTTACTGTTTCTGCGATCATCAAAGCAAATCCTTTTAGCAAGACAAAGCTTGTCTGCAATAAAAATGAATCCCTGGAAGGTGATTAATTTTAAAAAAATGCCTGTACAAGGAAGGCAAAAACAATCAGAGGGTGACTTTTTCTGACAAAATGCTAAATGGAAAAGTTGAAGCAAATGACAAACTTGTATAACAGGATCACCATTAATTTGATGCCCCAGCTTTACTACAGAATCCACTTCTTAGCCTCTTGTTGGATATAATATCAGAAAAAGAGTCTACCAGTTGTCCTGCCAAACTACTTGGATCATCAATAAGAGTTTGAATGAAGGTATTAACCACCCTGCGTTCTTGCTCTGTCGCCCTTAAACTAAACCATGTTAGCAATTTCAACCTAAATTCCTGTTTGATGTGAGCCTCACATTCTAGCCAACGAATTACTTTCACACAATACTCAAAGTTCTCATCCAAGGAACATGAACCATCAGATATGCGTAAAGGAGAACCATTTATCAAAGTGCTGTCACAATCATGAGTCTCTTCGTTTGTGCTTGCTATCCTTTTCCTGCACATATCTATGCGAGAATCAACAGCAGACACTTCTCCTGTTGGCCCATGGGTCCAGGTCTGGGAATCCCCACTCCCATGTGATCTTACTAAACCATTTTTCTCTAGATCATGAGAAGCAGCATCATCATCTGCCTCAACTGCTTGCAGCAAAGAGCAACCATTATCTTCATCCCTAGAATACTCAAAAGGAGGTGTTAGCTCTTCATTTAAATCAGGAACTGAAACAACATTTAAATCAAGGACTCGCGAAAGTGAAGGCAACTGTGCTTCTGGAATTCTAGGCTTATCCACCATTTCACTTTGTCCACAGCAATTTTTCACATTGGCGCAGCAAAACTCTTCCAAGTAACCTTGTTCTTGAGCCCAAGCAAGACGCAAAAATTTCCCAAGGTCTCGAACCTTGAATCCGTAGCCTTCTGTTGTGGCATTGGGCCCTATCTTAGAGACCGAAGAATTACCCCTAGTTAGAAGGTTCTCTTTTTCTTTATTCATAGCAACAGATGAAGAGGGATTGTTTTTAACTATCTCGATGCTCTGGGTGAAACACTTAGCCTCAGAATGACCCAAGTCACGTGTATCAGTGTAAGATATAATCCGAAAAGTATATTCTGTGCAAGGCTTGAGGTTGGATACCAAAATCCTCCTCTGAGATTTGGGAAACATGGAAATAGGATCTTTAGTGGGTGATTCGTCCTGACTCTTGTAATACCAGAGCTTGTATCCCTTAATTTCCTCAGAACATATATTTGACATTTCAATTAAAATGATTTTGGCTGAGGAAGTTGTTACCTCTTCAAAAACAAACTTGCAAGCAGCAGGAAGTGAACCCTCTACGAGTTATAAAAATACCATCATAAGCCAAATAAATTAGACCAAAAAGCAAGAAATTTAAGCCCCTCCCCCCAAAAAATAAAAGTTAGAGCATTAGTTTCAACCTGTGGAATCTGGATTTACATAAGGAACAGTGGCAAGCCACCTATCAGCTTTCTCAATAGCAAGAGAGCAGAGTTTCTGTATACCACTGGCAATAGGGAGTCTACTGACAATGCCTCGAGCCATCTTGGCAGAAACACCATTGACAGGACCAACTTCTGTCTCCAGTTTAGCCTTTGCCTCTTGTACTGTTTGATGCAAATCTTTGAATTTTGAGGTTCCATCAAGGAGCCTGTAGCTCAAATATATCCTGTAACAGAGTACATCTACACGCCGGGCATCCTTAGCTATAGTTAGCTGCTTCTTCCAGCATCTGCCAATAATAAACACAAGTCACCAAGATCACCAACATGGGGCTGAAAATTCACTTATTAACATACAAGATGCAAAAGGTTTGAATATATTATACAGTATACAAATCTTTTGAGGAACTGAACAAGGCCACAGTGAATTTCAATTCTTTTCAGAAAGACAAATCAAATGCAGCAAAAACTGCAATAATATATTTGCTTTGTTAATGCAAACATGTCAAATTAGGAAATGACAGACAGAGTGATGCAGAAAACATAGGCAAATCCTTTTAAAATTCTTTTACATGATAGTATATTCAGAATGAAAGTCAAGAAAAATTATACTGTTGAAACTGATGGGAACAAAGCTAGATGCAGTTATGATAGTGATTGGCAAAAAGTAGGACCAATTACATATTAAAATAGGTGTAATAATAACTATCATTATCAGTTATGTATTACTCCCACCAAACCAAAACTATTGATGTTTTAAGATTAACGCACACAGCTTAAGAAATATTTAATATTACTCAAAAACTAAGTATTTAGTCTAAAATACCCTCATTTAATATCTATGATGAGAGTAGTTGAGGAATATATCATAATTATCTAAGCCGTGTTAAATAGGGGTATATGTGAAAGAAAATAATTAATGAGACTTGGAATCTGTAAAACATCAATAGTTTTGGTCCAGAGGGAGTATTAGAATACGTTGAATAGTAACTGTAATGTTGAAAGTTTAGGGCAAAAAGCTAAAAGCAGTTACACATTAATATTATTTATATATGTGAGGAATAGGGGAATAGGGGGATATGCGTGTATTGTTTTCTAGTAATTTGGACAGAGAACTCTGCTCTGTAAGAGTCTATGATTCTAGGACAGCAAATTCCACTGTATTTGTCTGATTTAATATTACTCTTCTCCAATATATAAATTTTTGTTATATCAGGAAAAAAAATTGCTAAAGATTCACCAAAACCTTAGTATAGTATATATCGACAGCACCAACCAAGTCTTCCCAATAGGTAGGTAAGCTACATGAATCAAACAACGCTATAGTTCTATTGCAAATCATGTCTATAAACAAAATAAAACTCCAGTATAACAATAACAAAAAAAATGGAATGAGGAGTAACAAATATCACCCACAGCACAACAGGTAAACATAATTACTTACCCAAGTATCCCTGTAACTTTACCACAGGATGCACAACAATAGCCACCATCTAGTTGCATCAGTTGCCCATGATCAATAACTCCCACCTTTTCATGCTGAAGGGCACATTCAATATGGCAAGACAACCCACAGGAGTCCCCCCCTTGAGCAGATTCAGATGTGCATACCAACCAAAGACTAGGATCCTTGTTATCATCAAAAAGGTGACAAATACAGCAAGAGCATCTTCTACAAAATGTGTCATCCATAGACAAAACCGCCCTACAAGCAGCATTTTTACAAATCCAAGTGTTTGAATGGCCAAAATCAGAAGACTGGTCAGGAGGAGGTATGAGTCTAGTAGGGTTTTCACCCTTCCGAGGTTGCTTTCTAGGGGGCTGATGGCTGAAACTAGAAACTTTTTTTGTCTCTTGTTTCTTAGTGATCTTACTGGTTGACTTATTTTCGGTCATTCTGCTTTTTGAAGAAATGTTTTATTGTCCTTGTCAAAACACATTTGAAGAAGTTCCTTCTTTGGACCACATTTTAGGAACTGCTGAAGAAGTTCTGAACTTTTTGAAGCATCATCTGAATGGCCATTTTTTCAGGAGTACTTTGCACACTGGAAGAAAGGCTTTGAACACCAGAAACTGGACAGAAATAACAACCAATTGTAGAAACATTTGGCAGAAACAACAAAAATTAAACTTTTAAACTAATATAAACAATAAAATTAGGACTCGGATAAAAAACACAAATAGCAAAGATAGACTAAGACAATGCAGGGAGTAAAATATACCAATGCAATAAATGATGAATCGAATTCAGGTTCCACCAAGAAATGTGAATATAAGGGTGGGTAATTTTTGCACAGATGAATGACCAATGGAACTAATGCTTTCTACAATTTATTGCATTATTCAGAAGTCAGGACATGTTAACCCTTCAGATCAGATACAACAGAACTGATTCAATTTCTTTTCACAAATAAAACCAGTCATACTTTCACCCATTTTTTAAGGCACTTAAGCCTCAGATTACAGTATCATACATGGATGATAGACTTAAGAGTTGAGTAAGCGAAAAATCCAACAACTGGAACTAACAACACCAAATTATATAGCTAGGTATCATAAATGCATCAAGCAGTTGTTGCTACAGCATCAGTATTGGATCTATGCCTCTAATGGAGAAAAATAGACCTATCCACCATTGGTAGCATGCTTCGTAACTGCTTTGTTAGAGGAAACAATCACTTTTCTTTTTCAAAACCCCACACAAAGCTGGATAATTTTTATTATTTATACAAAATAAGCTGAACCAAACATTCACACGTCTTGCCAGGAAAAGTGAGAATACAGAAACAGAGGACAAGAGAATAAGTATAAAAGGATGAACAAGCTAAATGCAGTTCACAGAATTAAAAAGTAAATAATTTGAAGAACTTAGAAGGAGATGTATGGAAGTGTTTATCTGTGTGAGCATGAAAGAGCTAATCCAGGAGAGAAAAATTTACAAATGATAATGTGCAACTACAAGAAAATTTGACAACATTTTCAGGTTATGCAAGTACTGTTGCATATTTGCATTAAACTGCTGTGACACTATTGTTAATCAAAACCATTTGACAAGAAATAATATCCATTAGCTTCTGACAGGAACATTTGCAAAAATTGATGTTTAAATTATGAGATACTAATACCAAACTACATCAGGCAAAATCATTCAAGATAACCAGCCAGAACAACACAAGTATTAATCAATTATGGCAGTTCTACTTCTACACGAACATCTACCAAAGAAAAGACCTGAAATCAAGTTCCTCCAGTCAGATTGCACAGATTTTGAACAAAACACCCAGATTATAAGCTACCAAGCAATAGGAGGGGTAAAAGTCTTTAGCCATCCTGAAAATGAATAAATTTATGATATGATGATCTTCATAATAAATTCCAAATAATAGGATCAGATTTTAAAACCAAAAGAATATTCACAATGAGGACTGGTGAAGCAGCACAAGTATGCACACAATAGGTTTCCGTGTTCTATTCTTCCTCTAGCACAAGTATGCTACACAACAAAATTAAAGAAATTCATTATAAATAATAAGTAACAGTTTATACACACAATCACCACTAATCTAGGCGTAATAAGAACAGAGCCAAAAGATGGTGGTTAAATTAATAGAAAAAGAACATAACAAATTAGCAGTGTGAATTGGGAAGTTGAAAGGAAGAAGGGTTTCAAAGTTCGAAGGAACACAGGTACCTTTTTGAGGAAAGGTCAAGGAAGAACGGTTTCAAATCCTATATCTCTGAAGCAAAAAATGCATAAAGAAATGGGGAAGAAATCATATTTGTACTAAAAAAAACCTAATCAATGTTGTTTTAGGGGTAAAAACAAGTTTTTGAAACTATACCATGGTAGCGCTTCTATAACAGGTGAAAATCCATTGTTTGGGCCGCTATTGAAAACGGCTCTGCTATTTTAATCCTGTAGTGACCTAGTGCTGCTCCACTCTGCTATAGCACAGTTTTACTACTATGGTGGCAACTACTGGAAAACGTCCAAGGCTAATGTGTGGCAGATAAATTTTGAATAACCCTTAATATAGAACAAGGGGTCTATGCAATTGAAAGCACGTGCCAAAGCTTTATTTTTAATTTACCATGCATATCAACCAATTTGAATTTGAAATTTTATACATTTACGTCATATAAAGATGGATTGTAATTATTGATCAATCACGACGATTGATTAATATGTGATCATCATCTTATGTTGGAAAGACGGCTTCTCAATAAACACAAAAGTGGATATTTTCTTTTAGTTAAATATTATTATTGTAATCTTACCTTATACGTATAATCAATCTTGTATTAATAAAAAAAAAACATGAAACTTTTTAAACGTGATAGCATGTGGGAGTAAGATGATGTACCTCTCTTTCAATTCATTATGCTTGTTAAGATGAACAAAAAATTGGAAGGTAAACATTGACAATATAGTAAGATATAATCCAAGCTTCTAGTTGCAGTTCATCACAGTGTAGTCAAACACATCAAAAGTGTGCCTAAGGCACTGAGGTAAGTGGCCAATGGGATCAACACCATAAGACTTTCAGGTTCAAGTGAGGCCTGCCTTTAGTGCCTCGTTGACAAGGATAAAAATTATCTGAAAGCACAACTATGTGTTAAGAGGGTGAACCATTCATGTCTCTTCACCTAATAGCTTAAAAGGTTTTGAATAGTTGATTCATGGCATGGTATCAAAGCCTCTTATGACCAAGTAGAATTTTAGCTATGCTGCCCCGATTTTTATAATAACAAGTTGAATTTCATCAGATGGTAGGTGGACCAGTACATAGTGATTGTCCATGCTTCAGGCCCAAAAGGCTCTTGCATGAGAGGGATTGTTAGAGACGTTATATAAAACCATTAATGTATGTTCAGCTAATAGATTACAGTTCTTAGGTGAAATAGTCAGAATGTCAAAAGAATAAGTAGTAGTTACTTTGGGACTCTTAGCAGCAAACAACTTAGGGTTTTGTAAAATGAACACATTAGTTTTTTATTTTTATTATAAATGTTATGCTTGAGTAGTTAATTAATATGGAAAATCAATGCAGAATAGTTTAATATTTTACTACTGAAGATTTACATCCCTAGTTTTAAAAAGAACATCACCGTTGGGGTTAAAATTTATATCCCCAAGTTTAGGGGGGAAATAAATTGGATATTCTTATTCTTATAAATCATTATAAGGAAAAACCAAGAATATCCCATTGGAAAAGTTAAATCATAGATAGGTTTTATCTAATACTTAATAACCTTCCCTAAATTATAGTTAATAAAAATTTGAATTACTCTCATCTCACGTTATTATTAGTTGTAGTAGTAGTAATAGTATTAATGTATTATTATTATCCTAAATAAGGTAATGTAGAGGTTACACAATTTAAAACACTTCAATATAACAAATACAATCTGTACTATTTTTCATTTAGTATGACATTATTTCAAATTTAAAATGAAAAAGGAAGGGAAAGACTGTTGGATATTACACTTTTGTAAGCCATTGCTACAATTGTGTTCTGAAACTATACTCTTCAGATTAAGGGGGAAATACAACAATAATAATTAGTAACCATGCATGTTTATTGTTTAGAATTTGTTTAAGAAAAAAACATCACAAGCCTATCCCTGATATAACACCATCAATCCGTGACTCTAAAAAGTAGTTGAACAGCAGAACTAATCTCTAGCATATATGCAAACAGGGCACATCACATCATTGGAATACTATATTTTACTTTAGCTCATAACTACAATATATTTCATCATATGGGCCAAATAAAGTTCACATAAATGATAAACCAAGAAAGCATAGGCAGCTTCAACACCATCTTATTTGAACATTTTAGTTTCAAGATTCTTGACCAAGCAAGCACAGAACAGTCATATGCAACAAATAATGAGGCTACAATATATAATATATAAATTATAACAATGATATATGGACAAAATCACAAAAAAAACCCTTCTAAATGACAAGTTGTACAAAACTAAGTCTTTATCAGAAAAGAAAACAGAAGTAACCACATGGTTAGACATAATTGAAATAGCAGCATGACTTTCAATGGAAGAACACTGGTAATATAACAGAAACATTCAACACACAATTTATAGAGGTGATAAGACTTTTAATCACATGTCCATCTTTCCCAAACTCACATACCATATCCCACGGTTATATTATCTTATCTTCGTACCCCATTGCCCAGAGGCTCTTCGCTATGCGAAGGTATGGGGGAGGGATGTTGTACGCAGCCTTACCCTTGCATATGCAAAGAGGCTGTTTCCGGATTCGAACCCATGACCAACAAGTCACCAAGGCACAACTTTACCGCTGCACCATATCCCACGGTATACTTACAATAAACTAACATATCAAAATAGAATAATAATACAACACTAGTCAACACTCGGCTCTAGATATTTCACACAAAGAGAAAACAAATTATCATAAAATTTTTAAAAGAGTAGACTCAAGAAGAAGCACAGAACCATACATTTAGCAAGGAACTTCTCTTCTAAATCCATTTCTAATTGCTAAAAGCTATGACCTAATGGTCCTTTCCTGACAAACACAGAGATATAGCATTACAAGGATGTTTATATTAGTGGGAACATCAAAGCTGTGTCATGAGTTACCACTCCACTCTATGCCAAATATAAAGAAAAGTAAACTACAAAATAAAGTCTCAATTATGGAAATACATCAAACAAAGTTAACAAATGGTAATTCACAAATGTTTAACATGACAAGTAGCTTACTTGAGCTAAAATTCCAGCTGTTCAAGATCAAGAACAAACAACTAAATAGTAATGCTAACACGAAAGTTTTGTTTTTTATAGTTCACCTCTACCTTTACTTCAACAAACAAAAAAGCCATGACATTTCATATGGACAATGCGGATTTATATACTCGGATACCAGAATATGGCTCACGAACAGAATATAACAGACCAGCAATAAATGGAACTACAATGCAGGATAGGAAAACCAAATCAAATATTCCAGCTACAAAATAAACACAGAATATTAAAGGAAAAAAAAATTAAAATCATACGCCACTACGTCCATTTTTTCTTCCCCGTGTAATCACAATCTACAATGCCTCAATGCAAAGAATAAAAATAAACACAAATCAAATAGCATAGAAACCTACCCACAATAGTATCTCAAACACCCAATTGCTACGACCAAAATTGTTTATTTTTAAATGCGTATTATTATACACAGATACGAAAGACAAAGTTAGAAGTGAAGAGTGCTCGATAAGGCCTCGTACATAGCGATTTAACAGCTTCTTCCACACACATTGCACCGTCCGCATTGACGAGAAGTGAAATCAAAGCGAGTTTTTTTTTCTTTTTTACCACAAATAGAAACAATTCCAATATGCGAATATAAACGAAGGAAGAACGAAAACGCGTGTTTTGTTACAGAATTACAAAGCATGACATGATAATAGAGAAGGTAAAAAAAAAGAGTGTATGAATAGAACGAAGAACGAATCTGCGGTGAAAAGAGAGGCGAAAAAATAGACGAAAATAAAGTAAAAAAAATGAACAAATATAAAAATAAAAAAAAGAGTCGTAATAATTTTGGGTAAAGTTGAGAATAGTATCTGCAGAAAACGCACCTTGGGAGAAAGGAGAGGGTTTTCTTCAGAGAATAAATGAATGAATCCAAGCGCAGAGAAATTTCTTCTTCTTCGTGTTAGTTGTTTGTTGTTGAAGAGAGAGAAGAAGTTGTACGAGTTGTTCACGTTATAGAAGGGAAAAGGGAGAGAGAAGACGGCGAGAGTGACGCGCGGAGAAGCGCGTGCGTGGGAAGGAAGGAGTTTGAAAGCAACAAATAACAATGGTTTGGGCTTTTCTGCAGTTGCACTTGCACGGTTATCACTACACATCTACTTACTCCCACACTCTTTCGACTCCATATTTTTTATGCTAACACTGACTCGCTCACTACATAGGAGTACGCTTTTTCTTTTCTTGCTTTCCTTTCCGTTTTATCATGGCATATTCACGTCAAAGGCCTAAGAGTAGGTTCTACACACTGAAAACTAAATGATGAAAATTTTAAATTAAAATAAAATATAAAATTTGAAGTTTTTATTATTTTATTATTTTTTTACTCTAATTGTCACCCTAAATATCCTATTTGATTTTTCTTTTCCTATAGTTTAATTTATGAATTTAGTCTTATAATTTTTTAATCCCATTATTTTAATCTTCAATATTCTGCATTAACGGTTAATTGTTTTTTTAACGATCACATGTTACATTTTTATTAGACATTGACCGTCATGTGTCGTGAGTTTATTGAACATTAATTTCATGCACATAATTAATGTCAACTTCTAAAAAAAATATATGTGACGGTCAACGTTCAATAAAAACGTAATAAACAATTAACAATCAACGTATACTCTTAGGGTTGAAAATGTGATTATAATCAAGTTAGAAACTAAATTAGTAAATTAAATTATAGAAAAACTAAAATCAAATTTTGAAACGATCCGGGTGCTAAATTTGCAATTTAACCAAACAATAATATTTGATTCTTTCAAAGTACTACTATATTTTTTTAGACTTTCTAAAAAAATTAATATAAAATAAAATACTTTTATGCAGTTTAATTGAGAGAGAAAAAAGTCTCTTTATTTAATTTAAAAAAAAAAGGAGAAATTTGAATTTTTTTTACATGAAATTTGATTCCTTTAAGGAAAGGAATATATACTACAAAAGATATGATATAAAATAATAACAACTAATTAAAAAATTATTATTATTTATTTAATTAATTTCTATAATTGTCTGCACTTTACTGTTTTGACCTCATATGTAAAAATTGTAAGTATTACACGATAGACAAGCAATATTTTTTTTTCTTTTTACGCTGTTACTAATGTTATAGTTGAGATTATCATAAAACTATTTTAATGGTTGTTAAATTGCTAGGAAAATATTTCATGATTATACAATCACCAAAAAAACAATTGATTGTTTCACTCTCCTTCACATTTATTTTTATTTAAATATTATATTCTCGTGAGTTGTGCTTTTTGAGGATATATATTTGATATATCATCTCATGTTCTTCATATTAACAGAATGATTTAAAAAATTGTAATTGGATATAAAAAACATATTTTTTTAGAAAAAAAAAAAAAAAATATATATATATATATATATATATATATATATATATATATTATCTCCAAAATTCAAATACATGCCTAGAATGTATTTGAGATATGATCTTACGCTTTTAATATCAACTAAAAGGTTTAAATTTCTAATCTCTTTCCATGTATCTTTTGAACATGTTTAGTTCTTACTTTAATTTGAACTTTCTTAAAAAAATAAAAAAATAAGCTACTAACAATTAATAAGCTATTAGCAATTAACTTATATATAGTGAGAGTGTAAAAAAATGACATCATCGACCAATTAATTACAAAATACCACATATTTAACAAGTTTGAGTCTTATCCTAGTTAGTTACACATGATATACAATTGGTTGATAGTATACAAAATTTAGTCTCTAAGTGGGTGGACACGACAACAAGGGATGAAGATGGGTATTATCTTTCGAATCCACCGATTCTGATTCCTTAACATATTTATGTACCTATTTTTGGTACTATTAAAATGTGTTACTTTATGGTCGTCTGTTGGGTATAGAATATTCTCATCCTATTCTATCTTCCGTTCAAATTTGTAAAATAAGTTATTTTTTGAGAAAAAATTATATTAAAAATCTGATCTTAGAAAAATAAATTGATTGTTACACATTTATTTTTAATTATTTATATATCAATAAATTCGTTACAACACATTTGTCTATAAAAACCGTAAAGAAAAAAAATCTTAAATTGTGTAAAAAATTTAAAATTAAATTAACAAGTAATGAATAAAATTTGAATAATTTTATCATCAAGACAAGTATGGGGACGGGTACGGGATGGGTAGTTACATCCTCGTCTGATTAAAAAAATCAAGTAATCCGTGAACCCAAACCTCGTATCCAATTAACTCAGGTATTTCCCGTCAAAGTCGGGACGGGCATGTATACGAGTTTCGTTGTCATGCCTAGCCATGGGTAACATTTAAACTCATAGTAAAAAATTTATACAGTCATTCAATCACAATTTATTATGCATACTAAATTTGTTAATTTTTTAAATAATTATCTTAAAAGTAATTCAAATAATACTGTGTTTGGATGACCGTGTACAAATATTTTTCACCATCAATGCATAAACATTAAATTCTAATATATGTGTGTGAGAGTTATTTATTACTCCTTCTATTCTTATTTATAAGATTCAAGTTTTAAATGGTGTTTGTTGACTTTTGTATAATTAAATTTATAATATTCATTGTGTTGATTATTTTTAGACTAGAAATAACCCTCATTAAAAGAAAAAATAAAATGTATTATCAGAGAGAGAAATATTAATGACAATGATATTAATCACTTTTATTAATTCTGATGAATTAGGTATTTGAGTTTTATATATAGTAACAAAGGGAGTCTAAATTATAATTTTTAATTAGTTATATAAATAAATATTTAATTTATGTATTGCAAAAAATAAAATACTCGTTGTTATTAAACGATTAATTTTTCAGTAAAATTAAATTAAATGATTAATTTCGTTGACTCAATGTTGAAGAATATAAAGAAAAATTATACAATTATTTAAATTTCATTAGAATTATTTACTCAATTATTAAAGCTTTTTCCATTTATGTAAAATTATACAAAAAGGTACATCAAACATTAATCAATTATATATATATTTAAGAACATAACTATAAAAATGATGTTCATAAAAATATAAAATAAGTATTATTTTCACTAAAAATGAATTTATTGTAATTTATAAAAGAGAAAAAAATATTATACATTAATAGTGTAAACTTTTTTACATCATTATCCAATTATAACTAATCATATGTATATGATGAGATTGTTGATTTTTATTATAATTATTTTTAAAATTATATTAACGATGATTTATAATTAAATAATGATATATGATAATAAAATTCTTTATTAAATAAGGTAAAAAATCAATTAGTTAAGTTTGAGGGACTCGATTTTGTTACATAAAGTTTAATTTTAAATTTCGTGGATAAAAAATATTATTAAAAAAATTCACATGATTAATTAAATTTTCAAACAAAATTATGTCAACCAACTTGATAGATAGATACTCCACGATAATGTTATTGTGAAAAACAAACTTAATGATGAGTAAATAACAAACAAAATAAAGGTGTTCCATAAAGGTGTATTAAGGGTAAAAGTTAAAACTATCCAGTAAAATTTATTTAACAACCTAGAAAAAAAAATGAACCTGGATTGCGAATATTGGCTAGGTTTGGCTTTCTGCCTGCAAGAAAGTACATAAAGCAGTGATTCCCCTTTCCATTGGTACGTGTTTTAACAATTCTGTTTTTTGCGAGTGAGAGCAACATTATCCAAAAAATATTATTTTTTGCTTTTATTATTTGTTTTCAGCAAATATTTTGTAAACAAAAAGCGTCGTTGGGAGGCTTGACCCTAGAGAAACAGTTCAATGAGCTGACCATTATCATGTGCTTGGTGTCAAATGTATATTTAAAACTATAATGTCTTTCTGATAAAAATAAAATAAAATTAAATGTCTTCACGTTTTTGTGTTGAGGTGGGGTGGGGACATCTAAATTCACATATGCTCCAATGAAGATATATATATATATATATTCACAAAGACAACAAGATTATAGTCCAAGATATTGTGCATACAGTGTACTATTCAAAACCCCACCCCCCAACCAACCCCACAATAAACATAATATAATTATGAAGAATTCCAAACCTTTATAGTTCTGACCCCATTATTTGAGGGGGTATGCACCTATGCCCCCATTTTTTTCTTTATTTTATTTGTAATTTTAAAAATAAAACGTATTTTTTAATTACTATATTTTTTATTCAATATTGTCAAAGTTTATTAATAAAAAATGTATCGATACAAATATGTGATTTTTTATTGATAAAAATACGTGAATTTATTTTCTTCTAGCTTTGAAAAACACAATAAATATATTAGCGAAAACATGATTAACGGAAAAAAGAAACTCGAATTATATAAAATTGTGGATAATAACGTTTTTTTTTTGCTGAGATGTATAATAACGTGAAACTACAAGTTGACTCGAAATGAGAAGATTCTAATGTGTATAGGAATACTTTCAATCTGGTTTAAATATTGTGAAAAGATAATCCTTAACGATAGGGTGAGTTGGTACATGCACTTACAAGTTACAAGACTACCTCTCCGAAGGAAGAACATGCAGATATAGGTTTAAAGAAACTAAAATATGTGTTTCGGTTTAACCATGCATATTACATACTGTGGGAGAATCTTGCTTTGGTTAATTAGTTAGTAATACCCAAACCAATATTGACGCATGCAGTAATATAAAGGTTTTTTTTTTACATAAGAATTGACTAATGAATCATGCGAGTGCTAGCTAGGAAATTTTGATGGTATGGGCAGAATCATGAATATATTTGCATATGCATGTACTTTTTGATTTTTGATGACTCAGTGTCCCTTTTTCTTGTGCTTTGGATTCACTTTGGGCGCGGCGCAGCCACATATCAGCCGTCTCAGTAGCGTTATTGGTTATTGTGTGATGTGATTTGACAATTCTCTAACGTACACCCCTTGCCCTCTGCTCTAACCTTCACGCACCAATTCAACTATAATATTATTTCCTTATTGAATAACTCCATTCCTACATTTTCCATCAAACAATAATTCTCTCATTTTTTTTCATTCAGCAAAAAAAAAAAAAAATACTTTCAATATCATTATGCTCCAAGAAAAATAGATAGATCACGATAGGGTTGCATATGGGGTTTGTGCGTTTTTTTTTTTTTTTAATAATGTATCACGATACTGTAAAAAAGTTGTTGGGATAACGTTTGTATGCAGTTTTAGCCTTCTGTATTTTTAAACAATTGTTCTTTTTAAATTTCAAAGTCTAATTATTATTTTTTCTCACAAATATACTCTTATTTAATACTAAGCATAAAATTTAAGAGTATTAAATAAGAACATTTTAATTTAAATATAGCAATATTTTACTTTCATTAAATATTTTTAATATGTATGCATAATACAAACTTAAACTAAAAAAAGTTAATTAATATCATTTATTGCCATCATATATTTTAGGAATGCGTACTAAAATTAGTTGAAGTTTAACACAAGCCTAAGTCTTAATTTTTAGAGAACTGGGGAAGTTTGTAGGAAGTCTCGAGGAGTGTTTGATATGCAAAATCATTCTTATTTATGATAATTATTATGTTTGTTAAGAATGGTATATTTCGGAAACCATACTTAAAAAAAGGTTATAAATGTATTTAATATGTCTAAATATATATTCACAGAACCATTAGACAATTTTTCGTGAATATTCTTTATACTTTCATAAGAATTGTTTTTTTATTCCTGTAAAAAAAAGAATTGTTTTGTATTTATTCCTTTTCATAATAATTTTTATAAAAGAGATAAGAATGGTTTGTCGAAAAACATAAAAAAAAAAAACAACTCTTAAAAATATTTTTTAAAATATTCATTCAAACATAGAAATTTGCAAATGAGTACTACTATTAATATAATTTTTTACAAGGACGAAAAAATATAATATTTTATAAGGACCAAATTAATATTTAATTTTATTTTATTTTTAAGTGCAAATTCATCCCTAATGCATGCAAAATTTAATCATCAAGAAAAAATAATGCTCCTATAACCACCATCGAAAGCACCAACACGTCTCAAGCTGAACCTGTTGTAAGACCAACTTGTACCGGTAGAACCTCAACCACCGTGACGTTAACGTTATACTTATACCCTCACCTCTAATTTTTCTATCACAAATATTTGAAGAAAAAAAAAGTATTGTTGATTATGATGTACAGATATTTTCTATAACGTATATGGAAAGAATCTCTATATCACAACGTGTAATTCATTATTCTTTTGGCAGGTTCTTAGTACGTTATCCTTTCCCCAAAAAGAATTTTGTAAATAAGTTTGTATGGCCACTATATAAAGAAATAATATATTAATTACTAAAATAATATTATAATTGACTTTTATAATATTTATTTAAAAAATCACATTAATAATTTTTTATTGATAAAAAATATAAATTTATTTACTTAATACATATAAAATATACTATTTTATTTATATTTATAGGACTTAGTGTTAGAACTTAGAAGAAAAGCGATCATGGAAACCAAAATAAATTTTGGACTTTTTATTTTTTGAGTTTTTCCTTTATTATCTTATTAAATAGTATTATATTCTATCCGTTCTCTTCAAAAAGGAAAAATATATATTCTATTCGTAGACTAACGAGACAGTAGTGGATACGTAATTCAATAAATGATTGATTTTATATCTTCTAATGTATAGTAAAAAAGCACATTCTGTTTCGGCTATTGGGTTCACGAGTTTTGGGCCAGATAAGAGATCCATTATTCAGGCCCACCACGAATTCGATTACAGTGTTAGCCAGGATAGGGTCATAGGGTGTTCTCCTTTTCCATGGGAAATGACGCCCAAAGGAAAATATTATGTTGATTCTCAGTGTAAGGGATACTACTTATCCATACAAAAAAAAAAAAGGATACTGCTTATATAAGTAAATTAAGTTGGCAAAGTTTTATATAAATTAAAAATTAATATTTTATTACACGATCATTTATAATTAAAATAATTTAAAATATAAGTAATTTTTCTCCTATATTGAATATTTAGTACTAATGCCTAAATCATTTATAATTAGATATGTATTCAATAATTTAATATCACATAAAATGTGTTCATATTTGGTGTTCACAAATAGTTACTGTCCCGTATGATATGAATGCATTATAAAAAATCTGAGTCTGATCATAATGTAATTATTTTGTTTGCTACCAGGGGTACATAAAATGGTTTACTAATGTGCTTAAAAGCTACAGTACTAGCAGAGTAGCCGCGCATTATGGATCTTCCTTTCAATCATCTGCTTTCCCCGTAATTGACTGTAAGCAAGATCGTGTCATGCCTTAAAACTACAAAATCACCGGCTAACCATGCACTGTGCCAGTGAATTAAGTCAAACTTCGATCACTGCTCTTTCTTTAACTTTCTGTAGCATTATTATTATTATTAATGGCATTAAAATTTTGGTACATGCCACTAATTACCATTTGCATAATGTGATATGGAAGCAAGATTTGAACTAGAGTCTAGACTCTAGAGAAAGCTCCTGAACAGAAATTAATAAAATGAAGAATAGAGAGATTACTATAAATTTTCAGGGTGCAACTTGACAATAGTGAATTTTGTAGCCATTAATGTCAAAGCCAAATGTACTAAAGAGAGGGAGAGACATAAATGTATTTTTTTTTTTCTTCTTTTTGTTTCCTGCAAGAGACTTGCTCGAACATGACACGGGGTATTAACTATTAATAGTATAATAAAATAATAACAACAAAAATGACTTTTGTAGAATCTGGTGACGCTGATGGTGTTTTGTGCAGAAATTTTCCTTATTACTAGCATGGAGAATTCCAAAGCTCTGCAGTTTTAACCTTGGATACACTTTCCAACACTTCCAAAGGAAGAATGTCGCCACAAATCATTACCATTTTGGTTTCCAGATCTACCTTGTATGAGCTCACTCCTGTTGAAAAGTAGAAAGAGGCAGCAGTTATAGGGGTACTAGCATACCACAACTGATAAGTGTGTGAGAGCAAACAATGATAAAGTTGACTTTTTTCACAGATGGCTAGCATTTATCATGATTCATCAGTATTAATAATCTATCTTCTCTCATGGACAGTTGGACAACCTCTGTTTCTATCACACCCTTCAATAATAACCAATCAGATTTTGTTCAGAGGAATTGTTGAAAGTTGAAACAAACACACCATTGACCATACCAAGCACAAACAACGAAAGAAAGAAAGTTACTCTCTCTAATGAATATAAATAGTACTAATTAAGATTTAATTATTCATTTCGTTTTGATAGTTTTGCTTATTTTAAAATTTTAGTTCTTATTTGAGAAAACTATAAGTAAGTACTTCTAGTTCCTACACATGCGTATAGGTTTTAGTTATTGACGCTGACATGAGAAAATAATTTTTTACAGTGTAAAACTGTTAAAAAAAACTACTCCATGTAGAAACTAAAACTTAAATAAAAATAGAGACAATTATATTGTGAGTAGTTTAACCAATGATTAATTATACCAATTCTCGTGATGAAATAATTTATCGAAGTAAAATATCTTTATTAACTATACTTTACAATTACAATTGTACATCTACTAGCCAATACATTTGTTTCTTGAGAATATGATTGGAAAAGATAATTAATATTGCTTTTATATTTTAATGTGACAAATAATATGAGATAAAGAAATATTTCAAAAGTGACAAAATGAAACTGATGAAGTGAAGGAAATAAAGTGCAAATGAGTCAAGCCTACTCCAAGAGGAGGTTATTTTTATATGAAAGCTATAAAATCCATATTTTAATATGAAAAAAATAAAATAAAAAATGTAATGTGCTCTCACCTTCCAGCTTTGAGATATGTTTCTCAACTCTTTTTGCACAGCCATGGCAATGCATGGACACCCTCAATATCACTATCTGCACATTGAGCAACAGGAAGGTATCAGAATAACCCATACAATACAAGCTCTCTAACACAAACTAACTATATTTTCTTCTTTTCTCCCCTGGAATGAGAAAAGATTGTGACTGGTGTTGCCAAAGACACTTCAAATGCAAAAGAGAATTAAAGAAAAGAGAAGCCTCACCTTGGGTTTCAATTGAAAAGCCAATGTCTGCTTTCCATCAACTACATCCTTCAGTCTTAGTTTATGATCACTGTCACTTGCAATCAAAGCCTTACTCTCAAACTCATCTTCAAATTCCATGGAATTTACACAGAAACAGGTTTTTGAACAAGAAGAAATACAGAACTTGTCCAACATCCAACTAAGATTCCCCATTTCAACTTTTTACTATTATCAGTCACACAGGCAAATCTGAACTTAACTGAAAGAAACCTCTCTCTGCTCTCACAACTCTAACCTTCCTTGCTCAAGTCTCAACCAATGACTTGAATGACACAAAATCCAAATCAGCTGGTTCGTTATAATACCTTATGTTAAGGAGGAGAGGGAAAAAAAAAAAAAACAAAGAAGCTTAAGGTCAAATGTATTGGGAAAACCAAACTGCACAAAACCCAATGAATTTTATCCTGAATAATAATAGAAAATAGACCCAGTGCGATTGGAACTTGTCATGTGATAAACCACTAAGGACACAAGATACCAACCATTTAGTGTCATAAAAGGAGAAACATGGTTTGAGAAGCGTCTCATTGACTGTGTTTAGCTATTGAAGAAACAAATACATACGTATCAAAAGAGGAGAAGCATGATTCATGATCAAATACATACGTATCAAAAGGATCACAGGAAGGGAAGTGGAAGTGACAAACTTTATATGTGAATGTGATGGGACTTAGCCAAGCTGGAGGAAAAGAATATGTATATACTATAATATACTACAATTATAGATCCATGTGGATAAGTGTAACATCCAAATTAATGAACTATAAGCATGGTAAAAGGTCAAATATAAAGGAACAAAGTCGAGGCATATTTGGTAATAATTAATACAACTGTGACGCAAATTGAAGACTAAAGACAAAAGAAATCGCAAGGCAATACGGCATAATCGGGAATTCTTTAAAGTTTTGAGCATCATATTAGATTCTTCTAATTAAAAACGTTAATGCATAGTAAGTAAACTATCCGCATATAGCAACAGTGCACATTGCTTGATTGACATCTTTCTACATTGTAAATTATATTATAATTGGAATAAATATGATTGATTGAGAGGCTTTGCATGCTTAATTAACATTCTAAACTATGTCAGTAGATAAACTTTATATCAGTAAGTGCAAAGGGCGGGAAAATGATACAATAAGTAAATCTGATCCATTGAGCTGAATATGTTGACGTCTTTGTCTATACCTTGAATATAATAGTGCATAATGGGACAGGCTCCATTGCATTATTGGACACTATATATGAGCTCAGAAGCGTTTGCGAATTATTGTGTTAAAGGGTCCTTTCTATCTACAGGTTGGTCCATGTGATAGTGAATCCTTTAAAAAATGGAGCAGATTGAGGAATTTGACAAAGCTAAGGGCGAAGACACTGGTCAGGAGCGTGTGTCAGTCACATGAAGAGCGTAATTTGCTTCTGCGACGATAAAAGCAGAGTGAGGAAGAAGTTACTTGTACGTGGTGCTTTTTATATGAAATTCAGACTATATAATAATATATACACGCACCAAACATGAACATAAAAGAAAAGGAAGCGTGTGACGGTTATTTTATTATTATGCACAAGGTGGAGGGGAAGCAATTGTGTATGGGATTTGCTTAGTAAGACTCAACTATTGTAGAGACTAGTGAGCATTTGAATGGAACAACCTCTGTTCTGAATTAATAACATTAACATCTTTTGCTTTCTCAATAGCTTCTCTTTCTCTATTGAAATGATTCCAGATTTTACGAGAGATGCGAAAGTGAAAGCAACATTATATATACAAATGTAAATGAACTTTGTATAAATGAATGTATATGACAAAGTTGCACAAAAGACTAGTTTATAAAAACCAATCTCAATCCTATTGCTATATGTAGGTGTCTTTTAGACGTATTTGTGAGTGGTTACAGGGTGCCACGCTCTTGAGCCTACTTGGCCTTCATTACCCAAGTGACTTCACCTAACGCTGCCTCTATCGAAAGCAAACAGCCATTATTTTGTTTTTGTACGTGAAGGGGCAGTTCGTAGTCTTTTGGAAACGGGTTACCAAATTAAATGGAAGAGTTCTTAGATAAAGGGATTGTTAGTTACATGCAAAGATAAGGGCATGGTATTCCATAAGTAAAAGTTATTTGTTAAATTTTATTTATTTTTTGCTTTAAAACTCCTTTAAAGTTAAAATCTATTTGGAAATTCTTTTTAAAGTTCTAGTTTTCTTCAAAACTAATTATTATGATGAAAATTTATACTTATAAAATAAAAAATATTGTAGAAAACTAATTTTATTTATTTAAAATTATTTTTAAAGGATAATATTTTTTTAAAATACATATTTAAAACTTTCAATTTTTAAAAAATGTTAAAAATTAGTTTAATTAATAAAAATATTTTAATCATGATTTGAAAACAATTTATTATATATACTATTTACAGAATAGGTTTAAATATTAAGTACTGAATATAAAATGTTTAAAACTTCTACCTATCGTCAATAATTTCTTATAAAAATAAAAACAATCTATTTGGATGCAATAGAATAATGTCAAAGTGAAAGCTCCTGCTGAGGAAAACAAATCGATGACGTTACTGTGTTAGGAGCATGTGTTAATCAATTGTTGCAACAACATCACGATGACCAACATATAACATGTTAATTATCAAACAATTTACGTAACAACTTTTGTGTGTCTATAGGGTTTGAAGAGTGACTCGGGGAAAAAGCTCCAAAAAGCTAAGGGAAAAGTTCCTCAAGATAGCTTTTTATAGAAGCTCCTTAAGTTTTATTTTTCTTGGTAAATAAACTACTTATTATTTTGAGTACTTATTCTACAAATTGTGGCCAAACTTCACCTTTTAAGGGGAAAAAAAGCTATAATTAAGCTGGGTTAAACATAACCTAAATGTGTGTTTAGATTGCAATTAAAAGTTTGTAATCAAAAGAAGAAATACACTTTTCAATGCACAAAATTAAGAAGCAAGTATTTTATTACGTCAACGTAACTTTTATCCAAGCACATCCTAAGAAATTCATCACTAAATAGGAGCTAAACAAGAAACTCAACGTTAAATTTATATCTTATCAAAATTTAAACAAAATTATGTATATTATATTTATAATTTTAGGATATTTTTATATGTTACCAAAATTTAAAAACACTTATGTAATTCAAAAAATACTCCTTGTTAATATTGAAGTATAACTCCATGGGGCAATTGGTAGTCTAGTGAAATTGCATGTGAGCTAGCATCATCTACTAATTGAATACATTAACTAATTAAGTAATTAATTAAATAAAGCAATGATTGTTGTGTTAGCGCATTGATGATGCCATACTTGGACATATCCATCTGGAATATTGTACGGTTAGAATAATTCTCCCCTGCACTGAGCCACCGACTGAACCTGTCACTACCTGTCACTGCTCACTATGCTCTCAACTTCACACTCCCACCAATGTAGCCACCTCAAGGAGCAAAACCCGTGCTTCACGGTAGTAATGGTAAACCAATTAGAAATTATTTTAAATATATATTTTTATCATATGTAATAATTTTTCATTATCAACGTATTTAAATTAAATTCTTAAATCTATTTTCTCGAATTATAAAAGGAGAAGTATTTTCTGGTTTTGAAATATTTGTGTTTTAGGTTTTTCAGAATTTTTTTTAATCCCGTGATAACTGCTAAATAATTGTATTTTGATAATAGAAAATAAGGCAAAATTGTCTTTAAAAATAATTATTTAGCAGTTATTTGCGCTTAAATATTAAAGAATTGATGTTTTGTTGAATTTTGGCTGCAGATATAAAAATTGGAGGTGTAACAAGCAAAAAGGCCAGAAAAATTGAAGAAAAGAAGAAAATCTGAAGCAGGCCCAGCCCAATACGCGCGCTGAGCGCGCGTCACGGGCTAAGCCCGCGATCTAACAGAAGCACGCGCTAAGCCTGCAACATGCGCGCTAAGCGCGCGATCTACATGCGCTGAGCGAGGGGGTGTCGCGCTGAGCGCGCCTACGAAGGCCCAAAGTCCACTTCAGCTATAAATAGAGAGTCAATCCAAGGGACAAAACACACCACGACAGAACCCCCTCTCCTAGGGGTTTCATTTACTCCCTTTCTTTCTTTCACCCCCCTTCTCATTGTAAAGCCCTCAATGGCCATGAGTGGCTAAACCCCCTTAGTTAGGACCTGACAGGCCTAGAAGGCAATGTGATGTATGATGTACTCTTCACTATTTATCAATGCAATACCAGGTTTTTCTTTCCTATTTTCTTTTCTGTTTTTACCTTGCATACTCATCTGGTTAGATGTTCGGGAGAGGGTAACTTCTAAATAAGATTTAAAGAAGATATGCATGCATTAGTTTTAGGGGTTAGACGCTCGGGAGAGGATAACTTCTAATAGAACAAGAAGAAAAGATATCATAATAAAATTATTGCTAGGCATAGAGTGATTGCATTATGCCCATGCGTCAAAGCAAACATCTAGAATTAGAACTTCATGCATTTTATCTATTGAGTCTTTGCAAAGGCATTTGGGGGATAGATAGGTAAAATAGGTTTGTCATCGTGAGGCATCAGGGGCAAGTAAATGAATAGATATGGATGGGATAAAATCACCTGAATTGGTAAAGAAAAAATCATAAACTCGTACATCCTAGGCAGATAAGGCAAGTCACTTCCTAACACTATTTTATCTTGAATTTATCTTTTATCTAAATCTTTTATCTTTCTTATCTTTCATCTTTTTCTTTATCTTTTAATTTTATCTTTAATTCTTTTATCTTCTAATTTTATCTTTAAATCTTTTATCTTTTCTTTACCTTATCTTCTATCTTTCTTTATCTTTTATTCTTAAATTCTTATCTCTTGCTTTTAAATTGGGTTTGCATTAATCTAAGTACAAACAAAGTCCCTGTGGATTCGACACTCGGACTTCCGAGAACTTTACTACTTGTAACGATTTGGTACACTTGCCAATGAGTTAACAAGTTTTTGGCGCCGTTGTCGGGGACTTTGTTTTTCGTACTTGATTAATTGCATATTCCAATTTGTAAGCAATTAGTTTTCACTCTCTATTTTTATTTTTATTTTGTTTTTTGTTTTTTTATCTATTATTTATTTTAGCTGCTTTATTTTATTATTCAATTTTTTTCTCTTTACTCATTCTTACTTTATTCTTCTTTTTTTTATAAAAAAAAATAATAAAAAAATTAAAATAAAAAAAAATTATTTATTCTGTGATAACGTGTACGGTAGTTATTTCTTTTGTTAACAGTGCACACTCCTTCTTCGAAGAACGCATCATGACAGAAAATCATCCACAGAGAATGACGCTAGAGGACTACTCTAGCCCTATTATACCTTAGTACTTCACCAGCATAGCTAGACCAGAGGTGCAGACGGCAACTTCTCATATCCATATTCCTTGATCCAGCTGATTCAAGGGAATATATTTTACGGCCTACCAACTGAAGATCCATACGCACACCTGGCCACATACGTCGACATTTGCAACACGGTGAAGATAGTAGGAGTGCCTGAAGATGCCATCCACCTTGACTTATTTTGTTTTTCCTTGGCCGGTGAAGCAAGAACATGGCTTCGCTCGTTTAAGGGGAATAGCCTGCGGACATGGAACGAGGTGGTGGAGAAGTTCTTGAAGAAATATTTCCCAGAGTCCAAGACCATTGAGGGAAAGGTGGAAATCTCATCCTTCCACCAACACCCTCATGAATCATTGAGTGAAGCCCTTGATCGCTTTCATGGGTTACTTTGGAAGACTCCTACACATGGGTTTAGTGAGCCAGTTCAGCTCAACATCTTTATTGATGGCTTGCAACCCCATTCCAAGCAGCTCCTTGACGCCTCAGCCGGTGGAAAGATAAAGTTAAAGACTCCAGAAGAAGCTATTGAGCTAATAGAGAATATGGCGGCCAATGATTATGTCATTCTACGCGACCAAGAGCCCAGCCCACAGGAAGAAAGCAGTAGGCTAGAAGAATTGCTGGTACAATTCATGCAGGAAACAAGGTTACATCAGAAGAGCACTGATGCAGCAATCAGAAATCTGGAAGTACAATTAGCTAAGTTAGTTGCTGAAAGGCCCACCGAAACCTTTACGGTAAATACTGAGATGAAGCCCAAAAAGGAGTGCAAGGTAATTTTAACTGAGGAAGATGTGGAAGAAGAAAAGAAGGAAGAGATAGGAAGAAATGAGGAGAAAGCACAACAATGGGAGAAGTACTCACAAGTAGAAATTCAACAAGAAAGTATTCTCCAAGTCAATACCACTCCTCATCAACTGATAGTCAAGGAAGAAAGACATGGAAAACATGATAAACCCTTAAGTGTCCTTCTCTCCTTGACCACCAGCACTTCTCTTGCTACAATATGGAAGGTGTTTCCAGCATACATAAGTTTCATGGCGTCTCTAGCTAAGAGACGAAAATGCAAGGAAGATGTGTTCTTTGTGACCTTCATGCCACCTTGAAGGCATTTGACCCGTCAAGCTAATGACGTTAAAGAAGCGCTTACTGGGAGGCAACCCAAGATTTCTAACTTTATCTCTTTTAGTTAATTGCAATTTGTTTTTTTTTTAGGATAGTTGTGTTATTTATTTTCTTTATTTTGAATTTGTGCATTATGATTTTATGCATTTTAATTTCAGTAGTTTAAATTTAGTCATTGAATAAAAATTGCATGATATCTGTGAAGTCACTATTTAGGCTTTTTCTGAAGGATTCAACACTTGAAATGTTGCATGACAATTGTGAAAATACTAGTTTTCTGGAAGCAAGAGTCAGTCAAACAGTGAGACATGAATCACAAAGAGAGAAAAGGTTAGCTTGATGGAAAGAGATCATGGTCCGGTAAGCCGATAACTTTATCTTGTCCCGGAGAGCTGTGTGAACTTAATTATGAGAGAACGTCTGTTTTTAAATTCCTAATTTTGCATCATTCTTAGACCGTTAGATTATTTACATAAGGTGGATATGATCAAGGCCATGTTTTTTTTTATTTTAGCCATATAGCCAAAAAGCCAACCTGTGATGAAATTTATCCCTTGCACCCTTGTTGAGCCAAAATTAGTAATTATTATTTTTAAATAAAACCCCTGAGCCTAATTGTGATATCTCTAACCTTATTTTAGGGTTCTAAGAGAGCATAAAGGTTTTAGTCATAATAAACCCCTAATTTGGGGGATGGGTAGAATGAAGATGGTCTTGGGAATGTAAAAGTAGCACATAATAAGGCACCCAAAAAAAAAAAAAGAGCTTGTAAGCCCAAAGTCTCTTTCCAAAAAAATAAATAAATAAATAAATAAATAAATAAATAAATAAATAAGGGCAGAAAAAAAAAAAGAGGTGCCATAAGTGCTAAGGTTGGAAATAAGAAAAATAGATTGCATATGTGTTAAGGCTGAAAAACAAATAAAGCCTAGGCTAAGTATAAGTTTTTATAGGATGAATGCTCTCTTATAACCTTAAGTTTGAAATCCCAGAAAAACCATGATTTCTTGTCTAGCCAGGCCCCATTACAAGCCAATAAAAGTCCTTAGTGATCCACCAAATGTAAGTAAGAATAACTTTAATTGAGATGAAGTGCAAAATTTGGGAATCTTAATTGCAGGTCGTATAAATTTTAAACACTCACCCCAGACACTTTTGCGTAGAGATAAACACTAACCTTGTGAGGAAGTGAGGCAAACCAACTTGATTGATTTCCGATACTAACCAATTTCATCTTGATGTAATTCATGCTTCCATTGTGGGATTATGACAAATACGGAAAGGACCAGTTGGAGGAATCTGAGAAATTGTAGCCATTGAAAGTGTTGAAGCATTCGGAGCCTGCTTTTAATTTGATTTGCTTGGGGACAAGCAAAGTTTTAATTTGGGGGATTTTGATAACTGCTAAATAATTGTATTTTGATAATAGAAAATAAGGCAAAATTGTCTTTAAAAATAATTATTTAGCAGTTATTTGCGCTTAAATATTAAAGAATTGATGTTTTGTTGAATTTTGGCTGCAGATATAAAAACTGGAGGTGTAACAAGCAAAAAGGCCAGAAAAATTGAAGAAAAGAAGAAAATCTGAAGCAGGCACAGCCCAATACGCGCGCTGAGCGCGCGTCACGGGCTAAGCCCGCGATCTAACAGAAGCACGCGCTAAGCCTGCAACATGCGCGCTAAGCGCGCGATCTACATGCGCTGAGCGAGGGGGTGTCGCGCTGAGCGCGCCTACGAAGGCCCAAAGCTCACTTCAGCAGCTATAAATAGAGAGCCAATCCACGGGACAAAACACACCACCACAGAACCCCCTCTCCTAGGGGTTTCATTTACTCCCTTTCTTTCTTTCACCCCTCCTCTCATTGTAAAGCCCTCATGATCATGAGTGACTAATCCCCTAGCTAGGGCCTGACAGGCCTAAAAAGTCAATGATGTATGGAGCATTTCAAGAGTTATCAATAAAAAGAGGAATTTCCTCCAGGTTCTTTATTTACCGTTCTTTCTTTTTACATCTTGTATCTCTGAACTTGCTTTCTGTTAGGGTTTAGTCCACTCGGGAGAGGGTAAAGCCTAATTAGCGGTAAGGAATGAATACTTGAATCTGTTTTAAGGGTTAGGCCACTCGGGAGAGGGTAACGCTTAAGAGAACACTAAAAGGAAGAAATTATCGAGTTATCTTTTAGAGGGGTTTCCTTCCAGGTTCTTTTATCTGTATTTCTTTCTTGCTTATTCTGCATCTCGGACTTTGTTTTCTGTTAGTCTTTAGGCCACTCGGGAGAGGGTAAAGCCTAATTAGGGATAAGGAATGAATGCGTGAATCGGTTTTAAGGGTTAGGCCACTCGGGAGAGGGTAACGCTTAATAGAACACTAAAAGAAAGAAATTATTGGGTTAGCATGACTTAATGCCCCAATGCCCATGCTTTAGCAAACATCTAGAATGTAATCCTAATGCATCTTAGTTATTGAGTCTTCGCAAAGGGCATTTGGAAGATAGGTAATTAAGGTAGGCTTGTCATTGTGAGGCATCAGGGGCAAGTAGATGGATAGATGTGGGGCAGAATTAGTTCACTGGTATTGATAACAGACAAATCCTGAATCCATATATCTAGGCTGATTAGACTGGTTAGGTTTTAGCAATTTTATTATATAGATTTTATTTATTTGAATTTCGTAGAAGTAGTTATCTTTATCATATCTCAATTTAAATATTTTATCTTTTATTTTGATCTTTCAATCTTTTATCTTTTCTTTTATCTTCTAATTTTGTCTTTAAATATCTTATCTTTTCTTTTATCTTCTAATTTTATCTTTAAATATCTTATCTTTTCTTTACCTTATCTTCTATCTTCTATTTTAAATTCTTATCTCTTGCTTTTAAATTGGGTTTGCATTAATCTAAGTACAAACAAAGTCCCTGTGGATTCGACACTTGAACTTCCGAGAACTTTACTACTTGTAACGATTTGGTACACTTGCCAACGAGTTAACATCCCGTATACCTTGAGTTACTAAAATCTATTTTAAGGGAGTAGATTTCACTAATAAAATGTTTCTTTTTACCTGTATAGATTTGTGATCGAATTTTTAACTATATACCTAATAGATAAGATCATTAGTCAATTATATTACACCATTTTAATATAAAATGAGAGCCGTTTTTTTAGACTCTTTCCTTCATCTCTCTCTCTCCTTACTCCTATTGCCAGATGAAGTAGGAATTATCTTTTTATAGTTCTATTCTTCGATCTCTGAGTTTGCCCATCCATTTTAATATAAATATTGTAGAAGTACAAAAATACTTATGTATTTAATTATAAATTATCATTTAAATTATTTTAAACTAATTATTTAAAATTTAACAAATTTATTATATATACCAAATTACATTGGATAACAATATAAAAAATTTATCATATAAGATAAATTATTTTATTTCTCACTAAATGTGAGCACATTTTTCAAGAGAGATGTTAAGTGCACCATGTTTTACCCTCTATTTTCAAAATTAAACATTTGTCACGCACAAAGGAAAAGCGAGACAATAAATATGAGCGTAACAACTATGAGTAATGACAAATATCGTTTTCCGAAAAACGCGGACAAGTTTATGAAGTACGAGCAACAATGCAACATACGTTAAACACAGCTTGTTTGTTTCAATACCGCATTTTTATCTTTCAGACTTTATACAATTCATCATTTAGAAAAGGACATCATGAAATAGGAGACGGAAAGTGTAAGTGTACTTCATAAAAGACACTAAAAAGCCAAGCAATCGATCACCGGTTTAAAATCATATATTATTATATTTTCCTAGTCAATTATGGCTAAGATGGGTGTTTCTTCTGTGTGCATGCTTAATAATCCCACTAAAGATAAACCAATAACTGTACTCATTTGCAAAACTCAAAAAACTAACTCATTAGGATCAGTCTAGTCTAGTAGTAGTAAGAAGTTTGGATAATTAATTTACATAAGGTCTTAAAATCAATTGATTAAATCTTGCTGTTGTCACTGTACACGAAAAACTACAAAAACTGCTTACTTCTTTTGAAGGCTCATCCCGTCTTCGAATATCTAGATTCTAGAATTAGAAGAATAATATGCAAAAAAAGCAGTTAGTGACACATTTAGGCACACTCACAATCATAGATTGAGAAAGCTAACAACTAATTGCCTCTGCTGAAATTCATTTTCAACTTATTTTGGAGCTGAAATTTGAAAGAATAAAATCATGAGAGGTCAATGTAAAAGAATTTCATAATGGAACACAATTTTCATACCAATTGCTTCTATCAAGAAAGTTGGTAAAAGGGAGCTATGAGAGTAATATATCTTTTCGCTTTTAGCAGTGGTACACGGTGAATTAGAAGCAAGAAAATTATTTGATTAAACAGGTAGTATAACTCTGTCCCAAAAATATTTCAACATCATGAGTAACTTACCATGTAATACCTACCAACATAGGATTAATCAGCAACTACAGTGACAAGAAATTATTTTCCTCTCTTTAGGATATATCTTTAAGAGATGTGAAATCTCATATCAAAATATCATCTTGTTATGCTAAGATGCTGTCCAGAAACAGGCAAAAAAAAAAAAAAATGGAAATCCTATTGATATTCACTCTATAATCTCAGGGTGAATCAGATAGGATACAGGCCCGAGAGATAGGATTTCAATGAGAATCACAGAAGAAGACTATGCCAATACCAAAATAACTATTAAACCAGAGACAAATTTAGAGGCCCTCCCTTCATCCCGTAAAATTAATTGTATATATTATTATTTTTATTATAATAATAGTTAAGGTTAATTAGTATAAAATTATATGAAAATAGGTGTTGTATTATTATTAGATGTCAAGTTCTTTATACCATTGCAATTATATATAATAATTCTAATTTTTATATCAAAAGAAAAATATTTAACTTATATTTGCAAGTTATGGCTGCGTTCGTTATATACGGACAGCGATAGTGATACTGTAACTAAACGACAGAAAAGATGTCTTATCCTTGTTCTTAATTTTTTATATGCACCAAACGAGGGAAATGATTGATTAAAATTCAATTCATATAGTTTTTTCTTGTTTTCGTTTGAGTAAAGAAAGCTGAAAGCATACAACGCACTGAACATTACACATGGTCCCGGAAACACAACGAAAGAGTCCAGCTATTATTTTTGTTTGATTATTCAATATTGACTGATGTGAAGAAAAAGCAGCTGTTGATTAATCTTCCATGTCTAACGAGGGAGAATAAATTTAAATACTTTCCCGTGCATGTTTCTTTCAATTCAATTAGTTGGTTATGACTTTGACTTATATATAAGTTTGTAACTTTTTTTTCTTCTATTTTTATTCTTCTTTTTTTATAATTTTTTTTATTAAATATGAAATAAATCATGTTAAGAATATATATATATATATATATATATATATAATATGTATCATCTTATATACGTTTAAAGTTTTTAACAAATAATAGTCACAATTCTTGATAAAGATTACTTTATACTAATACAACGATAATAATAATAATTTTTATAATTTTAATGTTATTTTTTTATTATTATTATTATACTATTTCTTTTGAATTTTAATATAATACTTTATCTTTTAAAAATGAATATTAATTTAAAAATTAATAAAAATTCTAAAATTATGATAACCTAAAAATATATTTGTGGCTACAAAACAAAAATAAAAGATTATATATATATAAGAAGAATGAACTAATGAGATATAAACAAGTTATTAGTTCATGATAAAAAAAATTATTGGTTCAAAGGATACTAAACTTAATTATCTTAAATAACAATTATTTCCATGAATTTCTAAACAAGATTAAACGAATTTTAAAAAGGAAATAAAAAAAATCAACCTGTCCGTTTAAGAAAACATGGGAATCCTTATTGGATTGGAACATATGAGACGAAAATTCGAGGGAAGTTTCAATATTCTTGGACGAGATTGGATTATGTCACAGGTTGTTCGTAAGGACCACTTGACAAAAATCAATATTTGCAGATTAGTTAATAATAGTTAGATGTCTCCAGTTTTGTCCCTCCCCTAATTCGTTGGTCATCATGGAAAAGGTTTCGTAACATAAGTTTCCTTCATCTTATTATTGAAATTTTGGGTACCTGTGACTGTGAGATGCACATAATTTTTAAGATGCACATAATTTTGTTGGAATAAAAATTCCAATAAATATTTTAAAAAAATTAAAATAAAATAAAATAATGTAAATTCTTATAAGAATTCTCTTGTTTAACTTGTTCAAAAAGCTGATTTTAGTTTATACGTATTTTTTAAAAAAAACTTATTTTATTTTATTTTTTATTTTCTTCTCTTATAAAAACTTATTAAAAAATTATTTAAATATGGATCATATCACTTCGACAGCTTTGTATATACTATATAGTTAGTGTTGAAAAGAAAGAAACTGAATATATCTGAACCAAAAAATTTAAAAAAAAAAATCAGCAGCAAATCAGATATTTTAAAACTGAGCACCGCTGCAACATAGACATAAATTTGATAAAATGGTTATTTCACATGGTCCATCCACCCGAAAATTCTCCTTAATTAAAGCTTGAACTATGGAAGCTTAAAAACGATGCACCGTAGCATGTAGATTTTAGAATTAAAAACGATGAGAAACGAAAACGGAATACATGAATTCTTGATACTTTGGAGATGAGGCCTCTCGATGTCTTTCCCTCTCTCATTCTTTGACAGGGTAAAAAATAAACACATTTTATCTGCAAAACGAGTAAATTTCTCTTTCAAATTCAAGGACTAAACTACAATCTTGAAAATAACTAATAGCTCCATCATAAAGAAACTAATTGTCCATTTGACCACTTGAAACAACGTCCGTATTAGATGACGTCAGAAGACAAATCTCCTAAATTTTTGTTTTTATTTTCTAGAAGTTGATGTTTTATTTTCAAATGAGGAATGTGATGGTCAAGCATGGTATAGAATTTAGAGTCGCCATGTATGACCATAGCTGTAGACTGTCCTTAACAAATTAAAAACAAAACCGTAAAACAAAACCAACTTTCTCACACACACAGCTGGAGGCTGTCCTAACAAATTAAAATATAATCAACTTTTTTTAAATCAATCCTTCCTTCTTTTTCCCCTCTGTTTCTTCTCTTTTTCTCCTCTGTTGGGCTAAATCTCTCTCTGAAGTCTGAACTGTACAAAGCAGTCACTAATTTCTCAATTCAGAAAGATCTGCTATTCTCTCTCTCTCCTTTTAGAGCGTTATAATAATATAAGCTGCATAAGTTGAAGACTCAACTGATTCTTCTTCGTCTGCTGCAAATTCAGGTTACTACTTCTCGTTTTATTCATTTCCTTTTTCTCTGTCTATAACTTTTAGGGTTTCAGAATATCACCTGCACTGCACTGCACATTTTCTTCTGCTTCTTAGCCTAGTGTTTGATTCTCAGATCTGGTGTTTTTGCATTCTTGTTTGATTTGCGTGCTCTTTACACTCTTCCAAGTTGCTGCTTAAGGAATGGAATGTTCTAGATTGTTGTTATTATTTTATTATTATTATTTTTTTGTTTCGGAACATTCTAGGCGCATTATTTGGTGCCGAACGCGGATGATCGTGGTTTTGAAAAGTTTTAGTTTATTACTCTGTAGCTTTTGGAGCAATCTGATTTTTCGCTTAATTGAATTTTTGTTTATTTTCGTGAGTCATTGACGTGTTATTATGCTATATATATTGTGATGCGTGCAACAGAAGTAGAGATGGCAAGTCGACTGAAGGAAGATGAGAAAAATGAACGAATAATTCGAGGTCTTCTCAAACTCACACCAAATCGAAGATGCATTAACTGTAACAGCTTGGTAGGATTTTTTTGTCTCTCTCGATCTTGTTCTGAATTCAGCGATTGAGATATTGTTAGGTGCTCCTTGAGCTAGTGATTTGCCATACTGTGTACCGTTGAATGTATACTACATTACTACATTAGTTTATAACATTCAAAATGTAGTTCAGGTGAGGGACATTGATATGATATACAATCAATGGTAATTTAATGATTTCTCTTACTCTTCAAGCACCTAAGTGTGTGGAATTATGGTGTGACCCAAGGTCATTAATGTTACATTCACCTGAACTCTGTTATCATGGTAAAGTCACTTCAAATAGATTGCTTTCTTGAAACAAACTGGTCTGACAGAAGGAATTGTATGTTTTTTAACCATCCACAAATAATTGCACACGTTATGACAGAGAAAACGTGAGAGCAACTTTTTGTTTTTTGCTTTTGGCTGAATATCCATTTGAGGTGCAGCAAGCGGATAAACTCGCTAGATAATAACATGCTGCTTCTTGTTGTATTTGAATATGCTACAGTGGATGGGCACAAATAGTATGATTTCACCTGCGTATGGCATGCCAACCAATACAAAGGAGTCTTTCATTTAAGTGTCAAACTGTCAATTATTGAAAATTATAGTAGAGTTAGATATTTCAATCTTTTCCAGTGAAGCTTTACTTGGTTAATAATATTTTGATTTTTGGAGTTTTAATTATTAAACAAGGAACTTCTGTGTCAAATAATTTATGAGCTTGTTCTGCCTTATGCCTTCATTAATATAGACTATAGACAAGCTTTTACAAAATATGTGTCTAATAATTAGGAAGAAGTTTTGGGGAAAAAAAAAAGATGTGCTCAGATTTTCTGTAATATCATGGTTGTAGCCCGTTAAAATTGTTCCGATGATAGCAGTATGCAGTACCTGTCAATAATCTCTAGATTCCATGCAAAAAAGGAGCCTTAAATGAAGAGAATTTGAATTTAAGACAGGATGCTTTTATTATTGGCCATGTTTATTGTAAATTTTTAGACTTTGATTTTAGAGCTAGTAATCTCAATGTGTTTTAGAGTGTTGTTCTGATTGCATTCTTCTGAATCTAGCTAGGAAATTGTTGAATTTGATGTTGATATTTGAGACTAGTTTGCTGCATTAAATCCTTTTTTCTTTCTCTCTTGTTAGGGACCACAATATGTTTGCTCAAATTTCTGGACGTTTGTTTGCATTAACTGTAGCGGAATACAGTAAGTACTTACAATCTTTTTGCTTATGGTATTATTGTTAAAATGTCTTGGCTTTGAGGATTGATAAATAGATATTCTTTAAGGTGCTTTGGAAACCCACCGTTAGTATGGCTCTTTTCAATGGACTGGAGTTTAAGTTTTTGTCGTGTGTCTTTGGATAACACTTAGCAGGCTTTCTATATGTTTTCTTAATGATCTTCTACTCCACTAACAATGAAGCTTGAAATGTCTGTATGTATACTGCTGCATGCATTTTTCTTGTACTTTCTGTGTATTGTTGTAATGTTTTTGATGGATTGGAGTTCATAAATTGTACACCTAAAAAAGTTTGATTTTTCTTTGGCAGTTTTGTCCAAATTGTAATTATTTTAAATATTCTGTTGTACTAGAGATAGGACAATGTTGTTTCAGTTTCCTTTCTTCTCAACTGCCTTTTGTTTAATTTCCAGCCGAGAATTTACACATCGGGTAAAATCAGTTTCAATGGCTAAATTTAGTGCACAGGAAGTTAGTGCACTTCAAGAAGGAGGAAATCAGGTGTGAATGCTTTTATGTGCTAAAACTTGCTCTAATATTAAGTCTTGCTCATGTTAAGTTGATAACACCCTGCAATTAACACATTTCTTAAGTTTGTTGGTTTTAATTTGAGAAGGAAAAAAACGTAGGAGAGAAGGAAAAATAGTAGAGAAGAACATGAGTTTAAGATGAAATAGTTGGCACACTTTTTTATTGAATAAGCCTCATATTTAAATACATTTAAATAACTGAATAAAAAAAGATCATGTTTCATTATTTTAGGAACTGTTACTGCTTGCTGGTAATTCAAAAACAGAATCAGAAAAGCTAATAAGGCACGTTCAACAACACTCTTCCTTGCCTTGGAGGCTGTAAACTCCTATCTTTTTCAAAAATTCAACCCGTTGATTTACATTGTTGAAAAGCAATTGCTTCCTTCACATGTGATTGAGCCTTGTCATTTTGAGCTTTCAGGTTCTTAGTCAGGGACTTTAAACACCTCTTATTCAGTTCAATTCTTCCATCTTTTTCCCTCAAGTGTATCTTCTTGTTTGTATGCTCTTGTGCAATAGCTGCACATTTTTCTTCAGTTGAACTACTTTGGGACTTAGGGACTGCTATTTTAGAATTTGCTTGTTTTTCTTCATCTTTCTGCCTTTTGTGAGACAATTCAGTGGCATTCTCTTCTATTGACAAAACAATTTGTTCCTCCTCCAATGGATTTAAAGCAAGGTTTATTTTCTCTCATTTTTACTTTGAGAATGTCCTTGTCTGTTGCATCTTTAATCAAACAAATTTTGTTTTCGAACAACACTTAATAACCTTTCTCAACTAGTTTTCCAACACTCAACAAATTTTGATCAATTTTAGGAACATACAACACATCAGAAATGAGTTTTGTACCTCTGTTGATTGAGATTGCTACAGTTCCCTTTCCATTCACAATGATAAACTTGTCATCTTCAACTCAAACCTTCAATGTGCTTATATTGCTCAATTCCTTGAATAAATCCTTGTTGTTTGTCATGTGGTTAGTACAACCACTATCAAGAAGCCAATTTTGATTTGATTCAATATTAGAGAAACATGTAGCAGTAAACAAGTACTCCTCCTCTGGATTAACACCCTTTGCAGCTTCCCTGTGTGATTGATTCCTGTTTTTACAAATAACAGCTTCATGTCCCATTTGATTACACTCACTGCACTTAGGATCAGGTCGTTTCCAACATCAGAATGGAGGATGTCCTCTCTTTCCAGTGTTGGCAAGGTGGATAAGACTTCTTCCAATTTCCTTTTGCATTGGTTGATGTTGAACTTGACCCCGTTCCATCAAAGATCTTGTTTTTCTTGTATTTGGTCGCATTGTGGTGTTTGGCTGGTAAAGTTCCTTCAACTATTGATTCTTCCCTCATCAATCTTCTCTGATCCTGGGCTTGCAAGACATGTATCACCTCTGTCAAAGAGATCTTGAACAGATCCTTTGTAATCTCCCAAGTGGTTATTGATGCTTCATATCTCTCAGGCACTGTAACCAGAATTTTTTCAACAATTATGGAATCTGCAAATGTAGTGCCTAGCAATCTAACCTTGTTAGTGATGCCAAGAATTTGTCCGAGTACCCTTTAATTGTCTCGGATTCCTTCATCTTTTTATATTGAATAAGTGTCATATTTAAATACATTTAAGTAACTGAATAAAAAAGATCATGCTCCATTATTTTAGGAACTGTTAATTCAAAAACAGAATCAAAACTGCCTTGACAGCATGTAAGGCACGTTCAACAAAGTTGATTTTCATTATATCCAATATTTGCAGCGTGCACAGGAAATCTATCTTAAAGAATGGGATCCACAACGTCATTCTTTGCCTGATAGCAGGTAAGCATTTGCTTGTTAGCTTTTATGTATAATTGCAGGGTGCATTATTCTGAATAGCATTCTGATGCCAGCAATGTTGACAAGCTCCGGGACTTTATTAAGAATGTTTATGTGGATAGAAGATTCAGCGGTGAGAGGACCTATGACAAACCTCCAAGAGTAAAGGTATTAAAGTGTTTGTTTTCTTCTTTGGATTTACCATTTTAAACACATACAAAGTAGTCTATCACAAATTCAATTTTAACCTATGAAGCACTGATGCATGACACGAATTCAACACAAAATTTTAAGAGTTGTAGGACACAACATATATGTGCACACAATTTCCTTATAAGTTTGAAACAGGTTCCACCTCTTTTTAATTTTAATAATAATAATAATAATAAAAACAGTCCAGTGCTGCTGAGTTGTAGCCATATTGCAGCCAAAAAATTAATTCAGACACATGGACACATTTTGTTAGTCTGCCACGTTGGATATGTGTCCATGCTTAATTGATTTAACTAAATACACTGTTAATCTGTTATACAGGGTGACAAGGATGATTTCCACGAAAACATGAGAACAAAAACGTATCAGGGAAGCCCTTCATATGAGGACACACATGAACGTCGTTACAGTGACAGGTCTAGTCCTAGTGGAAGAAGTCCCGGATATGATCAAGAAAACAGGCAATATGGTGATTACAAAAAAAGCCCTGTTCGTCCTCCAATAATCAATGATTGGCGTCGAGAAGATAGATTTGGGGATGGACGGAAATTTGAAGATCATAGAATATCTGATGGAAATCATAATGTGGAAAGAGCTTCTCCTGAGCGAGCCAAGGATCTGGATTCTTCCAGCCCACCTGTGGTCCGACCTGTTAGAGAGATCTTGGGAGAAAATGTAGTACCTCTTCGAATAAGTGAACCACCCAAAACAAACAGTGGACAGGCTGCTAATGGCTCAGCACTCACACAGGTTAAGTTATTACCGATGATGTTCCATATGCTCCAACCATCTGTGTTGGGAGTTAGGACAGTTAATTGGACTGTTCTAATGGTTAGTTAGTAGAAGGGGTTATTGTTAGAGGGGTTTTGTAGGTAAATAAATAGGAGGAGGGTGGAAGGGAATGAAATTTTGATTAATATCTTTTTTTTGCAAAATGTGCAATGCTTTGTAAGCATTGAACGAACATGGTAAGTGACAATAAGCATGAACATCAACATGTTCATTTATAGTTCTCTTATTAATCCATGTAAGTGATGTGGCTTGGTATTTACTTTCTTTACTACAAATTTCATGGGATGGCCTCCCCCCTTCCCTATCCCCCTTTTAATCTGTAAGTTTCCCAAAATTAATTTTCTACAAAAAAAAAATAATCTAAATGGACTATTGTAATTGCAGAGAACTGCATCTTCCAGTAGCTTAGCATCCAGCAATGGAACCCCTGCAGAAGTTAAGCTTGAGACTATTAAGAGCCTTATTGATTTTGATGATGATCCTGAACCACCTGTTGCTTCAGCAGCTCCTCAAGCCCAGCAAACTACTGTGGCTCAACATGGGATGCCTGCAAATTCCAATGATAATAATTGGGCCTCTTTTGATGTTGCTCCCGAGGCAAAAGCACCTCAGGGTCCTTCGAATGTAAATCCACTTGAATCCATGCTGACACAATTGTCAGTACCAGTATCTTTACCTTCTCATGTTTCAGGAGCCCAAGGTGATTCCCGTGTTGCAACAGCTAATTCTGGGAGCTGTGTGACAATATTGTTAATATTCAATGACCCGTCTGTTTCTCCTGCAGGACTTGTGATGGGATCAGCTCTTACCGCTACTGCTGCAGGAACACCAATTATTAGCAGCTTCTCAACATTCCCAGCCAGTGGTGCTTCAGTAACATCTTTTGGATTAACACCAGCATCAACTCACAATAATGCAGGACAGTGGGCTACTTTGCAGTATCAGCAACAACAACCTTTGTTCACTGCTGCTGCTAGTCAGCCTACTATTCAACAATCCACATCACCAGTTGGTGGAGCTTTGAATAATCAGGTTTGTCTTATTGAGTAATTGTCTCGAATGTTCTGTCTATTAATTAATTAATTCAGATGTGGTATTTGTTCACCCTTTCCTGGAAATTTCTTGCAGCCCTGGACTGTACCACTGGTACAAGGGAACCCAAGCACACCAATGCCTCATACATCACACCTCGTCCCAAAGCCTGCCAATGAGGCTAAATCCCGTGTTGTTTTACAACCTTCTACAGCAGACATAAAACCAAGTGGAAGAAGTGAGCTTCCAGAGGTATTATTCACTCCATATTTTACTTCATGAAACATCTATATCGTGCAGATATTGTGTGTATCTATTGTTTATCTAAGGGGAGTAGTTGGGATTTCTGCAGGATCTATTCACTGTAAAATATTCACCGTTCCCTGCTCCAGTCCCAGGTTGGCAAATGGGTCCACCACCTAGCATGGGTATCTCAATTCAATACAATAATGTGGTGGTACTGTTACAATCCAACTTATTAGTTTGCAACTTTATCTTAATCTGTTGCTTCTGGCTAGTACAATAGTATGATGCATACCTCATAAATTTCTTACAACTGTTACAGCCCATGCCAAATTATGCACAACCATCAAAATCAACAAATCCATTTGATGTCAGTAACGAACCAACTCCAGTTCAAGCCTCAACAGTATGTGACTTTCATTGATATAAAAATTGATATAAAGTGTTTTTTTTTATCAGCGATATACTAGTGTGTAATGTTCCCCGTGATACACTATACACTATTTGTCCTATTTTGTGTAAACCTTTTATATTTAATATTGTTGATTTGGGATTTAGGCTCTTCTATAAAGTGCATTGTCATGGTTTGTATTTGTCCACTATTGAGTTATTAACTAAATGTATTTTTTCATCATTAATTACTACAGTGTACATTACTTTCTGAAGTTTGCCTCGTAGGAATATATTTTGTGTTTTCTTTCTTTGATCATCTGGCTTTGAAAAAGCTGGAACATTGAAGTATGATATGCTGACTTTCTAATATGTTAATTCACCAATTAATTGCGCATTTTGGTTGATGCTTTATGGTTGGTGCTCCTTGGTTGCAGTTTCCTTCCATGTCATCTTTGCAAGGTGCTCTGCCTAGTGTAACACCTTCAGCTACAATGCACCCGTCAAACATGGGTAATATATCTCATGCTTGGAATCCACCCTCATCATCATCTTATGTATCGCCTCCTCAAGTACAAACTCTTGCACCAGCAATGGGACCAGGTATACCTATTACTATTTCCTCAATCAACTACTTTATGCCAAGGCAATTCTGCTCTTTATCTGTATCCTAAACCGTGCTAAAATCTCAGGGGCATACATGGGACAACAAATGGCAACTAACATGCCAATGCCAAGGTAACTAATTGTTCTTTAGTCTTGATAATCTTTACTGTTTGCATGGGCTGTTATAGGTGAGATTATTTCTTTTCTCTTTGAAATCCCTCTTTTGGGTCCAATCGTTTGTAAAATGTCCCATGTTGGAATAATAAATGGAACCCTGTATTCATTAATAAACACATACTTTAGCATCACATTTCATCAGCTCACCAGCTATTGTTCCTTGAGTGGGCTGATATTAGGTGTGATTGCTGAGAACTGAGTTTTATTTGTTATTTGAGGTAATCTCTGTGCAAGGGACAACTTGTAGTCTGGATAGGGTCGATAAGTATTGGTTGTGGTTGGTCATTACTTTCCTTTCCACTTAAGATTTATAACTGAATATGTAGGCATCAAGGAATTGGGAGTTTTGCTACTGAGGCAACTGCTTTTGGGTTCTCAAATCCAGATCAACAGCTGACTGGTAGGTTGTCAACTGCTGCTACCCCAAACCCCTACCATGCAGGAGGGAACCCTTTCGGATGACCGAAAGTTTTTGTCTGCTTGGACTCTATTTAAGTCATGCATCGATTTGTTGCACACCCTGTACAAACATGGTTGAACTTTCTGGCGTTTGTTAGTCAAAGCGAAACACTCATCAAGCATATTGAGAGATTTATGTTTAGTCACCACACACCCGGGGTTCAAATTCAAATATTTGCACCTGGCTTTGTAAATTGTTTATTGTTATAGGAAAGATGAAAGGCAAAATCTGCCTTGGGGGAGAAGGGGAAATTACGGAGACACTATTGTGGAGATAAAGTTGCCCCTAGTGTTATTTTTTCAGATTTTTCTGTATTGTATTATTTTGTAATCTCATAATTTTTGTAAGGTCTTTCTATTCGTTGAGGTATTGTCAAATAAATTTCAGTTTGAGTTCTATGCCTCTTGTCTGTTTGTTGATGTTTTTATTAGGAAACTTGAAAGAATGGATATTGTGTTTTTATTAAGAATTTAATTTGAATACACTGAAAATGTAAAAATTTTGTATACTATTGCCCAATCATGTATGTTAAGATTGTAGATTATTGTAATAATTATTTTAAAAGTTATATATAAAGTGATTTTTAATTGGTTGATAGTGTAAAAATATTTTTACACTAATAATACATGCTTTTAGGAAAAAGATTATCATAATTTGACTTGCAACAGAAGTTGAAGTGAGAAACCATGAATAAAATGAATAATTCTCCTAATATATATAGGATCACATCAGAAAAAATTTGGTCACTACAACCACTCAAGGAAAGAATACTTATCACTTTCTCTATTAACAGGAGTTAAAAACCTTACATTCTACACTTGTCAAATTGAATATATTTTTTAGATAAATTTATAAACTATTTTTGTAGATGATATTTACTGTTTGCATGGGCTGTTTTAGGTTAGTTTACTTCAATTTAAAAGTACGAATGCAATTTAAGAAAATCCAGCTTGTTAATATAATTAGAGTTCCAAGGGTTTGCAAAAAATATCCTTTCCAGCACCCCCCCCCCCCCCCCCAAAAAAAAAATGCATGTCCACTTGTATGTATTAGTGTCAGCACCAAAAAACAATCATCGAGACTTAAAAAATTAATGAATGAAAAATCTAATTAGCATCTATTAAATTATTCTAGATACATTATGCTCCCTGATTGACACATGTACAGGTAAAAAGTGTATTTTTCTTTAAAATGATCGGTTGGTTGGAGGGAAAGGATCGGATATCTACGGGGGTGATAGAAATCCAACAAGTATATATGCATTTGTGGCAGACCCATTGCTTCTGTCTAGTGTCCACTGAAGAAGAACCGTTTCTTCCAGAGAATTCCCTTGATTTTTCAATTGCTATTCTTTTTCCTAACTGCATCTGAGATATGGAACTATCTGAAGATCTTTCCTTGAAAAAAATATCAAAACTAGAATGGTTTGTGTTTCGACGCGTTCTTAAGTAGAACCAGTTTGTCTGTTTTTCCATATGATTGGGGCTATCAGCATCCACACTGTCAAGAAACACAAGTATTGTTTCGTTGAGCCTCAATTGTTCAAGAATTATATGGAAAGAGTTACTAATAAAACAATGTTTGAGTTTAAATTATGCTTAGATTAAATTCAGATCTTTATGCCAGACTTGGTTTTACTAAAAATACTTACAATATACACAAACTGCCAACCATTCATTTACTATTTTGACCCAGGTGCTGGTCCAGCCCACATCAATTGTCCATCTGCAGAAAGAATAAAGGTAATTACATCTTGTGAACTTGCTATTACATGTATGAGGGCACTGAAAGAAAGACAGAATCAACTTCAGATGAACTTGCTACTGGCACTATAAGTGAGATTCTGAAAAAAGAATATCATTTCAGTAACAAAACAACATATTCGAGGTGACACTGCTGAGTACTGACTGACGATTGTACCACCTTGTTAATTCCTCTTAAGTGAAGGAGATTTACTTTAGAAGATTTTGAGAATAAAATACAGTTACAATTATTGATTAAAAAGAAAGATAGTGCCGTGCAAATAAAACACCTCTAAAACTTAATGGGAATCACATTTATTGGGTTCTATGGCATCTTGATTTGTATATGATTAATTGATTATTTGCCTATTACCAATTGGAAATGCATTTCTTTTGTTTGCCACTCTTTTTTTTTCTCTCTTGGGACGAAGAAAAACAAGAAAACTCGGTAAGAAGCAGATAACATGATATGGGCCAAATACAGGAGGGGAGGAGACCATACTTTCTCATAGAATGATGACTATTCCATCCAATCAATAGCATAGCAAAGTACATTGCTCCTGTGGCAAAAACAAAATGGAAGAAGCCATAACCATAAGGTACATCATCCTCTGCTGGTGCTGTATCATCCTTCCTGAACTGCAGGGATCTGTCAGATATGTATTGAGAACATAATGTTGTAATTGAAGGTAAATTCATAGTTTGTAACCAACCTGAAAGCATTTGGAGTCTATGCCTGTTGAAAATGTCGCAATAACAATTGCTAGTATTGCAACAACAAAGCTCTGCCAACGAAAGCCATTGACACAGGTCAACCGAACATGAAAAAGTAATTGGGTTTATAGATTTCAAAGATTTAAAAATTAATTACCAAGCCATCATAAAGAAGATATAATGATATTTACAATCAAAAGGCGAAGATATTTTTTCTTAAAACGAATTTAAATATTTTCATAATAAACAAGAGACATTGAATTATATTTTCTGAGAAGAGTATCAGTTTTTCCTGGCTCTTTTTAAATGAATATATGTACATGAAATGCGCATATAACTGAGCTAGAGACTCAAGGTCAAATATACAGCAGATTTCAATTTTCAGCGTAGCAATAATAGCTATATATTACTCTTGAAAAAGAAGAATAGAAATAGAAATATATTACAATGATGCTTAGCCAGTCTGTTTTGGTTGCAGAGTCTGACTTCCTGATGCAGTTTCCTCCAGCAGGTTCACTGCATGCAAAAATATTCTTAAGTTCAAATTCAATAGAAATGAAAACGGGAAGAGAGGTAGCATAAGAAATAAATGAATAGAAATAATAGATACAGATTCCTTTCTTGTTTGATCGTTTTACTTCCATGCCTTCTTTGGGTGACAATATTACTATAAACATTAGAAACTAAATGCATTGGACAGCAACATCGATACTAATCCAAAACTATCAAGCAAAGATTGGTAGCCCTGCCTTCTAATAGCGCACCAACAAAGGAAGACAACATAAAGCCCCATCAGCCCTGGAGTTAGAATGCCAGCATCAACCTATTGCAGATAAAGTTAGAAATTCTACATCTCGGTCTTGTACAATGAAGTGAATTGAGCAATACAAATAGAACTTACTTTTGGGTGCAGAGACACACTTGTCATAAGTTGAAGAAGTACTAGCGTCCAAGTAATGAAGAAAATGTTGAGGAGGCAAGATGGCTTTGGTGAATACCAAATGTACATCAAAATGATCCCCATCAGACAGACAACATATGCAGTCGTTGCGAAAAACATCACATGAATTCGGCTGCATGAGAATTAGTGATTAATGCACACAAACATTTACAAAATATGGAATCTTATCTCTGATGTCATCCTAAATAAATTGATCAACTTGTTTGTCGGCCCATCAGAGTTTTACAAGTGGAATAGGGATAAAATGCACTAGCATAACTTAAGGTTTGTTGCCCGACTTCTAGCTACATAAGGGAGCTTGATGCTAAATTGCTAAGATGTGCTAGAATACAATCGATCTAACAATATCTGGTTATCCCACTCTAGACTTGAGTACTTTTAATGCTAATAGAGAGCTAATAAGGATTTATAAAATCAATATTTTGTTTCTCCTTTTGTCTTTATCAATTATTCACTATCCAAAAATCAGTGAACACGCTTTGCTAAAACATTAAATAAAAAAAAACCTTCAAAATTTATACAGCTACCATTTTCTCAAGCATATTTTCGTGCTCAGGAAGCATGTGTTTCTGTTAGTTCTTTAACTGATGAAATCTTACCATCTTGATGCAAATTTTTCTGACTCACTACATTCATTTAGCCATGTAATGAAGCTGATTATGCTTATCAATTGAATAAGGAGGAAAACCCTGAAAAGAAATATATCGACATTTTAAATATTCACTGGTCAGTTTAGAAAGAATGGCATGACTAAATTATTTTAATGGGTTAAAACTGTACCCTGCGCCAAAATGAGCCACCTCCCCTGCCAAAAGAATTAAATCAGAGGAATGACAAGCTTATAATAACGACGTTTTGATATTTCAGAGGATGCATTAATTCTAGGAGGCTTGTTGAAAATACAATCTACCGACCGTAAATCTGAATAAATTCAGTAGGGAGTAGAAATGGAATGGCAGTCGTGACCACCCAGAGAGCAATCTTGACTGACCACCATCCAGAGTGCCATGTATCTCTCAAATTGTTCAGTTTAGAAGTGCGAGCAGTTGACAAAAACATTATGATATAAAATATCTGAACTCAGATTAAGGTTCACTTTAAATATTATAGGACTAAGCCAAACCTAGGATTAAGTGGCATAGTTATGATATAAAATTTATTTTTAATTTATTTTTTCCACCCATCATAAACAAACATAAACTACTGATTAATCAAATTACTAATTGTTTCTTTTCTACAAACCTTATACATAGTGTTTACCAACTATTTTCGTGTATATAAATGAAAAGGATACAAAGCAACCCAAGCTCACACGCAAAACACCTTCAGCATCCAAACAATCTTTTCCACCATTGCATCCTTTAAATCCTGTAGGCTAAATATATTAGATTTTAAGCTAATGGCATCATATGAAAATATTATGCTCAAATGAAAACAGCTTTAGATGAAAGGGAACATGATCTCAGTCATCCCATGAGTGTGCATGAGATGTACCCAATAATTTCTCTTGAATGATTTGCTGACATTTAACAAGTCCGACTTACTAAAATAGAGGGATAGACAGGTCTTTTTACGCTTCAGAATTTGTAAATTAAATGCTTGCTTATTCCACTTTAGTCAACAAACAGTTTCATATTGAAAACTACCAAGAAGTACATTGTGAATTTCTGAATATTTTTCACTATATCTAATTCATGTTTATAAAATAATGCATGCATTCAGATGAGACGTCAGGTTTGCAGGCTAAGATGGTGAATCTTCACGGAACCAATAGGCAGTATTGAAAAAAAAACAATGTATATAAAATACAAACGGAATATTTAAGCAGAAGAACTGGATCTGAAAGAAGCATTAGAAAACTAAATGTTATGGCGGTGAGATGTGAAAAAATAAAAATAAAAAAATCATCACTTTAAGGATTAAAGAAATCTTACTCTTCATTTCTGTTAAAGCACCACGACCATAATCCCGTGCAGCCCATGCTAAAAGATTTGCCACAAGAAAAATCAAGGCATAGGCATATCTTGCCATCCAAGGATTAGATGCATTTCGGAATTGGCTGCACCATGAAGAATCCTTAGATATAATGCGCCTCTCGTTACCACTGTTGCTTTCCCCTGCTTCCATCTCTTCCACACAACAGTGCTACGCAGAGCATGAATGGGCGTCTTTTCCTTAAGATCTTCTATTCCATTCCCTGTACTGTGTTACTCAGAAAAAGACTCGTCCATGTCATTATAGCTCCATTACTATTTAATAACTAATCCTTAAAAAATGAAATAAGAGAACAACAACTTAAATCTTGGGGAGGTTTGATTAGAGCAGCTAGCTTTCTTGGTCAAATTTAACTTATGGTTTTGTCTTGACGTAACTGGAGAATAATAGTTGTTTCATTTGGTGTTGATTAGTGAATAGTGATAGTCATTTCATTTCTCACATGTCTTGCCTGTCATTCCTTTTTTCGACCAACCATTCCCTATCAATCATAGTAGAATAAATTCTAATTCCGACAGTTTAAATCGTACGTTAAATGTCTTACCACAATTTCTCATCTCTTTAGCTCTCAATAATATATTGGACACCGTACAGATAACTCTCTCTCCCTCCCCCCTGAAAGTAATACTAACACAAACAGTACTCATTGTCCCATAAACACTTACAAGCACTTGCATATATCATAACTGTGATGGGAATGCGTTTACGTAAAAACGCGTCAACCGTGTGAAGTTAGAACTCATAACCGGCTTCATTATCTCAACAAAAATACATTAATTATGACAATGCCCTCTAAAAAAATGAAACATATACAAAAAAAACGCAAAAAAAAGGAGATAACACTTTAATTTCGGAAACATCATCAATCAATATTTTGGTAGTTAATTAATATTATAACTTATCAACAATTTTCATATCATTTATCACTTGAACATTCACCAAATTTTCATATGTATATATATATATAACTTTAATAGCCAATGAGTATTAAAAAAAAGTCAGGATGGGGAAAATAAATAAATAAAAGCGAACCTCAATTACCAGTGGTAGAGTTTTCTTTTTGCTAAATTATTTGAAGCAGTTGAGTGCACTGGAGTGATTCGTTTTCCTTTACCTCGAAGTAAGCGTCTAAGCTTTGCCTAATTTTCTCGGCTAACAAACATCAAAACCGCCAATCACGCATATGCATTAAGCAGATTCTGCGCGGAGATTAAGTAAACATAGAAGATCACAGAAAATGAACATGAAACTTGATCCAGTCAAAAATGTGAGGAAAAAAAAGACGTAGAAACAGAGTTTTCTATCCTTGAAAGAGAACATTGACAGAATGCATATAATATAATACATTAAAAGCTGGAAAAAGTAATGGAAGGCTAGCAAGTAGCAAATGGAGCTGAAAAATGAGAATCGCTAGACGCAAAAGCGAGGAATCTAAGAAATGAATGGAGAAATGCAAGTACCCGAGAGAGGAGAATATGAAGATCAGAGCAATGATGGATAAGACAGGAAGATCTAGTTACCAACCAACACAACACTGTTTCTTGTAGAGATTCCGTTTCATTCTCCTTTTAAAAAGAAAAACAGAGAGGGAGAGGGATTAATGATGCGCGCTTGCTTTGCTTTTTTTGTTCTAGTGCGTGCTTTAGGGTCTTAATAGAAATTAAAAGATGATGAGAGAGTTTGCTTTTGGTTTGGTGGTTTTTCTTTGCTTTTCCTTCTTTTCTATTTCCCGCCGTTAAGCTTCTCTTTCCTTCCCCAACAGTTTTGTCTTCCTTTCAAGGTATTCATCTTTTTTTTATTTTTTTCTTTCAATTCACCCTTCAAAACTCCTCTATAGATTATACTTGAATAATAATATATCACCAAACACGTATCTCGAAACCCAATCTTCAGAACGTAGGTACCATTAAATTTTAGTTGGAGAAATTTCGTCTCCTTGAATAGGGTGGATCAAATCTAAATATAATAATATTTCATATGAACAAAAAATATATTCAATAATATTTTATTATTTTATGGGTTGTGACTTTTGACTAATGGATGGATTAATGATTTTAAAAGACGAACTGTATAGATATATAAAATTTAATGAATATAAAAGTACTTAATATTTTAAAACAATTGAAATGAATAAATATAAATAATAAATATTTTTTCATTAAATATTTAACACATTTCTAATTTTTAAAAAATCATCATTTACTATTTTTGTCTAAAAATAATAAAGTTGTAAAAAATTTAATTAAAAGTAAATCAATTTCATTGATTATATTATACTGTATTTTCTTTTATTAAAACTTTTTATTCTATTTAATGCACATATTAAAATATAAAATTAAAAAAAAAATAGTGAATAGGTGATTTAACATATATAAATCTTGTAGTCACATTTTAGTGAACGAGAAGGTTGATTTTTATGCAGTATTTCCTAAACGATTGACCATTGTGGTATTTGCATTGTATCACTTTGCAAATAAGAGATAGTTGACAAAATTGGCATACTTATTGATACGACTAACTAGCTACGAACCAGTCTCGTCCCTCAAGCCTCCCGAGATCGTGAATTCATGATGGGATGACAATAGAAGAATCAAATTTGTTGAAGACAAGTATAAAATTGTTATTCAAATTGATTTTGAGAAGAAAAAATATATTATTTTATACAGTTTGAGAGTGAACTATGTATGAGCAAGGCGTTAACTCTATAATGTTATCCTAAAGCTATTACTTTTAATTAAATGTATAAAACTAAAGACTCCCTAGCTTTTACATATTGTTTTCTTTTATTTAAGGTGTTTGGTCTTTACCTTACAACAAAAATTGAAAAGGAATTATAGATCCTAATATGGGAACCACTATTTAAGCTAATTCAGCTAAACTCAAATTTTCTTTATTTCTTTTTTCTTTTAACGTGTATTCTTTCCTTTTTTATTTATTTTTTGTATTATTTTTTATTTTAATGTTTTATCTTTCATTTTTCCTTTTTTATTTATATATAATAAAAATATTATATTTCTGAAATTAATATCTATATATTATCCATCTATATTTATATACTATAATAAAGCAATGTCCTTCTTTGACACATGTGAACATTTTTTTAGAGTATAATCATAAAATAATTGAATGCTCTTATTTTTTTCACATTTAAAATTTACAAAAAATATTTAAATTTAACGAAGTTAAATATTTTAAAAAATAAAAAATAATTTCTCATACAGTAAAAAAACATCAATTTCTCATATTATTTTATAAAATATTTTAAATAATTGTGTGACTATAATAAATTATATTTTCTCTATTTGAATAATCCTACTCTTTCTGTATTTTCAAAAACTTTAAATTATTATTATGTTTTTTCAAAATATTTTTAATCTTTGAATGGAACTTAGTATTTTTTTTTTATTGTAATGGGTTGAGTTTGTGTTATACATCATTCTATTTTTATGACTTATTCAATTTAACGACATCTATAATTAATTTTAATTTTAAAAATAGATAATAAATATATAAAAATATATTGTTTTGAAGTAGTGATTATTTTTAGTGGACAAGGATGAGAACAAAGCAAATATATTTGACCTGAGCGAGAATGAGAATAAATATAAATTTTTATCCATGACAAAGATTAAGGACAAGAACAAGAGTGGAAACGGAGACGGGAAATGATATTCATATTTATTTTGTCATGTTGTCTTATTCATTCTTAAGCATCACTTATATATTTTGAGATAAATAGTCATTTTTTGTTCATGAAGATTTGTGATGTTAATAAATATATCCTTGAAAAATCAAAATCTAATTCTCAAAAATATAAAAAGTGAACAAGTTTATCATTAACTTTTCAGTATTGATGTTAGGAAACTCTTATGCATGACATGCGAGGATGTAAATGTCACAAAATTGATGTTTGCATGGACATATAAACTAAAGTTATTGACAAATACATTCTTATTTAACAACTTATTGACATTTCCCCATGAGCATTAATTTGGTGACATTTTTTTCTTTGCATGCCACATTAGATTTATATATTTCGTGAACATATTTATCAATAAATTATATAATTAAAAGACAAAAATGTTTAATAAGTTGTTAAATTTAGGGACGTATTTATCACTAATTTTAACTCATATGTCCACATAAACATCAATTCCATGAAATTATTGTCCCTATGTGTCACATAAGTGAATTTCCTAGTGTAATGGACAAAAATTAATAGTGAGATAGATTTGTCTCACTTTTTACGCTTTCAAAGATTAAATATTATTTTTTATGAACAAATTTGTAAACATATACACTTTTATGGATAAAGATAATTATTTATCTTATATTTTTTGTTGTTAAATAATTATAAATTCATATAAGACTAAAATTCCATTTAATATTTGAATCATTTTATTTTTTGATTTTTAATTTTATTAAGTTGAGATGGGGATTAAGTCGAGGAACCATATACCTATCCATGCATTGTAGTGTTGTCATGTCTATTTGTGATAAGTACTTATCCATTTTTCTTATTTTAAATAATTATAGAATTAAATAAGATTTAATTATCTTTTAGTATTTAAATATTTTATTTTTTGGTTTAAATTTTATTTTCTAAATTAAAAAATACTTTAATTCATTTGCATGTCTTTATTAGTTTAATTTATCATATAATATTATATTATTATTATATTAAAATAGTTTATCATGTGTGTCATTTGTTATGACGAGTAATATATTAAATTTAAATTTAATCTATGAATATTTTTATATTATATTATATCATATTTTTTAAAATATAATTTTACATTACATTTGTTCCTACCCAAAAAATGTAATCTTATTATTATGTATTTAGTAGTAAAAAGATATATAATTTATATTTTATAAACAATATACCCTATCACATAAATATTAATTTCTTTACAACAATAAACTTAATAAATTAAACAAGCATTAGATTATGTATTCAAATATAATCATTGTTATGCCTGTGTTATTATTATAAAGCACGGACCACGGAGCAAACATATACGGGTGAAATCTTGTTGGTGATTTGAGGATCATAATTCAGGCTCTCTCACACACACATGCAGCTTGATGAAATATCTGTGCTGGGAATGGGATTATGCATAAAAAAGAAAATCAATTTTGTATGTTTTTTGACATAAACATTTTTTTACAATGACGACAAGAAGGTTAATATTAATTTTATCTATTTACAAACGATGGACATGAGATTTGTTTTCCAACAAAATTTTATCATCAACTTCACCGCGATTAAGCAAAAATAACAGATAAAAAAATATGCTTCTTGCCTAATGACTATATTTGGTTAATAAAAAATATAAAAGTGAAAAACAAAAATGGGATAAAAATATTTAATTATTTAACTAGCTCAATTTCACGATTAAAAAATAAAATAATGAAAAATGAATGGATCAAATACATTTGACTTTAAAATCAGCAAACTAATAATTAGCACATGTTGAGGAAATGATTAGGGCCTATCTGTTTAGACTTTTGAAAGAAAAAGGTCATTTTATAATGGTGTAAAAACAATTTTCAATTTTGTATATGTCCCTTAAAGTAATTAGATTTTTTTTATATTTTTTTAAAGAGAAAAAAATAAACAAACGTATTAAAAAGTTGAAAGGTCAAAATTTAAAACATAAAAGTAATTTTTTACGAAAAACCTAATCATATGCAAACGAAAATTTTCCATCGTGATAAGTTTTTAAAAACTTTAATACACCTTTTTTTCACAGGGACATCGCAGGAAAGTTGATAACTAATTTTTAGTGAAAAATATGAATAATTATTATTAATAAAAATTTATATATAAAATTCAAACTCTAAACTTTACTTTAAGGAGTGAATCTTAATTTCACTTGGACCAACTACAAACAAAAACTACTTAACCAAAGAATATCTTTTTGAATATATCGATTATAATATTTTAAAGTTGAGAATAGGTAATTCAATTATATTTTTCTATTTATTTCAATAAATAAGAAGAAAACAAATATTAATAAATGTCATTAAATACTATTAAAAATATTGTATCTAAAATATAAAACTTACTTTTTAAATAATTAAATATAATAATAAAAGTGATTTTTCTCACTAAAATAAATATTGCTTTTAATTAATAGATTTTTTTCCGCGAGATTTAATGAAATTATCTACACACTGTCACTTTCATAAGAAAATTTGTTTTGTAACTATGACGGTGACTGTCGTCAAAAGGTCAAATTTTCGACAAAGACGTTTGATTTGGATTAGGATAAAATTTATAATGAATATGCACCGAGTATTTTCGAAAAAAAAAACATCTTAAAAAAATGTAGATTTTTTTTTTGGTGCGGAAATTTTAAAAGTATATCGATTATGAAGTTAGAAATAAACAAACAAATAAATATATTCTATGCATATTAGCAAAACTTAAAAGTTAAGACTTTTACTTCTCTAAGTCTCAATTAATTTATTACTATTTATATTTTATTTTTGTCGCCGTAGTAGGCAGTTGTCTGCATCCAAAGCAAAAAAAAAAAAAAAAAAAAGAGAGGATAGTAAAATGGCATAATCAATAGAAGTCGCGGAAGAAATAATATGCATAGGTGTAGGTAAAATTCCAAAATTTAGACAGTGATTTTAAAGTTTGTCCATTCTAATAAATTAAGGGAATAAACATAAAAAGTTTCATTTAATTGAAGAGTATATTATATTCAAGCATAATTGGTGGAGCAAGTGGTCGGTTTTGGGTTGGATCTGAGAAAAACAATTAAACTTTGGGAGGATATGTGGGTGGAATCTATGGGCATGTAGTGTTGTGCACGATACTTTATTAGATTTTAATTTTTTTTATTAGTTGAAAAATTTATTTAATTATCTGGTAAATAAGTTTTTTAAATAATTTTTAGTATTTTTAAAAAAATATTAATTGAAGTAGTCTTTTTTAAAAATGTTAATTTTAACTTTTATATTTTATTTTGTTTTTATCTTTAATATATTTATTTATTTTTCTTATTATCTTTTTAAAATAAATCATGATTTTATTATTTTTTTATTATTTATATTTTTCAGTTATTTTAATAGTTAATTTTATCGAGTAGTTATCATTCAATAAATTAGCTTTCTATATAAAAATAAATTGGTTGTAAGTAAAAGCTAAAACGTAAACAAGATTTTAGAAGAATTAGGGAGACGCCATCAAAATTTCTCTATTTAGAAAAATATTAGAAAAAAAATCTTTAATTTCTTTTTTTGAAATCCACTTTGGATTTGAGAGTTAATTACACAGAAAGATATTAACATCTTATTATATGTTATAAAATGATTACCTTTACTTAAATATAAAAATTTAAGATAATTTGAAAATATTTATTTTACTCTTTTTTATAAATGAAAGAAAATAGATTTTGAATATGTTTTATTTATTATTTTCTATATAATTTTTTTATTATTTAAAACAATAATTTATTACTTTTGAAATAGGTAATAACAGAAAATTATAAAAAAAACATATTTTTTAAACTCTACCAAAATTATCCTTTGCTCTTATACATCTCCACGAGTAATGAAAAAAATAAATAAATTTATGTCAATCTATAGAGAAAAAAAGTTACTACCGTAATAAAATGTTTTTTTATATAAAAATTGATAAAAAAAAAATTGAGAGAAAGGAATTTTGTTTTAATGAAATCTGCATTGTACATGATATAACATAATGCAGTTATAACTTATAAGTATACCTTTACGGTATGTGCAATGTAGTCAATGGAGAAGTCATACATCTTTATTCAGTTAAAAAAAAGAGTCATACGAACATAATATATTGTTGCGTAAATTAGTAAATCTACATATCATCATATTTAAAGATTTAATGTTATATGTTCATTGAAAAAATAATGTAACTGTTCATAAAACTCACAATTTTATATTTTTTAATCATTTATCGTTCATAACAAGATCTAATAGGTAATATACTCTTTTCATTCTCACGTGAAAAATACTTCTCACTGAATACATCCCACATTATCCCAAAATATAGGAACCTTAAGTCGAACGTGTTTGAGGGTTGAAAATAAATATTGACCCAAAACAACAAACAGTCCATCGAATCATGAACCCTAAATTGATGCAACCAGAGCAACAGACACCCCAAAATTATTCCTGAACCTAACTTATTTAGGCAGCAGTGCATTCAGATTGGAGACATTTATTTCTTGTACTCTCATTATTAAATCAGGTACTTCTCATTACATTCTAGAAAATCCATTTCGAAATGAATAAAAGGTGTAAGATGTAATAGTAAGGGTGCATGATACAATAACCCAAATAGGAATCGGAACTAACACTCTACGCTCATCTTGATTCAGACCCAGCAGGGCTTTATTCCTTTTCGGGTTAAAACTAATGGGCTTCATATCATTCCAAATAAAGATCCACTACGGTACCTGACGTGCTTTAGAATGACTCCTTTTTATTTTATTTTTTTAAAATTGTGGAACAAAATAATAGATGACTCTTTTTTTTTTTATCATTATGAGAATTAGAACTCGTTTTTTTTTAGAATTTAATATCTATTCCTTGTGTAAAATAATTTTAATTTTATACTGTTAATGTATAACTTTTTTTTTTCTCTTTTTTACAAGAATACGAAAAAAGACGAGTGCTAATATTGATAAAATATATTCTCATAAAAGTAGAATAAAGTATATAATTTAAAAAGTATTAGGAGATATGTGGATATATTAAAGTTATAAAAAATGCATAAAAAGTAGGAGTACTCAAATAGAAAAAATATATTTAATTATTGTTGCATAATTATTTTTTATTTTATTTTTATAATTATATATGTTAATATAAACGTACTATTGAATATATATTTTTATGAATAAAGGACATAGAGTAGTAATATATTGTAAATAAATGAATAGTTATTATAAAAAATGTGTAAGTATAAAATAATAAAATAAAATAACTTAAAAAATGATAGAGAGAGAAAAAGTGAAAAGGAGTTGGATAGGAGATGTGTTTTTTTAGAAAATAGAAGAGAAAAAAAATCTTATAAAAACAAAAGAAAAGTAAATGATAAAGAGGTAAAATAATAAAATAATAAAAAACTGAGAGTATAAAATAAAATGATAGAGAGGGAAGAAGTGGAAAGGAGTTGGGCAAGAGACGTGTTTTTATTAGAAAATAGAAGAGAGATAAAATCTAAAAAATAAAAGAAAAGTAAATGAAAAAAAGTTTGAGAGGAATAAGAAAAAATTGAGTAGTAATTTTTTTTTTCTTTCAAAATTGTGACGTGTGTTGTATAAAAGATCAAGTTCCATTGTTTGTATAATAATAATATCTATGTGTCGAATAAAATGAATAAACAAAACTAATATTAAACTCATGAAATAACGTAAAAAAATATAAGAAAAAATAAATGTTAAAAGAAAAGTTCTAAAAAAGAAGAAATAAAGAAATTAAATAGTATAATAGATAATAAAATAGATTTTTTTATCCTATATAAAATAGATAGTGGTATCAGAATAATAAATAAAGAAAAAGCTGAATAAAAAGAGAAAAAGGAAGATAGAGTTTTTGGAGGGAAAAAATTTGTTAAAACTGTGACACTAGTACATTGTTTTATTAGGAAAGATAGGTAGATAAAATTATAAAATATTAAAATACGAATAATTATATTTTAATTATTATATTATTTATTCATCTTAGAAAAAATATATGTGGCTGTAATTTTAATTTTTTATCTATAATACTCTTTATCTGTAATTTTTAATTAAAAATTATAATAAAATTATTGGAAAAATATTTAAATTATTATACTTAGAAATTTTAAAATAAATGAAAACTATTTACCTAAATTTTGTTTTTTTATAATAAATATTCACCTAAAGTGGATTAAAAAAAATAATGATTAAGATTTTAATATATATTTTATAATTTTAGAATCATTTTAATTATTACTCCCTCTGTTTTTAAATAAGAGTCGTTTGAAGTTAAAATTAGATAACCAGGAAAGTCATAAATATTTTTTATTTGAAGGAAATTTGTAAATATATTTCCTATTTTATACTTTTTAATTCTTTATTTTCTACTAAATTCAAGGAGTATCTGTTATCAATTATCTATTTCCGCATTTAACGTTTCCAAATTCTCTCTCTCGAAACTAAAATTTCGGACTTCCATACAACCTCTCGAATACTCCTTTTTATTGAATTTTCATTGCATCGTACTACTCCTTTGGTTTAATACTCCATTATCTCAAATTTCAAGTATCTCTTTGGTTTACTTCTTAAGCTCGTATTCTTCATAATTTGATTCTTGAACACATTCAGCAAAAATAATTTTCCCTCTTTAATTTTTAATCTTAAAATTTTTAAATAATTTCACGTGAAGCTTTTCCTTTTAAATAAACATTTAGATTCATAAAAAAAGTACTATTGAATTTTCTATTATTGGGAATTAAGTTTTTTGTATTGGAAGTAGATGTAAAGTGTTATTTAAAAAGAAGTACACTAAATCTCAATGAGCTGTTTTGGGAGTACATAAAAGTAATTTATGGAGAGAAGGGTATAGTTGAGAGAAAAAAAGTTTATATCACCTTCAACTATGAAAATGACAGATAAATGAAAACAAAAATATTTTAAAAATCCGACAGTTAAAAAGAAAAAAGGAAGTAACTTTTAATTAACAAATATAAAATTTTAATTTTACACATATGAAAGAGAAATTAAAATGATGCATTAAATGTGATAGTCATAATATTAATTATAAAATTTTAAAATAAGATAATTGTCTAAATTCGATTAGTTATTCAAGATGGATTATTTAACTCTATTTTTACTTGGGATAAATTAGACAAACCCATGAAAAATATATATGTTTGCATTAAAGTTTCTAAATATAATTTTGAAACAAAAGTAAATTAAAAACTCAAGTTTGATAAAAAAAAAAGGATTTATTATAATGCGATTTATGTTCAAATGATTTTGTTTAAAAATATGTTGATAAAATGAAATTTGTTTGAAAAATACTAATCAAAATTAATTTTACTTTATGTTTCTCTTGAAAAACAATCTATTTGTTGCTTCCAATTATTGAAACTCAATTTTGAGTCAAAGATAAGTAGGAAAATTAGTTTTAGAGACAATCAAAATTATTGAGGCAAAAATATGTTTGAAATACCAAATAGGTATCCAACTGTGTGCATAACAACTAAATAAATCACAAAAGTGACCTTAAAAAATTGAAAAGCCAATAAAAATTTAGTTAGATCCAGCCAAAAAATAACAAAACTCTACTTTTATACTTTCTTAAAATAAATCAACTTAAGATTTTTGTGATTATCTTTTTTATTCTAGAAATCAACCTGTTAATGTTAACTGTTAATGTTATCATATATTATTGTAACTTAGACTTCTGTCTTAACATATATTTTTATTTGAAAATTTGCATATATTTTAAATATTAATAATCTATAAATTGATTTTTATTTTTTATTCTTTTTCTAATAATAATAATATTTCTTTTACCAAAATTTAACGACTATAAAATTGTTGAACCTTATACCAGTACTTTTTCTTATTTTAAATATGTATAAAAAACTCATTCATGTTAATTAAGAAAGTTGGTTAATAACATTGAACTCTATCAATATTAATTAAATTTTTTTTTCTAAATTATCCTTAATTGAAAGTTAATATAAGAAATAAGAAGTATTTGAAATTAAAAAATAAAAAATATTTTAGAAATAATATCTTTAGATGAATGAGATATGCATATCTTTAAAACTAACACTCACATGCAAGTTTTTACTTATATTCAAAACTCCAATCTGGTTTTAAAAACATTCCCCATCCCCATTTATATGTAAGCAATCCGAACTATAGAAGAATCTAAAATGCCATTCCATTCTGTAACCTGGTTTAAGTACATGAATTAGTTGGCATTGGCATTGTCCACTTTTCCCCCCCTCTCCCATTATTGAACTAGCTGTAACTTAGGTATGAAACTCCATCTCTAGTTAAACCCGAAGTTTGCTTTTATCTGTAGGAAATACTAAAAAAGTACTATTCCTAATCCGTCTTTAATTTCCCTTATCCGCAAGCAAGATAGTTTGGCTTAGAAACTAAATTAAGGTTCGAATCTCAGCAGCACAATATGTAGCCACGTTATAAATTTGATGTCCTTAAAAATGAAAAGAGCTACTGTATTTCTCTAACTTTTCAGCATGGAGAAAAAAATCTGTTATACTAATCTACGCAAAAATAATTAAGATGACACATGCAGAATCATCGGTAATTATTAATAAGAAACTGAAGAAAGCTTTAGAATGTATGGTTTGGGAATTAAGATTTGAAATCGTTGGCGAATCTCAGTTAATTTGAGAAATTTTCCCTCCTAGTTCTATTGATAATTTGATATTAGAATTTTCTTGAAACAGAGAGTTGTCTCTTTCCTTTTAATGTGAGGACGGGGATCAATATGATGAGCTCACTTTATGAAACGTCATTAAATATGGTTGACAATCACAGGCTATCCCAAGAGCCCTAATTGAATGGTAGTTATGTTCGTCCAAGTAGAGGTAATTGATTAATAGGACAAGTAAGCCAACTTCAAACATTAGTAGTATTTTGATTATCTTCATTGCGTTTGCATGTTAGATGTCAAATGCCCTTACATCACAGGCCATGTGAAAGGGCCCCTCTTATAGTTATAGACATAAAGGTCATTGTCCCTTTGATGGTGGGATATGCCCTGCTTGCTTTGTATCTTTCCTTAGACTTCCTTCAATCCAATGGTAGCAAAGATAAGAGGACGGTCTCTGCTTTCAATTTCTTTTTTCTTTCATTCTAACACCAAGTAATAATCAAAAGGCTTAAGCTAGAAAGGTATACAGAACTTTCATATTACATGCTATGGTATCTGATTTGAGGAAATGAACTACACTACTGACTTCTGTATGTAGACCATTTCGAAATGATTAAATGCTTTTCACGGGTTCACCTATTATTTGGTACGTGCATTAAGTAGTGGTAAAAATAATGCAGTGTCCAAAAAGGTTCCAGTGAATCCAATGCCAATGATTTACATGACATCAGCATCTGATCCAACCGTAACGTAACATTTATGATAAATTTATTGAATAAAAAAGTATTTAGCAGTATCGTAGTGATTCTAAATCAATATTTCGTTAACCACTTAGAGTCTGTTTGTGAAAGCGTTTTAAAGCATGCAACTCCTACGCTTGCTTTGGCCTTTTACCTTTAAAAGCCAAATTTATCCGTTGAACGTGGTTTGAAGACGACGTTTCCAAACAAGGAAAAACTGATACAATTTTGTTCTAATTTAATTTATAGTCTCAAAACAAATTATCCCAAATATATATGTTAAAGCACAAATAGTAACAAAGCATGTTCTTCTCTTGTGTGCAAACAAAGTTATCAGATTCCCCTTTTCATTTCCTCTAATCTCCTCCAGGTAAAAAACAAAGGAACAAAGATAAGCCACAGTGTACCATGGAAAGTAGAAAAATTTTATTATTATTTTCTTTTTTTTGTGGAAAGAGGTTCCCATAAAAACGGGGAGACTTTGTGTTAATTATATTCCCTGAAGGGACTTGGTAAGAAGCAAGCATTGATCCCAGTTTGGGTTGCCGTTGCCGATTCCATACGCATCCCGAGCATTATACGTAGCCAGATGTCTGGCTAGTTTGGGAAAAACAGGGTGCTAAAATGAGTAACAAGGTAGAAGACCAAACCTTTAATGCAATATTTTGTTCTTAGAGTGACAAGTGTAACTACTGATTCATAATTTTAATTTCATAATGCTTATGTATTTGCGTTTATTTTTCTGTAACTTAATATTTTAATTTGTAAGGTGCACGGACAAAATTTTAAAAGGAAAAGCAACAGCTGCGCGAAATAGACACAAAATGATGATTGATGACCGACAAGGCTTAATTACCTTGGATTAGAAAAAGAAGAGTTTTCGTGGCAGTAGTAAAGCTTAGCTTGCAGTTTAATTTGTTCACGATCCAATGCAGAAGACGGTGTGCAAATTTGAATTCAAATCTCAAAACCAAGCCAGTTTGCACATGGAGGGTGTTCCTTGAGAAACATTTTAAAATCAAAGATAAGAAAGGACTTCATTAAATACATTGACCCTAGTCGGTGCTTTTTAATGGTTCTTGGGATAGTATCTATTCACGCCCAACCACCATAATCTGAACCGGGACCTGCAGACTCTGATGGTCTCCATGGGCTATTGCCCATTGGGGACCATTCCGTCCGTAAGAACAATATGGTCTCCATGGAGTATTAAATTTTGCACGTAAAGGAGCAAGAATCTCTACTTGTATGCCTAACGCTCCCTAGCTAAGAACAATATCTTTCCCTTCTTTATATTCTCAACGTAGTAAGTTCCATTCAATTTTGCATGCAAAAAACTTGAAGTACGGTAGATCCTTTCAAAGACAACGGATAGGAAGATTATAGTAAAACAACATTTTAACATTAATGAAGTTGAAAGTGAGAGCTCTTAAACAATGGTGGCATGTCCTAGATTAAATTGATTATCCCTCCTCCCTTTGATGGAAAGAAAGAAGCGAAAATAATCATAATCATGCGGAGAAAGAAAGTTTTCTATCATTCAACCTATCATTAAGATGCTTGCTTATAAGCAGCAGCATATAGGATCATTTATGCAGATTGATATTGACAGCCTAACTAAAGAAAAACATTCAAATCAATAATGTCATGACCGCAACAGACTTGAGACAGTGATAAGAGAAAGCGAATTTAATTAGCATAATCAATTCAAGTGAAACGCTCATATTTAGACTAATAAGTAAATTTAAAGGAAAAAGAAATAAAATTTATATAAAAAAATAGTATGATATAAGAGAGACAATAACAATAAAAATAAGCAGCAGCAGAAAGTGGAACTGCTACTGCCTTTGCAGCCATAGCCATAACTTAAGGTCTCGGATTCATCCCTATACATAAAATTTTCTCTTCAACCTACTCTTAATTTCTCTGCCCTCCCTTTTTATTTATTCATAACAATTGAAATCAATATGGAGGGAGACTATCTTTCTCCTCTTACCCTGGCTTTGCTTCAACCTCCTCTGTTTCTCTTGACGATAAAATAAAGAACAAAACCTTGTCGTACGTTCTCTTGTGAGTACTTGTAGTAATTCATAATAAGCGACAAGAGAGAGTCGCGTAACATTCCTTCCATCGGAGGAGGGTATTAGAGAAGAAAGGGACGCAATTAATAATAAAAGCGTGTCGGTCAAAAGAATCAATAAAAGGGTGGTGGTGGAGGCGACGCGTATGGGAGTCCAACGATAGGTGGTAATGGCCCTTCGTATACTGGGGCAGGTGGTGGAGGCGGAGAAACTGAAGGTGGAGTTTCGCACGGAGGCGGTGATGCCGGCGGTGGAGAATGGTATACCGGTGGCGGTGGCGGGGGAGGAGATGGGGATGGTGGTGGCAGGTAAGGTGTGGGAGAAGGTGTAGATTGGGGAGGGGGTGGAGGAAGTTCTATACAAGGTGGTGGTGGTGGTGGTGGAGGTGAAGAATGGACAGAGGGAGGAGGTGGCGGTGATAAATAAGGATAAACAGGTTGAGCGGGTGAGTGATGGGGTGGCGGAGAGCCGTAATTATGAGCAGGTGGTGTAGGGGAAGAATGTGGCGGTGGCAAATACACTGGAGAAGGAGGACTATGAACAGGTGAAGGTGTCACAGGTGTCGTAGGTGAAGGAAAGGGTGAAGGAGTAGAAGGCGATGGAGGTGAAGGTGTTACAGGAGTTGTAGGTGAAGGAAATGGTGAAGGTGTAGCAGGTGACGGAGGGGAATGTGAAGGTGAAGGTGTTACCGGTGTTGTAGGTGAAGGAAATGGTGAAGGTGTAGCAGGTGACGGAGGGGAATGTGAAGGTGAAGGTGTTACCGGTGTTGTAGGTGTAGCAGGTGACGGAGGGGAATGTGAGGGTGAAGGTGTTACCGGTGTTGTAGGTGAAGGAAATGGTGAAGGTGTAGCAGGTGATGGAGGGGAATGTGAGGGTGAAGGTGTTACCGGTGTTGTAGGTGAAGGAAATGGTGAAGGTGTAGCAGGTGATGGAGGTGAATGTGAGGGAGAAGGTGTAACCGGTGTTGTAGGTGAAGGCGTAGAAGGTGATGGAGGGGAATGTGAGGGTGAAGGTGGTGTTACCGGTGTTGTAGGTGAAGGAAATGGTGAAGGCGTAGAAGGTGATGGAGAAGGTGTTACCGGTGCTGTAGGTGAAGGAAATGGTGAAGGTGATGGAGGTGAAGGAACAAAATGTTTACACTTAAAGGAGTTACAGTCCACAGGTTTAGACAAGAACGACTTACATTGCGCCGGAGGCCTCTGCAGAGGCCTCGCCGGTAAGCAGTTTACCCTGTCATCAAACGCCGGCAATGCGAGACATGCGGGAGGCTCACCGGTGAAGAAGTTAAAGGAATAAGTGAAGTTCTGAAGGTGAGGCAACATACAAATGCTAGCTGGAATTTGACCAGAGAGCAAGTTATGCGCCACATTGAGCTGCTCCAAGCTAACGGCGTTTCCAACTGCGTTCGGTATGGGACCAAGAAGCTGATTAAAGCTGACGTCGAACACCGTCAGGTTCTTCAAAAGCCCAATCTCCGAAGGCAAGCACGATCGGAATGCGTTGTTCATCAAAATGATCTCGTTCAAGTTGGACATGTTCCCCAAGCTCGCCGGAATGCAGCCGTGGAACCTGTTGTTGGCGAGGACGATGACGGAGACCGGCGAGTTGCCGAAGTTGTCCGGAAGATCAAATACGAAACGGTTGTCGTTGATGAAAATGGCGTCCAGATCCTTATCGAACAACTCTCTCGGCACCGTTCCTTCGAATTCGTTGAACCTGAGATCCAGGAACTTGAGTGATGGAAGACGCAGAACTACCTCAGGGAAGTTCCCTGCGAATCTGTTGTTACTGAGATCCAGTTCGTAGAGCAGTTTCAACCTCTCGAACTTGTGCGGCACGGTGCCGCAGAATCTATTGGAGTTGACGTGGAAGAGTGCAAGATCCAGAAGCAAGCCAAGCTCTTCGGGTAAATAACCGGCAATGTCGCAATGATTGAGATCAATGCCGGCAACGGTACGGATCTTGGGGATGTCCAGAGCGGGAGCACAGTAAACTCCGGTGTAACTGCACACATCGGATCCAACCCAATCGGCTGTCTGGTTACGGGGATCAGACAAAATGGCTTGCTTCCAAGCTTGCAAGGCTATATAAGCGTTTCTGAGACGGTCATTTTCGAAAGCAAGAGAAGGGTCAACGATGACATTCTCACCTCGGTCGCCGAACTCGTCTCGGTAGTAGAGAAGCTGGCGTTGTTTGACGTACATTGCTTCGGCGTCGGAGAGTGAAGAGGCAGACACGGTTAGGGAGAGTAGTGTGGCAATGAGGAGTAGTGTGAGAATGGAGGAGTATGCTGCGTCCTTCTTCTTCATCATCATCATCATCTCACACTAATGAGAAAGAAGGAGAAGGGTTTGTTGTTCTAGTTTTAGAGCCTGAGAGGCCACTCTTTATGAGAGTATGATGCAAGACAGAAATAATTCATCAAAGGGACAGCTATATCACAGCTCAAAGCCCACCAGATTCTCTCTCTCTCCCATTTTTATTTTTTAAACATGAAAATACATTTCTTTTCTTTTCTCCTTCTGTTTTGTGCATGTGTAGTGTAGTATCTCAAAACGGACCCAAATGAGAGGAGTAGAGTTGATTCGTACTCTGCTGGGTTGCCTTTAAATTCGTAGACACGTACTCTGCCAGCCAGCGATATTCAATTGCTACTAACAAATATTTTAATAAGTAATGCTTTGTTTCTCTCTGTTCTGTTCACTCAGTCTGTTGCTTTATTCATGACTATTTTAAGTATTAACAAGGATTTGGGGGTGTTTGGTTATAACTTACAAGGTGCAATGCCTCACTTGTTTGACAGAAACTGTAATTCTTTAAACGTAATAATTAACTTACAAATAAGGAAGGAGTCGGTGGTGGCAAATTTAGGCGAGCAATCCAATTTATTTAAAATTGAAGTTTGGTGGTTGATATTGGCAGACATTAGAGTGGATTTAATTGGCCTGTGGAAGGTGCAGTAATTTTTGTTTGGATGTGTTGGTTGGTATCACACGCTCTGAACTGAAGAAGGAAGAGAGCAATCGACGCTCTATCGAGTCCCACGTCATTACCCTTGGATGGACTTTTTCATTGGCAATGCCTACGTTCCCGTCAAAAACTTGATTACCCTTGGATGGACTTTTTCATTGGCGATGCCTACGTTCCCGTCAAAAACTTGAAACCCATTTCCATTATTTACTTTTGTTCTCATTAGGTTTTGTAAGATTACATTGAAAATTTTCATTCATGGTACGGTAGTAGTATTTTAATCTGTCGCTATTTGATGTAAAAAATATATATATATAATGAGAAAAATACGTTTCTTTTTATCTGCACAGATTTAACTCATTAGATTGTTTTATCTGCACCTTTTCTTTTAATCTTTATCTGCACCCTTTAATTATGATATTTAAACTTTAATAAGGTATTCATATTTTTCAATTAATGAGAAAATACGTTTTATTAGTTGCTCACTTTTTTTTAAGATGATCATTTCGTAATAATTTGCGATATGATATTTGTAACTTGGGACATTTAATATCTCTGTATTTTTATTGGGTTTGTTGAGTTTCGGAAGGAGCATTAAAAGCACTTTCAAATCGTAGGTAATCTTGACTACTTTAAAAAACTTTATACTAATTAATCTTAATAATTATTATAATATAAACATATACGAATATATATATATATACAAGTTCAAAGGAAGGGATTGGGCCCTACCCCATCCCCTCTACATCCGTCTCTGTTTACAATATGTTAATGAATTTGTTTACCATTATATTTTAATTTGTATCTATTTAGTATGAGAAAGCATAATACATTCTCATTATTACCCTCTTTATTATTAGAAGAAATTAATTAAAAATTATAAAATTTGGTGAGTCTCAGTTTTTAATTAATGAATTTTACTGTGATTTTTCTTTTTTTAATAAATTTTAATTAATAAAAAATATTTCTTCCATCTCAAAATAAGTGTGGTGAAAGAAAAAAAAATAAATTTCAATATAAATGTCACATTAGTTTTCAATGTAACATTGATTACTTTTTTTTTATTAATATCCCTAATAAATGTTATCTTACCTTTTCAATTAATATTAATAATAAGATTAATTTGATAAAATAATTATTTTATTTCATATATTTATTGCCTTGTTTTATTTGTGTAAAAAAAAAGACTAGGACAAAACTTATTATAGAATGGAGGGAGTAAGTTAGAAAGGATTTAGGATTCCTTGTAGTTGACAAACAATTGCAGGGTGCCGTCATGAATGAGCAATTTAAAAGATTTTTTTCATCTCATTTTATGTATTTTTTTTGTCATAAAATATAAAGTTAAGGGCGTAGATTTAGTGCAATTGGAAAAGCAACTACAATGAATCCACTTATGTTTGGCAAAGCATGTTAGAAATTGTGTTACTAATAATACTCTTTTCGATTAAAATTGAATTTTAGTATGCTACTCAATTTTTGTATTCACGATAAAAACACATTTCATTTGTTACTCTGTTGACTCTAAAGTAAATAATAATTGGTAAGATAATTTATATTTGGGTGTAATACTTAAATAATTATTAATTTATATATACTAATTATTTTAAATTAAATTGAAATGATAAAAGAAGTTAAAAAAAATATATTTTGAAAGATATTATATTTTTAAATTAACTTTTTATTTGTTTGATTGTTTAACAGTTTTAAGATGTGTCGGATTTTTTAAGTTATTAATGAACCAATTATCAGATTAACATCTTATCCGACCATTTGAATTGAATGATCCAATCTAGTTTTGAAAACCATAATTAAAAGTGAAAAGAAAATTAACTTAACAAGACTATGATAGACAACAAACTGAGTATTTAGAATAGAAAAAGATGATAAAAATAAGATGATTAGGAATTGTTAATTTGTTTTCGAATAATTTTCTCAAATTGTAATTTGTACGTAAATCATAAAAATAAAAAACCAAGGCTCACAGCTAACAGGAGCTGATTGAGGCCTCCGTCCCGTGAGTTTGATTTCATGTTCATGTGTTGCGCGTCCATATCAAATTACTGTGGACGTTCTCCTCTGGGATTGGGACCCACTAAACATGGCGGATGAAACCTGTCCCCTGCGGAAGGCAAAACGACAACCGGTGGATAGTGTCGCCATTGGGACCCACGCGTCACTCACGTTGCTCCTACTCCCAGCTGGATCATCTCATCAGCCTTGAGATTTACGGTGCACCGCGTCCGCATAGCTTGCACATCAACACGCACCACCTATACACTACACTTTTAGTCCAAAAATCATGGGTGTGTCTTCCATCTTATTTTACAAAATTGATTTTAAATAATTTTTTTTATTTGTTTAGTTTTATCTTGAAGAAAGGTTGATTTTGTATTTTAAATTACTTTAAGTTAAAATAATCTTGAATAATTTATGTTGGTTTTAAAAAATTATATTAAATTTTATTTATAAAACATAACTTGTTTTTATAATAAAAATATTTACATATAAATCACATTATTTTAATCAAAATCAATTTTATAAAAGTGTTCAAAATCAAATTTGTAAACTTCATCCAGCACTGACCCATCTTCGTTCCAATTCCAATTAAGAATTGCATAACGACATTAACAATTAACGCGGTCTGCTTTGTTGAATGACTGTAAATCTGTAACCATTGTATAGAGAAAGCAATCAGAGTCCAAATATTGAAACTAGCAGGTTTCGAAGCAATTTAGACTAGATTAAAATACTATAATTTGAATTAGATTAACTTCTCAAGTTTACTAAAATATTTTAGACTATTTTATTTCAAAATTTAACTAAGTTATTAGATCGCTTGTCAAACTTAAATGTCTTTTCTACTGTGAATATATTTTCTTATTGATGGATAAATGTTAATTGTTTGTTTGTTAGTTTAAAATTTAATAGAAATATAATTTAAAATTTATAGTTGTATTTTGATGAGTTTTTTTATTAAATTGTATTTTGAATAGCTGTATACTATAATATATACAGAATTAATTTAATTTTTTCCCATTACAAAATAAAGATGGACATGTTCTCTGCAGATTTTCCAACTGTGAAGGACCGTGCGTTTGGTTCTACTACATCAAAATCTATATAGTCTATACTCTAAGTTCACGTCAATTGAGAAAAAAATGCAAAAACTAATGTAATAAGGTTCCACATCTAGTCCTGGATAGGCATCCAAAAATGCAGGAAGATAGAGTTAGATTTTAATGTTTTATACTTGTCTCTTTTAAATCCATCCTATTCTTAATAGCGGCAGGAACGAGAATAGTGAAACTCACTCTTGACCATCTTATAATTATGAGTGTTAATTTTTTTTTTTACACACGAATTCCAAATACTCATATGTTTAGTTATAGTTGATAATTTTCTTTTCTTTTTATTTATTTCTTCCTATTAAATGGTGTTATTTTTTTATAAAATTAGTTGGAAGTTTGAAATTTTGAGAGCTAAAAGCTATAAACTAATTTATTAAACTATAAGTATCAATAAAATTAGTTGATGAAATAATTAAAAAATGTAAAATAAAAAATAATAAAATCATGATTTATTTTTAAAAAAATAAAAAAATTTAATAAATATGTCAAAGATAAAAATAAAAAATATTTTAAACATACTATTTCAAATAAATTTTAAAAAATATTAGAAATTATTAAAAAAGTAACTATAAAAAATTATTTATCAAATAATTAAATAAAAATTTTAACTAATAAAAAAACTAAAAACTAACTGAAATGTTTTTTCAAACAATTAAGTAACCTTTCTTTGTGTTACAAAGTGCCAACTAGGCAACCAGCTTTTGATTGTAAAAAAATCTTGATCCTATGTTATTCCTACTTTTCTAGGGATTTTGTTCACCGGCACTTGAAACTAGATGTTTGAATCTGTACGTGTCCTCTTAATAATTTGAATGATTAGATAATGTGCTGCGTCCGTTTTAATATACCCAATAAGATCAGCTTAGTAATGAGAGTTAGAACAAAAGTATGTGAATTTAGGTTCAGTCTTCACTCTTGTCATTATGAAAAGAAAAAAAAACTTAGATTTATTCACCTTCAACAATTTTAAATTATTTCAATGAAAATCAATTTTACTTAACTCTAGAGATTTTGGTTTGTTTGAGATGAACTTGCTTAAATGTACCTACATTTGAGGAATATACAACCCATTACAACTTAAAGCTTTCAAATAGTTATAGGGCACTATCAAATTTAGCGCAATGAATCATAAAGTAGGCAACCAAACTCAACTATTCTATGGTCATTATGTTGAACATGAGAACCACTACATGGACTTCATTACTCCGCCGGTACTCCTCCACTAAAAAATTAATCAATTTATTGCAAAAAGTCTTATAAAGAAAGCAACAGAGAGATTTATAGAATGAAAAAGAATTGGTTCACTATTTTTTTCCCAAGACATAAACTTGTTGGCACGTTAGAATCATAAACTTTTGTGTTGTTCTAACTTCTAAATAAACCATGAGAAAGTGGATTCTCTGCAAAACGCGTAAACCCACAACAGAGGAAATACCAGCCTTTTAACACCAGCTCAGTTCGCATACTTGATAGAAAAGGTTAGGTAAGATACATCTAGAAAATACAAATGATGCTTGTTAATTCTTTTTAAAAAATTAATCTGTGTTTGGCAGAGAACTTTTTTGGTTAATTTTCTGCTCCTCTAGTCCACGACCACCTTTTTGATTGCCGAAATAATGCTCATTAAAAGTTAACCAAATGATTGGATATAATTGAGACTTCCTTTAATAATGACAACTGCTCGGACTACATGTTTTAGCGACGGAACCTATAGGGACCCAATTACAAATAATTCTTATTAATTAAAGACCCAATTACAATTTTTAAAAAATATGAAGACTTGTTTATAATTAATCAAATAATTTAGAAACGTACTAACTAATCTAGGCTATACTTGGATAAAATTTAGAAAAGTATTTTCTTCTTCTGAATTTCAATGCACAATTCCAAATTTCAATACTCAAAATGAAGAAGATTGCTATTTTGATATTAAGAATACTTTTGAGCTCTTTCAACTGAAATCCAAACATTTACTTAATCTAAAAAAACAACAACTAAGTATGTGTTTAAGAGTGAAATTTTAGAAAACAAAAATAAGACATTTTAATATTTTAAATTAATAGGATTATATAATGTTTATCTAAAAAATATTAAGACACTAAAATTATGTTAATCTATAATCTATTTCTTTTATTTTGGAAATTATAAGAAATAAAATATTATTTTTCTCATATTTTTCCTAATTTTACTTCCAAACATTCCTCAAAACATTTGTTAAGCTACATTTATTTTAGGCTACACTCTAGAGTTTTATTTTTTTGAAAAACTTTATGGTGTATTTTTTTATCCATAATAAACATGGGCCGCTTGTGTACTGGTGATTTTTTTAAAAAAAATTTGTGTACTGGTATGTAGTCCACCCGGTCCTGATTTCAGCCCACAAACAACGCGCTAGCCTAGTAAGCCCATATATGTAAAAATACGATTTGTAAATGCTATTTTTATGATTCATATACAAAGATAATTTTGTGATCGGTTTTAAATTAGAGTAAATTGGCACTATCTCCTTTAAAAGATTGATGGTGTGATTGCATCTAAGTTACAACCTTGGATCTTGGAACATTTTCACGTCAATGGGAAGAAAAAATGTAATAGTTATAATTTGTTGTTTCTCTCTAAAAACTATACTAAGTTAACAACGTTGTAATAAAACAAAGAACTCATAATACAAGAGACTAAGTATTTTTAAGTCATACATCATAAGGAAATAAAGTGTAATTTATTTCAAATGAGAGAAGACACGCATATGTGCTCATGTAGGAGACATTCAATTATTCAAAGCCAAGGAGAATTGTGAATAGGTGTTACAACAGATTTAACTTGTAAGTACTTATGAAGGGCCTGCAATCCCAAATCTCTTCCAAATCCACTCATCTTATACCCTCCAAAAGGAACGTCACTCCCTACGGTTAAATAGCAGTTGATCCAAACAATGCCTGCACGAATGGACCTTGACATAGTGTTTGCAGTATCCAAATTCTTGGTCACAATTCCTGCTGCTAGGCCATACTTGGTATTGTTAGCACTTTTAATTGCTTCCTCCATGGTCCTGTTCATACCATATATCATACTTAATTTCAACGTTCATGAACAAACCCGCATACACTTTTTTTATGGGTACTAAACATCAATAAAAAAAATCATTAAATTAAACTATAACTTACTTAAACTTCATCAGCGCTAGTACAGGGCCAAATATTTCATCTCGTGCTATAAGCATGTCCTCCTAAACAGGTTTTTTGTTTTCATAAGCAAAATAAAAGCACGATGGTTAGTTACCAAACTATGCTTTTTTTTAGAGGTTATCAAACTATGCTGAAGATACCGAGGTTGAGACTTTGATGAAATTAAAATTTACCTTTACATTACAGAAAATTGTAGGTTCTATGTAGTAACCTTTGTTGCCCACTGTATTACCTCCGGTCAAAAGGGTAGCTCCTTCTCTCTTTCCGTGTTCAATATAGGAGAGTATTTTCTCCAATTGGTTCCTGTCAGCCTATAATAGAAAACAAGTTATGATAAATTTCACCAAAAAATATAGTGAAGATGGGATAAAAGAGAAAGTAAACGTATATTTATTCAAATGTTTGAACTATATACTTGGAGTATTGTGTTATCTCAGACGAAGAATATGGTACAAAAATAGAGTTCAAGAATTTGCAACCATGACCAAACGAGACAAAATACACTGGATGATGATCAAGGAACGTTTGCTTCGCCGTATAATTTTATATTTTCAGGAATCATATTTTCAAGAATATATCTAGGAATGTTATATTATACTCGATCATGAATATGTTTGGTTAATATTGAGTAATTTTAAAAAACAGCTAAATTTTAGATAATTAAAATTTTTAAAAACCTAAAAGTGAAAGAAAAAGTTAAAAGTTAGTTCGAATGAAAATATAGATACCCACCACCTACTCATGGGAATACAATCTACTTACAACGTGAGAACATAATTTTCCTAAAAATAAAATATATTATCATAACCTTCTAATAAATCTTCTAATAAATATGAGAATATTCATTTCTATTCTCTTCTCACATTCTTAGAAATAAAAGAAGATGACATAAAACAAACACCCCTAAAAATATATATGGGAAATCTATAAAAAAAAATAACACAATGTCATTTCATAATATTTGACCAAATAAATTTGTACTAATTACTAAAATTCATTTTCCTATTTAGCGAGTTACTAGTAAAAAAAGAAAAGGACGGACCAAATATATTTTAGAATGAGTGTAAACAAAATCATGCTATCATATATATTGTCCCTACCTGAGGCCCTTGCAGGGATTTGGGATCAAAAGGATCCCCAACGACCCAAGATTTTGCCTTCTCCACCAACTTCTTCTCAAATTCATCATAGATCTCTTCCTGGACAAACACACGAGAACTTGCCACACAAATTTCTCCCTGAAAGCACAAACAGGAAGTACATAATTTATTGGCTACAACTATAAACATGGCTCATTCAACCACATATTGATGATGAAAATAAAAAGTTAGTTAATATCCGGAAACCACTTGAAAACTCATTTAATATTATTTAAGAAAAAAGATTACACATTGATAATATAAATTCTTTTACACAATTATTCAATTATAACTCATCATATATATAAATGTGTTAAGTTTTAAGATAATTATCTTAAAATAATTTAAATAATGATTTATGATTGAAGTATAAAATTATTTTACTGTGCACATTAAATTATTTATATTTTTCTTTTAATTTTGATTAATAAGATTTAATAATTTACATATGTAGTTCACATTTTTCCAATAAGAATAAGAAGAATATTCAGTTGGTTTGGCATGCTTGTTATATTGTTATACTATATATATATATATATATATATATATATATATATATATTACAAGATGTCCCTTGAAAGGAAGGAATTTCACCTTGTTAGACATGATGCCAAAGAGAGCAAGCTGGGCAGCTTTGTCTATATCCGCGTCATTGAAAATAATGAGAGGAGACTTGCCTCCTAATTCAAGTGAAACTGGTTTTAAATTGCTCCTAGCTGCAGCCTGCATCACTTCACGCCCTACTTCAATTGAACCAGTAAAACTGACCTGAAGATACACAACACAATCAAGGAAATTGAAATTTTATTAGTCAAGTCAATTAAGAGAATAGTAAGTACTTGTAAATATTTGACATGTAACTTCTTATTACCACATCTATGTCCATGTGTGAGCTTATTGCTGCACCAGCGGTTGGGCCAAATCCAGGTACTATATTAAGCACACCATCTGGGATTCCAGCCTTTAAAAGGGACAAACCCAACACAATTAGCCTAAATATGTTTGATAAGGAAATGAAACTATGTGTTGATACATACCAACTTAGCTAGATGAGCATAAAACAAGGCAGAGAGGGGTGTTTGTTCAGCAGGTTTGAGGACCATGGTGCAGCCTGCAGCTAAGGAAGGGCTAACCTTGATGAAAAACGAGAGGCTGGGGGCATTCCATGGAATTATGTGTCCCACAACACCAATTGGTTCCAAAAGTGTATATGCATGAAAATCCCCATTCATTTTTAATACTTCACCATGAATTTTATCAGCCGCACCTGCATAGTATCGTAACGCATTTGTAGCTGAAGGAATTTCCACAACCTTATTAATATAGTTCAGCTTGCCAGCATCAACGGTATCTAATGCTGCTAGTTCTTCTATGTTTTCATCAATTAGGTCTGCCCATTTCATCATAATTTTTGCCCTTTCCTGGTATAGCATACGATGTCAATATTAATTAAGATTTTTAAAGAGGATTAGAAGTGATAGAAGGAAAAATTCAAACAAGAAAATAAACAATTAAATTATAAATAATCACAAAAGTACAATAAATTTATTCTATTACTAAATATAAAAGAATAAAATATCATAGAAATCTTCATCAATAAACATAAACCACACACGTGAGTTTATTTTAGCCTTTATTTATTTATTTATAAGTTGTTTAATTTTTTCATTCTTAAATAATATTAAATTTTTCCATTCACATTTGTCATTCCAATATTTACTTTACAATTGAATTTTTCCACTTAATTGCCCGCTTAATGTCAGTCGTATGTTTGCTGTAAAAAAAAGTCAGACTTATGATCGCACAATTAAAATATAAATTTCAATTAAGATACTCAACATGCTTCTTCTAATTAGGAGCTAACTAGAAGTTTTTCCCACCAAAGCATACTCAAAACATATGTTTATTTTGAGAAATTATTAGGTAGTCTTATATCACATTGTATCTACTCAGTTATTATGCATGATTATATGCATATAATTAAGTGTTATTAGCTTTTATGGTAAAATACAAAAAATTAAATATATGTCTAGCCGGCAAACAGTTAATAGTCTTAGACTACCAAATGATGTTTGGTTTGTTGTTCCTCAATATACACTCCGTCTAAGTCAAACATGAGTTCATAAGTATCTTGTTCAACATTGGACTGCTTGGCCTCGATTAGATCGAATTGCCGAATAGGTCATTGATAATGGTATGTATAAAAGTATGGCCTTTCGAAAGTTTTGAGTAAACATATATTATCACAATTTTCATTATTTAGTTAAATTAAAAAATACATGTTGAAGTTTATAATGTAAGAAACTGGGGATGATTTAGTTGGAGAAAGGAAGAATAAAAAAATATTTAATTAAAGAAAGGAAAAAGAATAACGTACAGAGGCGGGCAAGCGAGGCCATGGACCTGAGTCAAATGCCTGACGTGCTGCTTTAACAGCAATATCAATATCTTCTTTATCTCCCTCACTAACTCTTGCAATTACCTCTTCTGTTCTGGGGTCTATAGTCTCAAATGTCCTTCCTTTTTTATTTCAATATAAATAATCACAAACAATTTTGTTAGAAATATATCCGCCTATTTTGTATTTAGATGAAATCAAAATAAATTATAATTTTTAAAAATATTTCAAATCTAAATAATTAACAATACACTATATTTTTAAACTCCTAGATGATTATTGCTACCTAAACCTAAATCACAAGTAATTTTACTTAATTATAACTACTCAAATTATCCCTTAGAAGTGAGAAGATCTCTTCAAGGAGAATTATCTATCAAACAAAAAAGTGATCATAAAGAGGATTCAAATTCACACTAAAGAGAAGATAAAAGTTAGTTTCAGATCCTTAATTACTGCAAACCCGCATCAACGTTTCATAGTTACTGTCATTCTTGTTTTTTTTTTTTTATTTGTCAAAATTGACAATTTTTTTATAATTGAAAATTGACAGTAATAATTAAAAAAGGCTAATTTAAATTAAAAATAGCATTAACAATACTTGTAATATTACATTTAAATTTGTCTTAATATTCAAGTACCAGATAAGGAATCAACGAAATCTCCATTGATGAAGAGCTTGGTAAACTTGATGGGGGGCATCTGGAGGAAGGAATTGCCGTGGCTACTACTAGAGTTATTAGAGAGGGAACTCATCTGAGTTATGAGTTAGAGAGAAAGGAGATTGTCGTAGAGACGCTGGCGGTACGCGGGATGTTGCAATATGATTAATTACGAAGAACATATATATATATGCAATGCAAAGATAAGAACATGAATTGGCGCAACTTTAGGACTTTAGGTGGAGAAATCAGCGCTCTCGCAAAGGCAAGGAACGCCAATGATACACCTGCTACCTGCTGGTAATAGAATATAATACTATCATTATTGTTTAATAAGAGTTCCATTAAGAATATTTAAATCATTCCCCACCTAACCCCATTTAATTTTTATTTTTTAAAAACAATTAAAATAGTGATTTTGCCTTTTATTTATTTAAAGAATTAATATAGTGCTTCTGGAAAGGTGCAAAGAATTAATATTGTATTTGGGATTCGGCCTCCCCCTCCTTCGATGAACACACACTACTCCTGTTTAGAGACAGTGCAGGATAGTTTCTTCTTTTGAAATTTTTCCACCGAATAAAAAAACAAAAGCGCAACATACCATGGGATGTCGCGAATGATAATTTAAGGCTGCTTGCAATATAACTAGTTCTTCGTTACGGCAAAAATGATAAACTATAAATTGAAACATGTTAAATTATTTAGCACTCTTAAAGTTAAACATGTTTCAATTTTACAACAATCCGGAATGATGGTATTATGCAATGGATGTCTTCTTAGGATACGATGGTATTATGCAATGGAGGAATGGTGATTATGCCAACTCACTTTAAAGTTATATTTGATTTTTTTTAGAAAAATTTAGGTGAATTGAATTTTGAGATAATATTTTTAAGATCTATTAAGCACTTAAAAGATATTAATAAATTATCCATAAGTAAGGTCCCTATATTTACATCAATGAGACTTAAACTCGGATTCTTGTGGGATGCACTCTGATCCTTACCGGTTCGATGAATCTTTCTTAGTAAAAATTATATTTGAGTTAACAAAGAAAGGAATGAGAAAATAATATAAAGTTAATTTGTTTAAAAGACTAAAACATATTTTTTTGTTTTTATAAAATTAAAAAAATTGGTTTTCATCCCTATGAATTTTTATTTTTATATTTATTTTTTGTCCTTCTAAAATTGAAACATGTTAAATTATTTAGTAAATTAGTAAAATAAAGAATATGGTGCAAAGTTAAAACAATATCATGAAAAACTATAATTTATATGTTTATGGATTAATTTTTATTAACATTTATAATACAAAATCATTTATAATCTTCTATTATTCTCTCTCTTAGTTTTAAATAGGTGTTGTAGCTAAAAAAGCTCAATGAAACTTCTATACCTTTATATATTTATAAATAATTTGTTATTAGTCACGACTACAAACTCTTGTTGAAATATAAATACTTGTGAAAAATTTAAAATTATAAAACTTATAATCTAACATTTGTTAAATTTATAAAGTCTTTTCCATTTAAAAAGTACATGAATCCCAATTTTTGGATTCTACTCGCTTGAGTAGAAATTGCTGAGATAAAACTCATGGATGATTTTATTTCTTTTATTATTATTATTAATATGAATAAAAAATAGATATAGATTTATAGCAATTTATATATTCTGTTGAAGCAATAAGTTAAATTGTGTTGATATTTCCTTTTAATTACAAACCAAACAAAAATAAAATTACTGTTTTTCTTCCATACATTTTCTATTAAAGCATGACTGAAAAGTAGGAAAAGGCCAGCTTGTTGACAATATAATAGACACCACTGTTCAAGAACTGAATTTCCATGCCTCATGGCAGATGCAAATTGATAGGAAATGGCCAGAATGGACCATTTTCCAAGATCCATGCAGTAGACATTCAAAGCCAGGGAGAATTGTAAAGGGGAGTAACAACAGATTTAACTTGTAGGTACTTGTGAAGGGCTTCCAATCCATGATCTTTTCCAAATCCACTCATCTTATATCCTCCAAAGGGAACATCATCGCCAAAGGCAAAATAGCAGTTGATCCATATAGTGCCTGCCCGAATGGACCTTGACACTGTGTTTGCTGTATCCAAATTCTTGGTCACTATGCCTGCTGCTAGGCCATACTTGGTATTGTTAGCACTCTTAATTGCTTCCTCAGTGGTCCTGTTGTTCATATATCATAATAGTTAACATAATAAATATGAGGATTTCACCATGGTAATTAACAAGAAACATGACACAATAACATTAAAATAAACTTACTTAAACTTCTTCAGTGCCATCACTGGGCCAAATATTTCATCCTGTGCTATAAGCATATCCTCCTACAAACGGGTAGTTAATAAATTTTACAAAGGAAACATGATGATTAGTTATCTAATTATGCTGAAGATACCCGATTAATTAATAACTTTATGCACTTGGAATTTACTCTTATATTGGAGAAAATTGTCGGCTCAATAAAGTAGCCCTTGTTCCCCACTGTTTTACCCCCGGTCAAAAGGGTAGCTCCTTCTTTCTTTCCATGCTCAATATATGAAAGAACTTTTTCAAATTGTTCCTTGTCAACCTACAATATACAGAAAATTGTTAGCCAATAGACGAGGATCTTAATTATTTCTTCATTTCTGTTTGAAAAAGCTAGCTTCTAAGCAATTTTTGAAATATTAAATTATGGAGTTACAAGAAAATAACCGACATATATATATATATATATATATATATAGTTGAGAACTAGTGTAGAAATAATTGTGGCAGTACCTATTTTTCTTACCTGAGGGCCTTGTTGAACTTTAGGATCAAAGGGATCCCCAACGACCCAAGCTTTTGCCTTCTCCACCAGTTTTTTCTCAAATTCATCATAGATCCCTTCTTGAACAAACACACGGGAACTTGCAACACAAACTTCTCCCTATAGTCACATAGGAAGAAATTAAATGTTAGCAGAGACATAATTAACAGGATATGCTATTTGAAAGTAAAGGATTTCCTGAAAGCAAATTCACCTTGTTATATAGGATGCCTAGTAGAGCTAGCTCAGTAGCTTTGTCTATATCTGCATCATCAAAAATTATGAGGGGTGACTTGCCTCCTAATTCAAGTGAAACTTGTTTCAAGTTACTCTTTGCTGCAGCCTGCATTATCACACGGCCTGTTTGTGTTGAACCGGTAAAGCTGACCTGAACATTCCACCAAAGTTAAGAAACATATAATGAAATATATAGATTAATATAACGTTTAACCAGTCTTATTTAAGATCATGGCACTTGTAAATGTTTGACATGTAAATTTAATTACCTTATCAACATCCATGTGTGAGCTTAATGCAGCACCAGCAGTTGGGCCAAATCCAGGCACTACATTGATCACTCCATCTGGGATTCCAGCCTTCAAAATAAGGAAAACTCAATAAATAATAAGCTTTTGTGCACAAGTAATAACTTGTGTAGAGGAAACAGATACCAATTTAGCAAGATGAGCAGAAAACAAAGCAGAGAGGGGTGTTTGCTCAGCAGGCTTGAGGACCATGGTGCAGCCAGCAGCTAAAGAAGGAGCGACTTTGATGTAGAACATGGTATTGGGGAAATTCCAGGGAGTAATGTGTCCCACAACACCAAGTGGTTCAAGTAATGTATAGGCATGGAACTCTCGAGACATTTTCAACACCTCTCCATGAATCTTATCGGCTGCACCAGCATAGTAACGAAGAGTGTTTGCCGCTGCTGGAACTTCCACATTCCTACACATATGGTACAACTTCCCCGCATCAATCGCATCTAGTGCTGCAAGTTCTTCTGCGTTTTCCTCAATTATTTCTGCCCATTTCAGCAATATTCTTGCTCTCTCCTGATTATTACAAACAAACCTTGATCATACAAGATTACCAGTGGCTGATTAAAAAATATTTATTGGAATAACTAAGTCAAAACATCGATAAAGTCCCGAAAATATAAGCATGATCATATTAAACAAAACTCAAAATTCTTAATTTATCAATATTTCACAGCTGTTGATTATACCCAACTATATTTATCTTAAGTATATACCCATCACTAGTTACCTCAAGCCATAATATGACTCCATTGCTAAATGATATTTATACAACAATTTCTATATAAATTCGTTATAACATCTTCTACTTCTTCTTCTTCCATTTTTAGGGGAGGGGTCATTGGGTCAACCAATTATTAACAGTTTGTAATTGTGTGTTTCAAATATTTAAAATCATCAAACGGCCGTTTGAACGTAAAAAATTTGTTAAGAAAAATTCATGTCTCGTTATGTGTGTTTTTTAAGTTTACATTTGGTAACATTTAAACCTAACCGACATAGCTAGTCACGCTTGCATCATAGGGGTAATAATATTTATTCTAATAAATGTATTTAAATTTCAATATATTTTTCATGTGATTCTTCTCACAGTATCATATAAGCTGACATCGACATATTATTTGACAAATTTATATATATTTCAAATATAAATTGTATCAAGATTATGAAATAATACGGCAATATACGATAAAATAAGTGTTAATTTTTTTACACTATTAAAATTAAATGTAAAAAATGTAAGTCATATTTAAATGCATAAATCCAACTCACTGTGAGTGACTTGTAACTTATGCATAGTCGTGTTTTAAATAAAATTGAAATTTATAGAATCGGCATTACAAATCTGGATCACATGGGTTTAGCATTAAATAATCAGAAATCACATAAGAACGTTGATATTAATTATTCATATAACAATCTGGATCACATGGGTTTTGCATGCTTGAGTAATAATAATATTTATTAAAAGATTTACGTAATTTTCTATGTATCTTTAATGTCAATTCTTTTACAATACATATAATTATATATATCAACACGAACATGGTATTTAATAATTTTAATCATATTACCAATTAAAAAACATATCAGTTTTGTGAAATATTGTGAAAATATACTATTTAAAATACAAATGTTAATTTTTTTACGTTAATAATTCATTAAAGTTAAATATAAAAAGATCGAAAAAGTCAATCCATTCCCCATATCTTTGGAAAATCATTCAGCCAAGGGAAGTTACTGCACTCCGCCGTAATCTTAATTATATTTATACACATGATCTATGGTTTATTTTTATTTTTTTATTAGGGGGAATACAGATCTATTGTTTATATTTATGATTATCATATATGAATCACCTGGTACATATAAATTAAATAAGAGAAGGGAAAAAATAACGTACAGAGCCGGGAAGGCGAGGCCATGGACCGTTGTCAAATGCATGACGTGCTGCTTTAACAGCAATGTCAATGTCTTCTTTATCTCCCTCGCTTATCCTCGCTATAACATCTCCTGTTCTTGGATCTATTGTCTCAAATGTCTTTCCTGTTTTTTCAACAACAACAAGAGTTTTAGCAAAGTCATATTAGTATGTATGTATATATATATATATATATATATACACACACACAAATTCGTTATATATATATATATAAGACTCAGTTGAGAGTTGAGACACCATACGTAGTACTGTTGACACAACCATTTATAACAAGTATAGATAATTAACCTCTAAATTATAGTTTGAACACAAACTTACAAGAAACAAACTTTTGTTCAGACAAAAATCCAAACATACGCGTTATTTAGAGTTAAATCATAATTCAGGACTTTACATGTGACCTGAAATAGAGGTAATATATTGTCTCTTGTAAGTGTATTTCATTTCTTTTCATTTGAATCAAGGCTATCCTTCTACTAAGAGTCAAATATTAATCTATCGAGATACTTGTTCATCTAACTTGATGTCTCATATAAATATTTTTTCATGTACACGAACATAAGAATTGAATGCTTAATCAAGTACAAGAAGTGAAAGACTAATTCTTGAGATCAATTTAAAGAGTTGACCTTTTATGATAAATTTTTTCATACAGAACAACCTTAAAATCAAACTTCTAATCATATGCTTAAGATTAAAGTTATATGTCATTTTTTAAAAATAAGTTAGACCTCAATTATGTCACACCCACAATAACATGTGTATTTCATTTGATCCAGGTACATCAATGGGGAAAAAAATACAGAAGAAGGAATAGAAATTAAAGGAGCATAGAAAGCTAGAAGAAGCAGAAAAGATAGACCAACAGAAAGTGCAGAGGTATGAAAAATGAACCTGACAGAGAGTCAACGAAGTCTCCATTAATGAAGAGCTTGGTGAACTTGATCGTGGGGACCTTGTTGAGGGAGCCAGCATCGCCATTAGTAAGGCTAGTCATGGTTGTGTGAATGAATCGAAGCAGCAGAGAGAAAACAGAACCAGTCGTTGGGGACTGAGACTAATTGTAATACAAACAGACTAAGCTAGCACCACTGTTATATATGCGATAAAATATCATCAAAGGATAAAACAAACAAGGAGCTCACGTATTAATCGACATTAGATGGCAATTATGTAAAATCCCATGTCTATAATACTTATAAAGTAAGTTTTATAATTTATAAGTAAATTTATTACTTAAATCATCATAGGTATAATATACAGAGAATCTTTTGGATATAATGTTTAAATTTGGGAGAATGACAATTATGAAATCTGCTCCTCTGAATTAGAAGTTAGAACTACCAGGGACAGACCTATTTTGGAAAGGCAAAGAGTAAACTTAAAGCGAATTATCTACTGTACAAACTACAAAAGTAGAAAAAAGAGAGACATGACAAAAAAAATGAAAAAGAAAAAAAGAAGAGGAAATAAAATGAGAAGATTTTTTTTATTAAAATAATGATAAATATACTTAAAGCATGTTTTATTTCAGTTTTGTTATCGTAAAGGTTTGGGTTTTTTATTATCCTAAAATCTGTTTTTAAAAACTATAATCGTACACTACCTAACCTAATTATATTTATCATTTATGGGGCAACACCGCCAACAAGTTAGGACCAGGTTAGGAGGGTGAATGAGGCTGAAACTGTGCGAAACCTTTAATTACTTACACTAATTTGATCCCTTGCTCTTAATTTAATCGTGGTCATTAATAAGTTTTTTCGTTTCTTGTAATTACCAAGTTTTTTTTTATTTGATATGTCCCCTTTGGCAGGGTCAACTCAGCAAGTTTGTAGGAGGAAGTAGTATGGTAGCCCTGGGAAACGTGTTGATCACGTGGCCTTTTTAATTATTAAAACAAAGAGTTTATATAAATTTTATATTATTAATTATTTAGGAATTCTTAGGTTAGGTATGTTTTCATATAGTTTTTTTTATAAAAAAAAAGTTTAGTGACAATTCATTATTAAATTAAATGATAATTTAAAATTATTTTTATAAGCATCGATCATATTTATGTATTTTTGCAAGTTTTTAATTTAATATTGAACTAGACATGACAAGAAAATCCGTACTCGTGGGTATCTGTCTGAATCCGTTCTGACTTTGATGGGTAATACCCGAGTTGACCGGGTATGGATTTGGGTTCAGATTTTTTCTGATAACCAAAAGTCGGGTACGAGTACAAGTATGAGATTACTACATTCACCCCGACCTCGAACCCGGACCTGCCCCGTCACTTAAATTTTTTAGAATTTTTGCATAATTTAATCAAAAGACCTAGAATTTTTATTACTAGCTAATTTTATTTTAAATTTTTTACATGATTTAATATTTTTTTCTTAACAATTTTTGTAGACACATGTGCTATAATAAATTTATTGATATATAAGTAGTTAAAAATAAATATTTAACAATCAATTTATTTTTTCTAAAATCAAATTTCAAATATTTTCTTTGTAAAAAAAACTATTTTTCTAATATGAATCGGGTAAGAGACGGGGTCAGGGATACTCGATACCCAACGGGTACGGGAATGAGATAATAAATTTTAAACCGTCGAGTATCGGGTACAAGTATGGGACATGTTGGGGGAGTTGGGATCGGAAATTGGGGAGACAATATTCATCCCCGCCCGGCCCCATTGCCATGTCTATATTGAACTAAGATGCCTTCTAGCATGGGAAAGGGGCATAGGTCCTATAATGTGGGAAACTTTTCACAACTTTTGGATTTATCTGTTACTCAATGCATCACCTTCTTATCCTAGTCTCAACAGTAGGAAATCACTTTACAAAATTTTAGTTATACTCCATCAACACGGATATCGAAAAGAAGATAAGAAACATGGACTAAAAAGAGTTCCTTTCTCTTTCTTAACAACAACTTTCTTATTCTTCTTGTCGTGCATACTTGAAGCTAACAAGGTGTTGCTCTTCTTTTATAAGTTAAACTTCAACAAAGCTTTAACATGTTGCATCCCCATAATACTCGTCACACTCCCTTTCAGTTTCATATTCAACAAAAGCATAGCCACTGGAAGGAGAATCACCAAATGAGTCATATGCAAAATCCAATTTTTAACATTAAATGGAACAAATTTGATTTTTTTTTCTTTAAAAAAAAGAAGGAAAAACAGGCCAATAGAGGAACATAGTTTCATGGGAAGAAACATCAATGTCATCGATGCTGCCAACTTGAATGGAATGGTGGAAATCTGCATAGAATATAAGGTTTAAATTTTTGGATCTTACGCTCAATGCTCTTAGTCTTCGCTATCACTACTACAAGGGTTATAGGTTATAATTTTTTTTGAAATTGAAAAATGATAATTGATCCTCTGAAGTGGCCGGCGATGATGATAGTCTTAAAACAATGGCGAGGATCGTAACCAATGATGAGATTTATGAAATGAAATTGACTTTGCTCACAAAACGACAATGGAAAAATGCATAAAGACCTCATTGCCCAACACTAATCTTAGTCTTACCACTCACCACGTGGGGTCCTTTGTTTGTAAAAAGCAATCCCTTATGGTCAAGACTAGGAAAAGAAGGTGATTCATTGAGTAATAGATGTATCCAAAGGCTGAAAAAAGTTTCTCATACTATTGTGTTTTAATATTTATTTCTTAAGATTTTTAATTTATCCTTTATACACACATCTTTCAACGATTCTATTTTTTTCTGGTTTAAGTCAATGATGATGACAGGCTGAAATTGATTATGCAAAAAAAACACTCCTAGATGATAATTGACAAAGGGTTTCACTATACGTTTATACTTTGACCTTTACTTTTGATGTGAACTTTATCTTTAACTTAGTACTTTGTATATAATTATATATCAACATATATTTTGTTCCTCTTACAAAATGAATTGGGTACTCATTTTTCTACAGAAGGATTTTTTATTGCGTTAAAGGGTCTTAGAGTCGAAAGATCATCTGTCTATTGTTCCTTGTCAAGAATTTGAATGTATGAGTATCTAGAAGAGCGAAGGGGAGGGTACCTAAAAAAACACTTTGACACTCAAATGAGGGTTCAACTTATAACTATTAATGATATATATGAGTAGATGAGAATGAATCAATCCCCTTAGCTGGGGGTTCACCCCTTTTTATACTAACCTTGTTGGGCCTGGGGTGGGTCTGAGGGCATGTCACATCATAATTACCAGTTGAACAATATTCCTTCTAATCATGCTTAGGTATCCCTAATTGAGTGATTATCCTTAAGCAGATTTAATGGTGATAAACAGGGTCGAATCATGCTTGTTGCTCATGTATGCTAAAGACTAAGATGTATTGTTCGACATATATGAATACATGGTTGAAGGGTGTGCTAGGTATCCCTCCGGCCTGATCGTGTACTTTATCCGGTATACTAGCCCCCTAAGCCCTTTTTTGGCCTCGGCCGAAATGAAGGTCTTTATGACATGTTGAAATGGTTACCTCTCGTGACAGTTATGCGCTTTTATTGCCGAAGGGATGAACGAATTCTTGAACTATGACAGTTGTCTTCCAAGGGTGTTGCAAGTCGAGGAAATAGCATTCGAACACACATTCATATTAATGGCTCTAAGTAAGCCTATGGCGGTTGATTCAACCTCCCCTTCTTTTGACGGGTTAGCCTCAGGTTGTCGGGACCTATGTGCTTCTTGAAGATGGTGTTCTTGTTCGAAAGGGCAACAATTTCCTCAGCATGGTGTTTTTGCATGTCGGAGACCTAAGCTTGTAGTCTCCTGACTATGGAAAACAGGTCAGTCTGGTCTTCTATCGAACATCTTCGTTGTGGTGATTAGTCGGTTGCTCCATTGTTGTTATGTTCGTTTTAGTTCTTATTATAGTCATAAATTCTCAGGGTCGAGATATATGTTACCTGGCTTCGTGGTGGGCGCCAAATTGTTATTGTCACAAATGGATCGAGTACTCGTCCTTTTGCCAAAGGGCCTTCTACTATGTTGAAGGATCTCTAGAGTTGAAGGGTCATCTGCTAGTTGTTCCTTGTCGAAGATTCAGGTGCATGAGCATCTGACAGAGCAGAGGGAAGAATACCTGCAAAATGCTGCAATGCTCAAGTGAGGGTTCGACTTAGAGTTATTAATGATATATATAATGAGTAGGTGAGAATGAATCACTCACCTTACTCGAGGATTCACCCCTTTTTATACTAACCTTGTTGGGCCTTGGGTCTATGTGTCTATCACACAATAATTACTAGTTGAGCAATACTCCTTTTAATCATGCTTAGGTGTCCCTAATTGAGTGATTATCCTTAAGCAAATTTAGTGGTGATAATTGCAGCTGAATGATGCTTGTTGCTCATGCATTGAAGGACGAAACGTATTGTTCGGTATATGTGGATACATGACTGAAGGATGTGTTCGGTTTGAGTGTGTTAGGTGTCTCTTCGGCTTGTATAATTTATCTAATATATATTTAAAGAGGAGGAATCCGCTTGTTTCAAGAGTAATTTTTTTAGATTTATTTTTTATTTTATCATTTATTTTTTTTGAAATCTAATGGTTAAAATTTGTTATATATTACAATTATTAGATTTTGAGAAAATAAATGATAAAGAAAAGTTACTTTTGGAGTAAATAATTTTTTTCTCATTTAAATATATATTTGTAGATATGCTTGTGGAGTTGCTCTCACGGAACGGAACCGTCGTCCTACTGTATGGTATATAAGTATGAATATGATATTTTGTGATGTTAGCTTTATAGGCCAAGGAAAGGAGTATCACAAAGCGAATAATCTTTTTCTTAAAGTAAAAAATTGTATAAGCAAACAATTGTGTCTTTGTTCAGAAACGTCATGACGAGATTTTCCAAGGCGGCTTTGCAATTAAAATTGGGATTTGGATGACTAAGTCAGTGCTTCATTTTCTTCTTAGAGGGAAAACGTTATAATACAGTATATTTTCAACTGAGTGAAAAAATAAAAGATGAAACTTCAAGCAGTTGCACGACATGACAAAGACATTATAACCAGCAGCATGTTAACCCGATCTATTGAAGTCTTATAAAATAAATATCTTTCTCTTTCCAGCAAATTAATTATGTATCCCCAAGAGAGAGAATTTTGAGGATGAGTATAATAATCCTACAATGATAACTAGTCAAACGAACCGGGTTTGTGATTCATTCACCTGCTACCAAAAAATCATTTACTTAGGATCCGTTTGAGGCAGTTGCAAGACTTCTTAATTTTCATTTCAAATATAATTTTAAAATAAAATGTATTTGATAAAAATGGAGTTGAAATAAATTTTAATTTTTTTATTCATTTTATACTTGTTTTTAAAATCAAGATTTTTTTTCATGAATTTGATTTTTAATTTTTTTTAAAAAATCATTTTTCAAAATTTGACCATAACACTTTTTTTTTTATTATTATTATTATTATCACAATCATTCTCACCGTTATCATCATCACAATCATTTTCACTATTATCGTCATCATCATAAATATTATCTGTCATTATCATCACTACACATCGTCATCATGATTACTAACATCACCATTATCATTATTATCATCATTATTATTATCATTATCATCCATATCTTAAAAGTATTGTTTTGTATGTTAGAATGTCAAACACATTTGATGTATATATAATTGTTTACTTGTTTTAAATAACCGACACATGTGAGCTGTTATCCAACTAATCTTGTTAGATTATATTTTCTCAAGATATATATCAATAATTGAACATTAAACTAAACGCTGCTGCAAAAATTCTGGAGTGTGCTAAATCATAACATAATCTTTCCATCCCAAAATAATTATCGTTTTAAATTTTTTTATACATATCAAGAAAAAAATAATTAAATAAAAGAAATAAAAATAATAATTTTATAAAATTAACCTAAAAAAATTAATATTACATTTCTTCTTATACAACAATTGATGTATAAGCGGAAACAAATAATTAATGTTACATTAAAATGAAAAATTAATTAATATCATATTAAAAAATTAAAATAATAATTATATTAAGATAATTTTTTCTCATACTATAATTAATCAATTATAATGAATCGGGATGAGTATAATAAAATGCGTTGCTTTCCTGATATGTTACGTGGTCGTCTGACTCCAAGCCGATTTCGTTAGGTTATATTTATTGGCGTAAGTAATGGTTATATTTAATGATATTATTTGTAATTCATGAAATATTTTTTCTACTAATAAGTATAACTTATATTATTAATAGTCTAATAAATATATTTACTTTTATAAAAAATAAGTAAACAACTATTAATAAATTTTACAATAAATTAAGAGTATAATAAAATTAGCAAATCATTTTAAAATGATAATATTTCTCATGATTAAGATATAAAATTGTTTTCAATGGTTCTTATATAAAATACTAAAGATTTATTAGGAGATTGATATTAACAAGAATACTTCAATGTCTGTTAACTAAAAAGCCCAAGACGCACAATACGCTGGTGGGCCTTGGACTTGGACCATGCCTCTATAAGAAAATTTATTTCCTACATTCTTACTCATGCACCTCTCATAAAAATTCAAAAAATCCATTCTAAAATGTAAATTTACATTCTCAAATGAATTTTTCGGAATGTAATATGGGATGCAATAGTGAGAGTACAATAAACAATTACCCTCTGCAAGGTCATTGTCTGTTCTCGGTGATTCTTTGACAATGACTTTAACAGAAGTTAGTCTATTTAAATACATTTTTGTATTACCCTTTGCTTTCTCCTTGTATCTAAAGGAGTATTTAACATGTTTATGAAAATTTATGTCTCAATGTGTTGTAACAAATGTTTTGTTATGCACGAAAAATATTCCCGAGACTAATCTCTTTTAAGCTGTAGATTCCTAAACTGAAATTCATTTATCCCAACAAAGCCTTTTCCTCATTTTCAGGGATTGAACGTTAGTTAACATAGACTCATGATGTAATAGATATGTTGATTGCATTTTATTGCGATTAAAAATTAAAAGTATAAGTTATAACTAGAATAGCATTTTTAGCAGTTCTTTTAGACGCTAATTTGGAAATACATTGAAACGGCATGAAAATGTAGAAAATAGCCTATAACAAATAAAAGGAAAAGGTGAAACAAACCTCTGACTAATAGCTCTAGCGAAGAAAAGGGGAAATTAATTACATTCAAAAAGAAAAAGTCAAAACTTCAAAAAAAAAAAAAGAACGAACTTTGCCTTGTCTGCGGTTGGCATCATATATCTATGTATTTGAATAAGTACTATTCCCAGGAACCTATTATATTTTCCAATTTTAGCATCACAAAACAGGAAGTAAACTAAATGAAAGTAGCATCTAAAGTAAACAACGGGAAGAAAAAGGATACGTAGGACGAAAACTTATCCCCTGTAGGTGGTTTCATCTACTGAGTATGGAGGTGGATAAGTTGGAGGAGCACCATTTCTGTAGTCGTATAGGCCATAGCTAGTCTGTCCTGAATAAGAACCACTAGACCGGTAACCAGACGGACCCAAATTGTCAACAGGAATAGAGTAGTGCTGTTGTGTTATTCCAGCCGGGCTTTGAGTGTGGGAAGTTCCATAGGTTGCTGCATAAGGATTAGCAGTTGCACCATTGTATATGGTTTGGCTGGGGTAGTTGAATGGAGCAGAAAATCTTGCACCAGGACTGGGTTGTAGAGAAGGTGCCAGGTTCCTGCGACTGAAAGATGATGAGTGTGCACTGTTAAATTTGGCTGATTTGGCTGGACGTGAAGAGCTGGATCCACTGCCTCGCTTGTTCTGAGGTTTACTTCTGGATGTTGAACCCTTTTTCTTTTCGGCCTTAGCTTTCTCCAGAAGGGTAGCTCGCTTCCTCAAATTATCAAGGTTAAATTCTGATTCAAGCTTGTGATCTTCTACACATTTGATTATAGCCTTAATGGAATTCAACTCCGAAGTGCTTGAATCATCCTAAAAAATGATAGAGACAGATTTAACAATGCAATCCATCAATGGCATACATTCTTTTTTATTTAACATAAACACACTAATGAAACTGAATTAGAATAGAAAGGTATTTATGCAGACCATAGTAGCATGATTGTTGTTTCCCTTTTTGAATATGGCACTAACATTCTTTTTGTAGTTCCGATGGTAGGACTTGAGTAGGTCGATTGGAGGAAATCTTTCAGTCAAACCAGATTCTGAAGAAAAATAAACAGCTTCTATCTCTTTGCCATTTTTAATTAGTTCATCTATAATATCTGCATAAATCATTTGCTTTAATTAGTCTATGCAAATAAGTATGCATTGGCCAAAAAAGAAGAATCACAATGAGAAGTGTAAAAGTATGACAATGAGTGTCAAATAAATCAAAAACAAGGTAAAATCTGTATAGGATAACACAACTGAATTTCTCTTAACATTTTTTTTTGGTCAGCATTTCTCTTAACATTTGATTTAGCCATTTAGGCTATGTCTTATGGTGACTTTATTACAGAGAAAAATTAACTCGTTAGACAGCTACACCTACATGTCTACAAGGGTAGGTGTAATGGGAAAATTGAGGAGGATTTTTGGAAGTATAGGAAATCAAGATATTTTGATGAAAGGTTGCAGAAAGGTAATAGCTAACATAGCAAGTAGGAGGCTCTGGCATGTTAACATTTACCAATGAGCAGATGCAACATTGAAAGAGAAAATCAGCAGGGTGGCACAAAGAAATGCTTATAAGTCAATAAAATCTATTTCGAAAGGAAAAGAAACAAGCAAACTCCTTGAAGAAAAATATTTAAATTTCAATCAGCTCCACTGTATTTTAAAATTTTGATGACCCAAAACCCCATAGCCCTGTTCTAAATTATGCTCTCCATACTAACTCTTGGTAATGTATCAGAATTCCCTTCCTCTTAAAAAACTGAAGAATATTTTTAAAAAAAAAATACCATACCAACATACTTAGGGATATGAAAATAAGCTAATACACAGGAATCACTTCCAAGTTTAAACTATGATTATGTGCAGAAAACCCAGGTATATTTGAGCTCCCAACAAGACTCCCTAAGCTCAGAAATGTAAGCAGAAAACCTGTAAACTCTCTACTCAAACCCTAAATGACTCAATTACTAATTTTTCTTAGCCCATTCCCACCATTTTCCACCTCCACTACCACCATCACAAAATCTTTTGGCAGTCACCCTTTCCTACTGATTTACTATAAGACTTTCCATTTTCCCAACCCATCACTACCATAAAATTCCAGCTTCCTTGCATTTTCGTCTATAAAATATTGAGTGATAATATTCAGACATGAAACACTCCATCAACACTAATTACTTGTCTGTATCTCTCTTCCTATTACATCATAAGTCATCTGTATACCTACATTTCAACGTAAATAGGCAAAGAAAAGACGAACCTATGATCTTGTCGCCGAATTGTAAGGAAGCAGCAAGCTTTGCCATGTCCCTTCTAGAAGCAAATTGCATAACGAAGTTCCTCAAATAGTCATCATCAAACCTAGACCTCAATCCGAAACACACGACCATCTGCAGAAACATGACGACTTCGGCAGCACCACTCTCTGATTCCCCATCCAAATGCTCCTTCCACGTTTCCACAACCGCAACGGCTCTCTCCACGATCTTTCTAGAATGTTCCCTTGACTCTGACGAAACCATCAGCGCCTGTATCACAAGCCCGCACGCCCACCTCTTATCCGTCACCCCGGACTTCGCCACCTTGCTCTTCAGAAACTCCTCCACTGCCTCTACCACCAGCCGCGCCGGGTCCACCGCTTCCTCCATCGCCGCCGCTATCTCCGCCCGCAGTGATGCCGACTCCTTCCGCTTCGACACCACGAACCGCAGCAGCGCCGCTGCGTCCATCTTCCTCCACAGGGATTTGAGCGTGGCGGAGAGGTCGGGGTCCGGGGGAGGCGTGGCGCGGAGGAGCTCTGCGAGCGCGGCCTCCCTCTGCTCCTTGATGCGGGCGGCGGCGGAGGACTCGCGCTCCGGGATGGAGGTCTCGCGGCGGTGGAGGGATTCGAGGGTTTCTTTGGAGAGGGAATCGAGAGATTGGAGCTTTGAATCGAGGGATTGGGATTTCTCGGCGACGGAGTGTTGGAGGGAGGAGAAGTGGGTGGAGAGGGTGGTGAAGAGGTCGGTGCATTTGGCGAGAATGGTTTTCTTCGCTTCGAGTTCGTCGAAGAATTGGTGGACCCTCGTCGCCATTGGAGAGTGCTAAGTCTCTTCTGAAACCGAAATCGAAAACCCTAATTTAATTAACCGTTAAGAGGAGGAAAAAATTGAGTAGCTTCAAGTTCCGGATTCACGTTGGGTTTGTCATACTACTGCAAGTGTGGAAGACTGGAAAGAATGGGTGAGCTTTTTCTTTTTCTATTTTTCTCTACCAAAAAGTAAAAATAAAATAATAAAAATTTTACATATTTGTTCAATAAATAATAAAATATTGTTAAAAAAATATAAATTTAATTATAATTTTGATTTCTTAGTCTTATAAATCCACGGTTTTAATCTCTAAAGTTTAATTAAGATATTTGATTTTTTTATTTTTAAAAATTAAGGATTTTGATTTATTCATTAATTTTCATTTTTTTCTTCTTAAAAATGTTGATTAGTGAAATTATTAACATAAATTTATTGTCTTGGACTCACAAGTCACAAACAACATCGCAGCGCTTGGAAACAACCCGAACACCATCATTGACGCGCCTATTTCACTCCCTCACCTTCGCAAGTCTGTAACAACGGCGTCATTGATGTTGCAATTTCGCACAAACCCAAGGACCTCTGCTCTCAAAAATATTAAAAACACACACAAAAACGCATAAACACAATAATGGGATTACAATGAAGAAAACCATTAGAACCCCCTCCCACGCAAAATATATATATATATATACAGACATAACTATGAGCATTTAGCATTGTAAAGAGATAGCAGCGTTTCAATTTAATTTCCTTAGCCTTGCCTTAAACTACCTTTTGTTTTCACAAGTACCATGGAAGGATCAGCAAACCGAACAGAGAAAGATCATCTGGTTCATCAAGTGCAGTCCCTTGATCGAAATTCTGAGAGTAAGTGTATTGATCATAAGGAACCTGAAAGGGTGATGCAGACTCAAAAAGCTTCTTCTTCTTCTTCTTCTCTTTCTTGAGCTTCATCCACAACAATTTCCACCTCAACTTGTTTGTTCCAATATTTGCTGCTAGCGAGTTTACATGCTCAATCTCATTGTAATTCTTTCCCAATTTTATTGTTCTCCTGCCAGAATTGCGCCAAAGTCACACGCCAAAGAGTGTAAATAAGCAAAGTGAGAAGGAGTGACAAAAACTTAAGAATATAAAAAAGCACTTGGTATTGAATTGGGTATTCTATTGGAACTTTTTTATTTTATTTTTTGGTTGCAATTTCATCAGATTTTTGGTTGATTGGAATTGTTCTTGATATCAATATGATTGTTTTGGTATAGTGCAAATGATTTTGCAACTTATTGGTTCATTTTGATATATTGAATTTCTATTGTGATATTTGTGATTATATTGGATTCTGAATTGCATTCCTTGTTGCATCAAAGATTGGTTGTGAAAAAATTAGAAGTTGTCACCATTTGCATTAGAAGCTTTCGTTACAGTTAGAATTTCAGATAGATAAGTTGCATTCTTAGGCATTATAGGCTATAAACTAAACAAAAACTCATCATTTTGATCAAACATTGAAAAAGAGACAATTTTAAAAATTACAAAAATTGTTTTGTTTAGTTCTCCTCTCTCTCTTAAGTACATATTACCCATTTTCATAACCACATTTTACATTAAGAATTTGGGTATTGTTTAAAGCCTTATAGGTTTGGGATAATTTTCAAAATAGGGTTCTAATAGAAATGGTAATTAAATGTGTGCCAATCACTGGATGTCCAATTTTGAATGGAGTAGTTTCCCCTATTTGTTTTGTCTTAGTCTTAGGTAATTTTGATTATATGTCTTAAATTGATGATGACTTTGGCATGATTAAGTTTGGAAAATGGGTTTTATATAAAAATTAACACGAAATATTTCTAAAGGATGAAGAAGACTAGAGTTGTCAAAAAGTACCAAGCGTGGTGCTATATTTTTGTTTCTTTTATTCTAAAATTTAAATTGAATTGATGGGGTGAAAAAAAAAGTGGGCCAATTTGGCCTGCCGAGCTGGGTTAGGCAACTTTGTTTTGATAGCCCCTACCATGAAAATGCTCATTAACTACTGATATTGTAAACATCAGTTGCTAACTTACTTAGCTATCAAATCAGCGACCAAAATAAATAATTGCAAAAGACCAATCTGCTAACCGTTAGAGACCAAAATAGAGTTCAATTGCTAAATTGATACCGAATATTTCAGTCGCTAATAAAATGGTCCGTTGCAGATTCACTTGCAGACTTAACTAAATTTACTTATTTACAAAATACTAAATTATTGTGTCAGTCTATAATCGGTCTCTGTTTTTATAGGTTAGCGACTGACTTTGTTGGTCACTAAATTCAGTGGCTATTTTACTTTTTTCCGGTTCGGTTTTGAGCTCTAATAAAAGTTTCGATTTCTGTAGAGTAACATATTACTCATTGGCTATTGTCAAATTTCCTCAAACAATTAATCAATTATCTAGAGAGGGTATTTTGTAACTTGATTGGAGTTGGAGTTATCGGTTATGACCGATTGAAAACCAGAGACTAAATTTTCCAAAAATATTTTTGCTCAATCCTCTTCCCTCTCGTTATATTACTTGTTTACGTATTGGCAAGTTTCTATCAAAATTATCTCTTGATTTAACGACTTATTTTTTCTATATAGTCACAAAAGCTTTTCCTTTTAATTTCTGTATTTAAAAGAAAAATAAAATAGATGTTCTTTAAATAGATAGAAATAAATAAAAGAGATAATTTTTTACTTGTTTAGAAAAGAAATGGGTAATTTTTTTATATATTAATTAAAATTAATTTAATTTAAAAAATGTAAACTTTTTTATGTTAGATTTAATTGAACTTTTAATCCCTTAGATATTAAAATTATCCAATTTACCACTATGTTTTATTTATTCTAATTGAGTTTCCTAGATATCATTAATATTGTACACTTTTAGTTTTTCAGATTTTAATTACGCCAATTAAATCTCTTATGTATGATAATTGTAGTTTATCTATTTAATAAATGAACACAATTCTATTTAATATATCCATCCAACGGAAGGACTAAAATTTCACAACTGTTTTTATTTTATCTTTTCTTCTTTTTTTTTATTTCGCTCAAAACATTTGTTATCTAAATAAAGTTCATTCCCATAAATAAATTTACTTGAAATGGTTCAGATCAATGGAGATAACTCATAATTCATAAAGAAAATGATGCAAGGACACATGTGTGTTTCTAAAGACATTAAAAGAAATAAAAAATAAAAGACAGAAAATTGTAAATGTAATAAATGACGGGAGTACAAAATAACAAAAAAATATAGATAAATAAATAGTGTCAATTAGTTCATGCATGTATCATCACACATGGATTGATGTTCTATTTTATCTCAGTTTTATCTTGTTTTCCTTTTTATCTTTCTCTTTATTTCCCAACATATGATTTATCACATTTATTGTTATTTTTTATATCTCTCTTGTTTATCCTTATAAATCAGAAAAATTAAAGAAGGAAGATGAAACTGACCAGAGGAATAATCTACTACCTCAGACAAAACAAGGAGGACGAAAATGCGTGAATAGAATTATGGATCATGCTACAAATTAAGTAAAATTTGAAACCTAGCTTGGATCCGCTTTTTAACCAAAACTGGGGCCGGGTAGGTAAATCACAGATCTAAATATCTGGGCGATATTAAGAAGAATTCTAAGGAGTACGTTATATGTCTGTAATTTAAGAGAATTTGAAAAACCTCTTAAATTCATACCAAAAAAAGAGAAAATCCTTTTTTTCAGATTAGTTATATGTTGGCATTTGATCGAGTGCGAGGAGACAAAAGAAATAGATGATTTGGAAAGATGAGAAAGACATGTGCAAAATACACAGACGATTGATCAGAACAAGTTAAATAGTGATTCGTGGCAATTTGGAGCTACACAACATTAATTAATTATTTATATGATCACTCATATAGAATTTAGCACATTGCAAATTCTGAAAGTACGTAGTTAATTATGGATAAACAAAATGAGTAACATAGACACGAACCAATGGAGAGAGAGGCATAAACGACGACAGGGTGGCTAATTGTTGTTGGAGCGTTTCATCCAAGAAGGTGGAGATGATGAAGCTGTGGCTGAGCGATGAAAACGGCACCGGAAGGAGCCTTCATGTGTCGTTGGAGAACAGAGGCACTGCCCTTTGGGCGACGACGTCGTTCCATTGCCACTGTCACTTTCCGGTATTACAGAAACACGGAGCTTGCTCATCTGAACCTGAGATTGGGAAGCCATGAGTGACGGCGGTGAAAACTGAAAAACTTACGAGGTCAAAAAATCTTAGAGCACAAACTTCGCTCATATACCAATTCAAGGGCCTTTTCTCGAGGTAACTTTTCTTTTAAAACACACACACACACACAGACACAGTATTAAATAGAAATCTCCTTCGAGATTAAAAAAATATTTATTCAACTTATAAAACCCCATTCCTTAAAATAAAAAGATTAACCAAATGCGCTATACTTTTTTTAATCTATGAAAAAAGAAAGTCATAATCAAAAAGTTTTTTACAGTTATGGTGTGGTATATTATTATTAAATATAATTAATTCTTTAAAAAAAATTAAGTAATTTTATATTTTTGCATAAGGAAAGTGTTAAAAAAATATAAATATTATTAAATATTTTAGAATACCATCTTTTGCTATTTGCTATCAAAACAGGGGAAGGACAAAAAAATTAACCTGGGATCCACGTGAAAGTCTTTTTCTGCTTAAGATAAAGAAAATAATCCTTTTTGAGCTTATCTATTTTTTTTTCTCTCTCCTGATAATTTTTTTTCCTCTCTCACGTGATGCGGGACTTATTTGTTTCTTCTCGTTGTATTTTAGGGGTTAAAAAAATATTATACTCCACATGGTTTCCCAATCGCAAGTCCAATCAAACATGAGTAAACAACTTATAAATATATTTATTTTTCTATATTTTTTTCCTTTTTCTCTTTTCATTATATTTAACTTATTTGGTATTAATTAATGCGGCTTCTAATAATAATAATAATAACTATAGTGAACGAATCGAGATATATTCAAAAACTCGTATATATCGAATTCGTGTTTGATTGGACTTATCTAAGAAAAATATTTTTATGTTTAAAAAAAATAATAAACGAAAATGACTCAACATGCACGTGCATGGATAATTCATCAATGGAGAAATAATGATAAATTTGTATGGGACAATTCACAGCTTGAAAAAGATCATGAAGGGCAAGCATACGTGGGAAAATTAAGATTTACTATGGTAGATTGCACACGTCGCAGACTCGCAGATGCTTTTTCCAAACTCAAGATCTACAAGTACTGTAGGGGACCATATAACTATTTGCTGAACACACACATTTGTAATATTAAATAAAAACAACAATTTTTTATGTAATATTTCCCCCTCATTTCCTTAGCCCATAATGAAAATCTCTTAAATACCACAATTTATAAGATATCTATCATAAACTTCGACATGATTTATTAAGAAAAAACTTACATTTATTTTTTGAAAGGAAGAAAATACTTACATATTCACCATTTATGAGAGGGGAGACACTATAAAAATATGACTAAATATCTTTTTCTTTTAATTTTATTTGTTCAATTTAGTTCTCTTATTATTAAAAGTTTAATTTAGACCTTTAATCTTAAAAATAATACAATGATGCCCTTCCCATCAACGCTATTTTTTTTATGCATCCCATTAACGCTATTTAAATTTATAATATATAGAGGTGTCTTATGTGGTATTTATGTTACTTTTTTTTTTTATTGTGTCACGTATACATGCAATTAATGTTGTTTCCGACAGTTGGACAAAATTGACAATGTTGCATCAATTTTAGAAATTAAGGGATTAAATTAATTTTTAATAATAAATGATCAAATTAAAATAATTAAATAAACAAACAAAATTAATTAATAATTTAGCCAAACAACTATATTCCTATCTCTCATTTTTTACATTGGGTGACAGGGAAGAAATAGAATAGATAAATATAGAGAAGACAAAAATAGATAAATTAAATCAAAATAATTGAGATATAAAGAAAATTCAAATGTGTTTGATTTAAGAGATATAAAAAATCCTTCGTTAGTGATTTTTTATTCACATGATTGATCATGAGAGCATGAAATATCTGTAATTGCATTTTTTTTTATAGTTTTGAACTGTTAGAAGAAAAAAAATCGTCACAAAATTTAAGACAAGCGTCCCGATTTTAATTTTCTTGCGGTTCAGTTCACCAATTTCCACTCAACTAGAAACAGTCTCACTTTTTTTATTTTTCACCTATTTTTTCTCCCTCTTTTCTATTTTTTCACCATTTCTACTCCATCAAACACAACATTGATAGAAAACTAAATTAAAAATTGATTTCTAATAAAAAAATGATGCGATATGTGATACTGTATATAATAATTTTTACTTAATTATATTTAAATTGTATATGTCTATAGTAAAAACACACTCTAAATTTAAAAAAAAAAAACTTTTTATAATAATTAAATATTTTTAATGAAAGGAGGAGAGGGAATCTTTTGAATTTTGTTATACATTTTTTAAAGAACAAATTGCAGAGTGGATAACTTTTTATTTATTTTTTATGCATTTTAGATGTTTTAAAGCAGCGCAATCAACGTCAAGTCCCAGAGTAGGGCCCTTGTTCTCATGGCAAAGTAGGTTATGAAATGAAAGTAGTGAAAGTAACAATCAAACAAACTTGATTTCATGTTTTGTTATTGCTTGATTTCATTTTGTAGGGATCACAGTAGGTATAGTTTGGTTTTCGACTATTTAAAACTAATTTTAATTTATCACAAGATAATTTTATTTAAAAATATTTAACTCGAAAATAAGTTTATAGTAAAATTTAGGCTTAAATAACTTTTTAACCTCCACAAAACATTTATTTTTTGTTTTGATATTAATTTTTTTCAAAAAAAATTATTCGTTGTTGTCAAACGTTGGGAGTCCATTGACAACAAATTGATAGAACAACTACATATATATTTTTTTTATAAATTATGTTTGTAAACTATCATTTATTTAAAATAGCGTTATAAGCTAATGAGTTAATATTTTTATTTTTTTATGATTGAGAAAATAAAGACAAAGAAAGAAAGAAAAAAAAAACTAGGAGCTCGTGGAAGAGAGTCCCATAATAACATGAACAAAGTAAACAACAAAAAGAGAACTATGGCACTGCTGCAAGATAGTTAAATCTAGCTTGTTGATAAGAGATTCCCCTTTAACGAGCCAATCTGCAGTTTTGCTACCTTCCGTATACACGTGCTGGAAGCTAAGTATTTTTTTAAAACTAAGTATTTAAAAATATTGAAACTCAAGTTATAATTTTTTTAAAGGTAGAACTAAATATATTAAAAAAAAAAGATAAAATGTTAATTTAAATAATGTAGTTGATATTAAAAGTACTAGAGAATATGTCTTATACGTGTTACAAGCATATTTGAATTTGGAAGATGATATATATATATATATATATATATATATATATATATATATATATATATATATATATATATGATGAGGAGAATATTTAAGTGAGAGTGAATGTGATGAAGGACGGGGAGAGTGAAACAATGATAGAGTTATACATTTATTACATTATTACATATATATTAAGAGTGAAATATTTAAGTGTTGTACAAATATATTAAACTATTTCATTGTTTTCAGTTCAAAAAATTTAATAATTTAATTCTTCTTCCCGAACATCTTTTATAGAAATCAATCATAATGAGACTCAAATGGACATTTTCCTTTTTTTTAAATGAAAATAAAATAAAAAGAGATAAATCTTTAAAATTTATATGACATTTTGTGAAATTTTTATTTTATTTTTTATTGAAATGATAACCATTATTCTCTATTTTTTCGTCTCTTTACCTGTAACCCAATATAACACCCATGTAAAAACCTATTCTAATTGTAAAAACCATTATTAAAAAAAAATTATGTTAGAAGGAAAATATCAATTTTTGTTAAAACATAAATATGTCATGCAAATAAACAAATAAAATTAGAAGAAAACATAAGAATAAATCTACAACAACAAAAGTTGAAGAATACGATCAAAACAAACACAAAGTGAAACATTTGAAAGTTACAATTTAATATGTTTGAAAGAGACATATTAATAATTTAAAAAAAAAAACTAAAACAAATTTTCTGTAAAATACAAAAACTAATGGATGATATGATCAAATTTTGAAGACTAAAAGTAAGATTTTAAAAAAAAAAAGTCTTCGTAAAATGAAAAGGACAAAAATATTAAATACAGTGTTGCTAATTTATAATCATAAAAGCTTAACTAGATATAAATTTGATTAAATTTAAAAGCTAACTCATGGACCTTAGCAAAATTTAAAATATAAGTCGTGGATAATTTCAAAGAAAAAGTTTTATACATATCAGCTTACTTACTAGTCCAACCAACAAACTACCAGTCGTGGACTATTGTTTTTCAGCCTTCAAGCTCTCCCTTTTCTCATTACTAACACATTTGCCTTCTCCTTGGCTTATCCTTTTAATCTTAGGAGCACTAAAGAAATTTTCTCTCTTTTTCCCCCCATAGATCATCTAAGCTATGGCGAGGACAGGAAACAAGAGTTTACAAGCAAAACTGGTAGGTATGTCTTCCCCACCTTTTTTTGATTTGATATGATGACGATCAGCTCCATTCAAAAAGTAGAAATAGCTCCTGTTTGACATATTATTAGGCCCTAAGCCAGAACAACATATCATATCACATATACTAGGACAGGACAAGCAAATAACTTGTATATATTGCTAATTTAAATTCAAGTTGTTTCTTACGTTAAACCAGTGTTGGATTCTAAGAAACTGTTGTGTCTGATTATGATCGTTTAATGCTTGATTCATCATTGAAAAATGTTCTGCTTTTTTTGTTTCAATCAGCTAGTGCAACAACTATCTGCATCCTTCAAGAAAATTTATACTTTTTTATTCAAAATCGTTTATACGTTTACAGAAGTACAATTCTTGTATATGATTAAAACCATACGTGTATTTTGACCAAGTAAGCTGTAAGCCTTTGGGTTGTGTGTATTGTCCACCCCTCTCTTTTGGGGGAACAAGTTACATATAAAACCATAACCATTCATGTAGAAAACAAGATTTTTAGTTATTCATTCAGTTAGCGACTATATTAATGACTTGCAGAGTGCTATTCAAGCTACATATAATATCCTTGCATGCTCCAAGTAAGATTTTTGCGAAGTCGTTGATTAGTTCTAGTTGAATTTTGCATAATAACGTGAGTGCTTCTTCAATCTGCCAAGTAAAATATTATGTATTTATGTCAATCCCCATCCTTTACTTTTCTGGCCAGTTACCCTATATAATTTGGTTGAGAGAAAGAAAGAAAACTTTTCAAATTTCAAAAGTTTTATTGTGTAGTTGAAGTGAAAATGAAGAAAAAGTAAAGATGAAAGAAAATTTCTAATTTTTTCTTTGGTTCAAATTTCAAATTTTTGTTCCCTCCCTCGTTTTCCTATGATAAAAAAGGACATACATTATGCATCATTAGCAGAAGAAAATATTCCAACGATGTTAAACATGATAAAGATCATGATCAGATCATCTATGATATCCCAGGTTCTTCTTGGGGACATGGGGGCAGGGAAAACAAGTTTGGTTCTTAGATTTGTCAAAGGTGAATTTTCCGAGTACCAGGATTCAACAATTGGAGCAGCATTCTTCACTCAGGTTTTGTCTTTAAATGAAGCGACAGTAAAATTTGATATATGGGACACAGCAGGGCAGGAACGATACCACAGTTTGGCTCCTATGTACTATCGAGGTGCTGCTGCTGCCATTGTTGTGTATGACATCACAAGCATGGTAATTAATTAATTATGTAGTTGAAATATTCTCAATATACTTAATAGAAGTATATCACTAATTCACGATTATTCTACTGTATTTATCCTTTAAAAGATTCAGTATTATGTTTTATTTAGATGTCTATTATTACATTTACAGTGAACATATCTGGCTGAATAAATAATTCATACTCTGGCACAGGATTCTTTTGTACGAGCAAAGAAGTGGGTTCGAGAAGTTCTAAGACAAGGTAACTGCCAAAATGTATATATCTTTTGAACAAACTTTAAAAGCTACTGTATTATTGAGCTTAATATAAATTGTCTGACGCTAGAATCTTGTAAACATGTGGCATATATCACGATCATAAATTCATTGGTAAGAGTAAGTTTTCAGACGAAAGTATTTATTTACATAAAAAAAATGTTCTCCCTCTTGATAGCCTTAATCCTACTCCTACCCTTGTCCCCCGCACATCATAAGTTACTACATCTAAAAATTGAGAACCAGATTTCTTTTCTGCATACTTAAAAAGTTGTGAACTTGGGCTAAGTTGACTTCTATGAATCATTCTGAAAAAGTTCATCACAACTTCATAAAACGGTACTAATTTGAGAATTCACTTCATCAAATTCAAGTTTGACAATGTTTTTGGTGGCTAACAAGGCTGATTTGGAAGCCGAGAGAAAAGTCAGATATGAGGTATTTCTAGTGAATTGTTCTCATGATTTGTTTCAGTACTCATCTTTTATGTGACGAACTTTGTAATTGAATTGATGGTTGCAGGAGGGCGAGGAATATGCCAAAGAAAATGGCTTGTCTTTTCTTGAAACTTCAGCAAAAACCGCACAAAACGTGAACGAGCTCTTCTATGAAATAGGTAAAATAATTTCCCATAAACCCTATAAAGTATTTTGGCCAATTGTGACAGTAATTGTTAAGATTGGTTAAATAGAAATTAAAAAAACATTTTGCAGCCAAGAGATTGGCGAAAGCAAATCCTTCACGTCAAAGTGGAATGAAGCTGCATAACAGAGCTGGAGAAACAAGAAGAGGATTCTTTTGTTGTACTTAATTATTGATGGCTTTCCTCACCTCACGTTTGACGTGTCCATTGTTTATGTCTATGTAAATGTAATTGCTCAGACAACAAGAACAAAGGCATGTTCGATCGGTGTACATTGTAAGATCTCACGCCCAAACTCTGTTTATCGCTTACATTACAACTCCTTTCTGTAAACACATTATTTACACCCACTTGCTGTTGGTCAAATTTTATTTTTATTTATTTTTTCGGCATGCAAATCAACTTTCATATTCTCTTTAACATATCATAAAAATTTGACATTTTTATATTACTTATTTCTCTTTATTCTTATTAAACAAAACAAAGGATTAGTATAATTTTTTTTTACAGTGAATGTACAATTATACACTAATTATAAAAAGCATGCATTTAAAGCTCTTAAAACATATGTATAAAAAATGATGTATTTGTAAAACGTTTAAGTACTACTAGATTCGTCTGTTTACTCAATTTTGACTAAACAAAAGGAAGACGCAAAAAGGACTTATCTCCATTGCCTAATGCCTCCGAAGGTAATGACATCATTGGCTGTTGGAATGTCCAATACTTTCTCTGAGTTTTTGGATTTACCTTGCTTTCCCTGTGTGTGCAGTATCTTTAAACTAGTTTGATCACTCGACGAATCTTTTGACTAAAAGGGAGTAATTCCTTTTTTTTTTTTTTTTTAATTTAACAAATGAGAGTAATTTTTAAATTGATTTCCAAAAGAGAATAAGTCATATTGATGTTTATGATTTCAAAGTCAAAAGTCATATAATTTTATGCCACTTTTGTTTTTATTTTTATTTTTATGAAGTCCTTAATAGAGACACAATTATTTCGTGTTTTATAATTCAAAATTTGAAGTCATAGCCTTTTATTCGACTTTAAAAAATTTTCTTCTTCCGTATTAATATATTTCAAAAGAGTTTTTGTTATAATATTTCTCCCGTGATGCAGGTTTTTAATTTATTTTAAAAAATAGTGAATTTATATTTTTTGTTTATGATATTATGAATTTTTGTAAATTTTTTTAGGAAATGATGAAAACAAAATACTTAAATTTTTGCAAAGATTTATAAAGAAAATAAAATTAAATAATTAATAAATTATTTAATGTCGTTAATATTAAAATAACTTTATCAAATCAAATTAAATAATAATACTATCATCTTCATACAAAATTACTATTTTTCTTAATTCATAAGTGCATAAAATACTAAACGATTTCTTAAAACTAACGTTAAAACAAAAAAAAAATCAGCATAAGTTGTAAAACCTTCCAAGATTTTGAAGTCGTGTAGAAGACCACGACTTCTTTTTGAAACAATAAAAAAATAATAAAACATAAAATAATAGTGTCTCAACTTACGACTTCATAAAAAATAAAAAACAAAAATCATGTAAAATTATACGACTTTAAAAATTATTCCCATCTGATAATTTTTTTTAAAAAAAAATACCCCATTTTAGTCAAAATGCCCACTGGACATTTAAAAGGTGCTTGCATATGTTTAAAAGATACTCACTCGCTAAGGCCAACATAGATCTTGAGGCTAAAAAAAATGCTTAAAAGATACTTTCATATTACAACATGCCAAAGATTTCTTATTTAAACTCGTGTCCTTCTAAAATATAAATTCAATATATACCAACCGAAGAAACTTTTGTTGCCTCGTTAACTTTGGATTCAGGTACATTAGATTTTTTATTGTTGCATTCACTTTGCATATATTTGTTACAGTTTTTACGTTTATTCTATTATCTTGATATAGCCGAACAAGAACATTTGTTTTCATTTCTTTTAATTTTTCATAACATAGCAAGACAAATTTACTTATTTAAATTTATCTTATCTTCATTTTCTTCCTTTTATTTTATTCATTTTATCTTTCAACCCAACTAAGTAGTATTTCTTCATCACCTACATGCTCCCAAGTTCCCAACAAAACCGAATAATTTTCCTATTATCTCAACCATAGAAAACTACTTAACAGAATCAGGGGGAAAACTGAAGCTTCTTTGCCTAAGGGAGTTTGCGTTGCGGCAGAACAATGTTCTTGTCCTTATCGAAATGGACGAAAAACTAAAGACTGTGCATGCAGATAGCAGATGGAGCAGGTGACAGCTTGTTTGTGGCTTTACCCTCCAATGCATTATTATCATTATTCATCGGGAACATAACTCCATGCCCTTAAAAATCGAGAGAGAAACAATTTCATTTCATTTAATTTCTACAAAATCACACAAGGAAAAATATAAAATTTTCTACTGGGAAATGCACCCAAGTTTCCAAGCAGAGTGTACAACTACAATGCCAATGGAAACAGACAGAGTGTAACTAGCTACAAGAAAGCCTAGATAAAATAATAATAATAAAGTTGAGTTGCATCATGCCATGAGTGTTACTACAACAGGCGCTATGATAACCACGCCTGCAAAAAACCCACCACCACTATTTTAACTTTATTCACAAAACTACCCTGGTAACAAAACAAAATTACCATAAAGGAGAAGTGCAAGGGGAAGCGGATGATGAAGAGAGGCCATTGTTGCTACGTGAATCACTGCATGAAGTGGCCAAGGACCTTGCGTCTCTTAGGGAAACTGAAGAAGCCTCTGCAGGGAGCTTCTTCATTGGAGTCAAAGGTGGGGTAACACAAGCAAGGGTTGCCTCATCATCTTCCTCAGAAGAACCACTTCTTTCCAAGCGCGAAGGTGAAGTGTCTGGTGTCTCAAATGGGGGAGTGTCTGCTCCACTCCCTTGGCTCTCGTTTTCATAAATGGGGTTGGAAATGTACACAAGCTGTTGTTCTCCACCAGTGCAAGGTGCTTGTTTATCATCATCATGGCAAAGATTTGGTTTTGAGGCCGGTGCTATGGATATGAAGGATGGTGGTGGGGAAGGGCTTTCAACTTGAAGAAATTGATCAAGTTGAGAATAGTGATTCTGCTTCCTTGGTCCAGCTTTCTCTTCTTTGGAAGAAACTGCGGGGAGAAGGATGTTTCTTGGAGCTTGGAGGACTCCTTGTGCATAAATGCTGCGGAATGGTGGAGTAGACTCTTGTTGGGGTTGTGAGGCTGTGTGAGAAGGTGAAGCATTGGCTCTGGCTGTGGTGGCAGAGGGAATAGTGTTGTTGGAGTTTCTGTTTCTGAGGTGGCGCCGCCGCCGTAAGAGGGAGCAGTAGAGCTCAGCTAGCAGCACAAATATAAGGACTAGGACCACTGCAAGGGTTACCACCATTACCAAGGTTGCACCCATAATCACTTTGGATGAACCCTTCATCTTCTCTTTGGAGTTGGAGTATCACCACTCTCTCTCTATCTATCTATCTCTGTCTCTTCCTTCGTAGAATGTGGGGGCAGACTGTAGAGAAGATGCACGGTAATATAGGTGGAGGTAAGAAGTAAGAACAAAGTCCTTTTTGGCGGGAAACAGTCCTTTTTTGGCTTAGAAAGGAGGCTTGGATGCAGACGGATGCGAATCGTAAAAAGAGAAATGGTCCTAGGGAACACAAAGGCTTTTCTTCTGAGCAACTAGTTTGGTTGGACTTTTGAGTTTTGACATTCTAGATCAGAGCAGTCAATTTGTTAATTTACTGCCATATGCATGCTCGCATGGTAAAACTAACAAAAGTTTTACATCTGTATTATTCTTCCTCGATTGAGTAAACTCTTACTCTACAGATTAATTTCACTACTTTCCTTTTTCTGAGTGTTCCTTAAAATTGGAAGTGACACATTAAAAATGACCTTTTGTACAACTTTATCCACATGCCACATTCATGCATTAAAGTGTGGGAAAACACTTTGTATTCATGCGAAGTAACAGAATTAAAAAAAAAAATTCAAGCCATTAAATAATAAAATTATATGAATATAAAATCGTGTATGTATAAATGCGCAAACAACATCATCTGAAGAAAAAAAAGGGCGAGTAAGAGGCTCCGAATAGCGTCTGTCTCAACATCTTTTATTCCCATTACTCACCATTACTCAACCCGAAGAAAGTCGGAACACCATATATATATATATATAAACACTTCTACAATCATAAAATACAAAAATTGAATTGATGTTGCGTATGACCTATAGTTGCGTCCGTAAATGATGGCAAAGTCACTATTGTCAACCAACACAGACGGGACCATCTATGATGGTTTAGTACAGCTCCGAAGTAGTCAGCATTTTGCAATAAAAGCACCGCCATGCAATCTTCATTCTTCTGTAATACCAGGCACTTAACATTGTAACAAGATTAAAGCGTGATGATCATAATAACGAGTGCAATCATGCTGATAAAAGAGGAGCATTATACTTATATGATCCTTTATCATCCTCGTAAGGCCGCAATCCTAGCTGCTAGATCATCACAGTCAGGTAACTTAGGATGCACATGCCGAGCTTCGAGTGATCTAACTGGTTCAAACGTAGCAGCACGCGTAAACACTTTCTTCTTGATTTCCGCTTCTTTTTGTTTTTCACGAGGAAGGGAAAATGATCGTGATGCATATCCGCTTCCATTCTGCAGCAATTCCCTGGTTGAGTCATGTGCATGGTGAATTTTAGAGTTTCTTTTTAATTTTTCAGGCACAAGGACGGATGGCTTTTTGCTATAATGGATCAGCAATTTATCTATTACCCTTTCCTCTTCAGCATTTTGGTACCGTTCATCATCAAGCATAGCTTTCAGACCACGTCTTGATTCATCTCGTCTCCTGCTTCTGCTCCTTGATTTTCTCTCAAGTTCAGAGTCTTCATTAGAGGCATCATAGTAACCAGGTGGTCGTGATCTTGAGTGCCTTCGCCGCATAGATCTTGGTTTTACCACAGGGACTTCTTCGGCATCTTCTCGAATTGAGATCTCTTTATCACAACTCTGTTTGCTCAGTCTCTCATGTCTATTGCCCTGCCAATCCTGGTCAGAACTATCCAAATCTATTTGAATCCTCCTCTCCATCACATAAGCAGCATCAGGCTTCTCATGTGCTGAATGATATGTAGAGATGCCGCCACTGTCAGTAAGTGAAGATATGATATTGGCTCCACGTGTGCTGCTCTGCTGCTTAGAATTGGGATGTTTAACATATGGAGGTGGAATGACATTACTGTAGCAGGGCTTCAGTGCAGGTGTTTCATCACTTTGAGTTTCTCTCTCGGATTTATCAGCACCAGGAAGGCCAGCATGATTAACAGCAAATGGCTCATTCGCATTACTGTTGAAATGCGAACCAACATCACTAGGAGACTTCCTAGCAAATGCAGCGTCCTGGTTTTCTCTTAAAGGGGTAGTATTCCCTATACTATCTTGCAGCTTCGAACCACCTTTAAATAGTTCAACTGTTTTTTGCTGAGATGGATGTCCAAATGGTTTTAGTATACTACCCAGGTTGGCTCTTGGAGGAGTGATATTCCCCCTACTATAATGCACCTTGGAACCACCCTCAAATTGTTCCTCTGTTTTTTGCTGAGATGGATGTCCAAATGGTTTTAGCTTACTGACCTGGTTTTCTCTTGGAGGGGTGGCATTCCCCCTACTATTTTGCAGCTTGGAACCACCTTCAAATTGTTCCACAGTTTTTTGCTGAGATGGATGTCCAAATGGTTTTAGTATACTACCCAGGTTGGCTCTTGGAGGGGTGATATTCCCCCTACTATAATGCAGCTTGGAACCACCTTCAAATTGTTCCACTGTTTTCTGCTGAGATGGATGTCCGATCGGTTTTAGCACACAACCCTGGTTGGCTCTTGGAGGGGTGATATTCCCCCTACTATATTGCAGCTTGGAACCACCTTCAAATTGTTCCACTGTTTTCTGCTGAGATGGATGTCCAATTGGTTTTAGCATACTGCCCTCCTTCCAATAGCCTCTATCACTCTTCTCAACAGTAATCTCTTGCATTCCTGGATTATCATGGCCATCCCTTTTCCGAAGAACTTCATGACCATTTAGAGGCTTGAATCCATTTCCAGGGAGTACGGATCTAGAATGAAGATCGTGATCAAGTCTGTTTAACACAATAGCTTCCTTGCCATTCCGAAATCTGCACCCATTATTGGCAAGATCACAATTTTTCTCTAACAAAACATCATTCCTTACTTCTTTTTGGGTAAAATCCTTGCCATGTGATGGTTTATCATGGTTAGACATACAAGCATTGTGGCCCTGTACAACAAATATAAGCAATTTTACACACGTTCTCAAAATTTGAAACAAAGTAAGAATTATTTGAGTATTCAATTTTGACAACAAAACCAGTACAAATGAGAAGGAAATGCAGAAGACAGTACCTGTACATTTGCAGAGGATCTCGACATCCTCAGTTTGAAATCCTTGGAGTCCCAGTTTATTGAAAACTCTGATGAAATCTCCTGCATCAAGCAGACCTTGTTCTCCAATGTAGAAGACTTGAAATTCAAATTTGCAGCAAACTGATAATTTGAAATATTTAGTCAGTCCAGGAAACCAGAAAAAGTCATTAATTCAACTATGGTAAATATTTGCAGCAAACATAAATGAAAAAACACCTCTTGATTGACATAACATTCCATGGAATTCCCGTATCTCTCCTGAAATATTTGCCTTAGGTCACGTAACTCTGGTAAATCAGAAAATCTTGCAGCCCCAAACATCAGAGACGATACAGCCATCCTACATTCCTCAGGGCAACCACTGTAAAAGAAATGGAGCAGTTGTGCTAATTATTCAACTTCTGACTGATCAAAAAAATGATTCAACTTCTGAATTTAAGGAAAAATGTACAACGACTACCCAACCATAACAATTTTGGGACGTTTATGACAGTTACAGGTGTCCAACCCACCATTTTAGTCAACCAAAAATACATAAACATAACTCCCCCCCCCCCCCCCCCCCCCCCACCCCTCACACATCATAAACTGAAAGCGTCATTTATTATGACCAGTTCATCTCACCAAAATCATTACTGAAATTACTTCATTGCTTGGAAAAACTGTAATCGGTACCTAAACATGAAAAACTGCACGAGCAAAGGCCAAAACTATGTTCAACCACACACAGAACAACTACACACATATAAACCTGTAGATGCACACTGTTGTATGGTGTAGTCAGTTGTGTGGTGTAGACAGAAATTAGAAATGATGCAATTGTGAGATTGTTGATCAGACAATGAGGAAAAAAAAGTTGCTGACGATATCAGAAGATAAAACACTGCCACCAACTTACACATAATCCTAATCTCCAGAGAAGCATGGTACTGTATTCTATTTTAGTGTATCCGGTACGTAATAAATGTAATGGATATGATACGGTACACTTAGTTAATAAATTATTTTAAAAAAAACTTATAGGCGGTTTGAGTATGACTTAAATAAAACTAGGTGCAGCATGAGATATATAATTAGATATACGTTAAGCCCCCTGCAAAAAAATGACAGTTTAAGTAAATTTAGGGACCTTTTTTTTTGCCTTTCTCTAAAATTTTCCACGTTTTTTTTTCTTTATTTATTGAAATTCATTCATTTTATTTGCGACCAGTGAGATGTGGAATACGAATTTGATACTTTCTATAATTATAAATTATTTTATTTTATAATAATGTACCACTATTTTCTATTCTTCATTTATAGTCTTTAAGAATTATATTAGCGCGTGTATCCATACCATGTCATACCCAATTTAGCGGACGAATTTCAGAGTAAAATTGGTTTTCGGCCAAAGCAATTATGTTACTAGCGAATAACACTGGCAGATTGACCACATACGTCATGATTCTGAGTGTAAATGAAATTAAAAATCATTATTAACAAAAGAAATAGAAATTGAAAACAAATTAATACCTCAGTTTCTGCATCGCAGGGAGATGCTTCAACACAAACTCACAGCAATTCTCAACGAAACCATAGCAAGAGGACAGTGTTAACTCAACCACAAGCCCTTCAGCCTGTTAAACACCTCGCAACAAGACAAAACATATAATTGAAACAAAATCATCAAACAAACAAAGGAATCCCTCACAATCGCACAATTAAAAGTCTATTGTAATCCATTACTCGATGAAAATTAGCATCCTCGATAATCTAACGTAACGGAATCCACAAACTGCACTGAACAAATTAAAACGCAAAAAAATAAAAGTAAAAAACAAAAGAGGATCAATTACCCTTCCATAGGCATTGATATCGAGACCGTTGAGCAATAGATCAGCAATATCTTTCTTCAGAAACTTCTCTGTCGCTCTTCTCTTCCTCCGTATCACATCGATTCGCCTGTTCGTCAATTTGATCAACGATTTGCTGAAAACAAAAAGCAGCAGAAGAAAGCACGTTTGTCGTAATCAGAAGTGTAACCACAATCTCAAATCTCTCCACACTTTCTTCATCAAACAATAAAAACAATGAAGAAAACATAGCACAGAGTGTGAACCATTTCGCGGTGAAGCCTCTGCCGAGTATTCCGTCCAACATGTTGAGCGATCTCAACTCGGCGGTTTGACTCAGTGAGCTAATGGACTCGGAAGCTCAGAATGCAAGATTCGCCATTTGCCGAAAGCTTCGTCGGGGAGTAACAGGCTCTGTGTTGCAATGAAAAAAGGAGAGAGAGAGAGAGAGAGAGAGAGAGAGAATATATTAAATAAATAGTACTACTAATGAATGAAAATAAATAAATCCAGTTTAGGAAAAGGATATTTCGGAAGGCGCTTCTGCTGCGACGATAATGACCTTTGGCTGTTTCAATAAAGACGAAGGTTAATGCGAACGTTGGAGGGGTATTTTCGGTAGTTAAAGGAGTTTTGTTCGGGTGCAAATGGAACTCGAAATTACAATGGAACCGAGACCGAATTTGGTGACAGGGGAAAATGAATGTATGGTGAGGATGTAAAGTAAGTTGCTGAGCTGGATCGCACATCCCAATAGGTGCGGTTGGCGCTATTAGGAATGGGTGGGACAGAATGAAGGGGCTAAGGGGTTAAGAGCCGTTGCATCTCCCATTAGATTCTTAGTGTTTAACGGTTTAACCTGAACCGGGAAATTCTCAAGAATGTGCCTCTTTTTTTTTTTATTTCTTTACATATTCTTTTATAGACTACAATTAATTTGTATGGAATTAATTATAAATAGTAAAATTCTCTTTCAAACTATTTAAGCTTTTTACTTTTGGTTAATATTTAAGCTGGAACAAATCTTTTAAATCATCTTGAATATATCTATTATTAATATTGTACGAGTTTAAGTTAATGTTGTCTATATATAACTTTATTTTATGTCAGAAAAAAATATAACTTTATTTTAGGTGGGGTAATGTTTTATAGGCTTCGGCACGATAGTATTATGCCCGTTTGAAAAAAAGTTTAATTAATATATTTTCAAAAAGCTTTTACTGTATAGGAATTTGTTATAAGTATTTAAATTTTAATAAATTATTTGTATTTGGATATTTATGTTGATAAATGCTTACACAGTTTTAAACTATTTAGATGCATTGCTACATGAATACGTATAAAATGTTGTCTCATTTTAGAAATTAAAGAAAATAAGAATCATTTTATATTTAAAAATAATTTAAAAATTAATATCTAACTAAATAATTTATATATTAACATTATATATATCACAAAAATATTTTTAAAAAATAACAAGGCATCCTTTACCTATTTTTAGTTTTTAAACACTAAAAGTACATTATTTTTAAAAATGAAGCCTAATACAATAATCATTCTATTATAGTACAAGTTACCTTTGTCCTTGTCACCCACCTTAAAATTTATAATTTAAGACAATCACAATTCTATATAAAGAAAAAACTCCATTTATTGAACAGGTACTGTAGTTCCGTAGTTGAGTTGCATCTAGAACTAGGAGTCCCGCTACATGCATTTGATTCAGTGACGGACGGAGAAACAAATCTGGACTTTCCCATCAGGTTAGGCATTGATAAATATGGGGGAGTGTAATTTTTTAGGGTATTGTTGAAAAAAAAATTGAAAGGGAAGTGTATTAATAATAAGTGAAGTAGAAATAGCAATTTTCTACAAGTTTTGTGCTGAGGCCCAGTTTCATTAACGAAAGAGCCCACAGATCTTTGGTGAATGGTGATTCATTCCTTGCGCCAGATTCAGCTCGTACATGTGCTCTAACCTAAAACAAGATTCAGGTAGTCGATTTTTTTTTTCTCGTTTTTCTTCTTGTTTCTTTTATTTTTATTTCTCTCCTTTTATTTTTTGGATATGTCATTTAATGATTTTTTTATAACAGTGGAAAGGAATTATTAAAATTAATCATAAGAATGACACAGTTTTAAATTTTTGACAAAAAAAATAAAATCTAAACGAGTTATAAGGTTGATTTAAACATATATAATTTAAGATTCATAATAAATATATATTTAAACATATAAATTTTATGTCAAAAAATATATTTTGGATTTGTGATAAAAAATTATATTATGATTCAAGGTTATTTTGAACTATTGATATTTAAAAAAAATGAAATTTAATTTAAAAAATTGATGATAAATTGAAAGTATAAGAGGTTGAGAAATTTTTTTAAAACATTCTCATTGAAGAATAGTTTCACTAACTGGGTGGGAGCCACTTCATACGCTCATGTAACACGAAATGTGATGGTGAAGTTTATCAAAAAGGAATTGATTTGTTGTTATGGCGTGTCAAGAAAGCTAATAATTGCTAATGCCATCAACCTAAACTACAAGATGATGACAAAATTATGTGCTGATTTCAAAATCTAACATCACAGTTCTTTTCCATATTGGGCAGTAGAAGCGGCAAACAAGAATTTCAAGATAATCCAGAAGATGGTGGTGACATTTGCTTTGCATGGATATCATACTTCGATTCGTATTTCAATCTGTGCAACTCCATTTTCCTTAGTATATGGGATGGAAGCAGTCTTACCCATTGAAGTTGAAATCCCTTCTTTAAGAGTGTTGATGGAAGCAAAGTTAGAAGAAGCAAAGTGGGTCCAAAGTGAATTTGAGAAATTAAATCTCATTAAGGAGGAAAGGTTGAATGCAATTTGCCATGACCAGTTATACCAAAAGAGATTAAAGAAAGCATTTGAGAGGAAGGTACATCCAAGAGAATTTCAAGTGGAAGATTCAGTTTTGAAGAAGATTCTTCTAAACAAAAAAGACAAGCTTGGTAAATGGACACCAAATTATGAAGGATCCTATGCAGTCAAGAAAAAGTTCTCAGGAGGAGCTTTTATCCTCACAAACATGGATGGTAAAGAGCTCTCATATCGGGTGAATTTTGATGCAGTGAAGAAGTTTTATGCTTGAGAAAAAAAACTCGCTAGATTGAAAACTCGAAAAGGGGACCTAGGCAAAAGTTAGAGCTAAAAAAAATAATTCTAAGTTGAAAACCTGAAAGGATAATCTGGGCAAAGTTGAAGTAACTTGCCAAGTTGAAAGGAACATCTTGAAAAAGAAGGTGTGGAACAAGAAACGGGGGGTAAATGTGTGTTAAAAATCATATTTCTTTGAAGTCGATTATCAAACAGTCAAAGTTACTAACATGTGATACTAGCATTAACATCTGAAAAGTGTCATTGTTAACTCGTTGACAAGTGTACCAAATTTGTCACAAGTAGTAAAATATTTGAAAATCTGAGTGTCGAATCGACAGAGACTTTGTTTGTACTTAGATTGATGCAAACCCAAATTAAAAGTAATAGATAAATAATTTAAAATAATAGATAAAGAAAGATAAATATTTAAAGATAAAAATTAAAGAAAGAAAATATAAAAGATTTAAATTAAAAGATGATAAAGATTAAAAAATAAAAGATAAGAAAAGTAAAAGATTAAGATTAAGATAAAAAAAAGATAAATTCAAGATATGATAATGTTGAAATCTGCCTTATTTGCCTAAGATGCATTATTTTAGATTTTTCTCTATCAATTTAGTAAATTTTTTCCTACCCACATATGTTAGAATACCCCTAGTGTCTCACGATGACAAACCTATTTTATCTATCTATTTCTCAAATGTCTTTACAAAGATTCAATAGATAAAATGTATGAAGTTCTAATTCTAGATGTTTGCTTTGACGCATGGACATAATGCAATCACTCTATGTCTAGCAATGATTTTATTATAAAATCATTTCTTTTTGTTCTATTAGAAGTTACTATTTTTCGAGTGTCTAACCCCACTAATGCATGCATATTTTCTTTAAATCTTATTTAGAAGTTATCATCTCCCGAGCGTCTAACCCCTAACAGAATATAAATATGAATAATGCATGAAAAGATAAACAGAAAAGATAATAGGAAAGAAAATACATGATATTGCATTGATAAATAGTGAAGAGTATATCATATATCGTTTTGGATTTTAGGTCTGTCAGACCCTAACTAAGGGTTTAGCCTCTCATGTCGTGAGAGACTTTTACACTCTAGAGGTTGAGGTGGATGGAAGAAGGTGATAAATGACTAATAATAAGGAAAGAGGGTGACAAATGACTAATAACAAGGAAAAGAGATTTCCCCTAAGGGATAGACCAAGTGTGTAGGTTGTGAGATTTCCCCCTTTCTTTCTTGGCTTGACTCCTTTCTTATAATTGTTGAAGTAGACTTGGGCTCGCTGAAAATATTTCTTATTCATATTTTTTATATTTTTTTGATCTTTTTTTCTTTTAATCCATTATTTTTATATTTGCAAGTCATAAATAATAAAAATATCAATTTTTATCATTTAAGCAAAAAATAACCGCTAAATAAATATTTTTAAAGATATTTTCAATATATTTTTATTATAAAAAATAGTTCATATTTAACGGTTATTAGTCACTCTATCAACAAAGTCATCTACTTATGTTGTCATTCATAGAACATATGATTTAATTAGTAATTAAAAATTATTATTTTTTTAAATAAAATATTGATAAATTAACTATAGTTTATGTGAAAATTATTCCTAAAAAAACACCACACCCTATTACGTTTTAGGTGTAATTACACTTTGGTTTCTTCCTATTATGATTAATGTGTGTTTTCTTTCTCTTAATGATTTTTTGCAGCCGAATCCCCTAATTTGTTTTATTTTTAAAACAAAACTATGTCCTTTCAATCCATCGTGCAATTACTAACAAAATTTTATTTATACACGACATGGCCCTAACTAAATTAAAATCTTAATAGATACGCACATCAGTGAGTTTGGGTGTGGGTTGTTGTCTTCTCCCTTCAGCAAAAAAGAAAATAAAAAAGGAGTGAGTTTAATTCATTTAAATCTTTGATTAGATAGATTAATATAAAATTACAAATTTAAATATGATAAAATGATGTGTTTAAGTAGATTGAAATGACTAATGGGTAATTAAGATGGGTCATTAAGATGCTATACGTAATAAAGTGTAATATCCCATACATAAATAGGTCATTTACTAACTTTTGTTAGTAATTGGAAGATAAAATGATAGAGGGATCTTTTTTTATTGAAAATTGTGATATCTGTCTGCTGCAATAAATATCAAGGAAGCAAAATTGAACGTGAACAGATAAAGCTGAAATTATTAAGTCTTTATATTATAATAAATTAACGGTTAAATTACTCTTTTTTTCTAATAATTTCATGATTATTATTTAATTTATATAGTTTAAAAGTGGTCTTATTAGTCCTTATAGTTTACATCTTAATTTTTTTTAATCCCTATAGTTTAAAAGTGTTTTTTTTAGTCCCTATAATTTTACATTTTAATTTTCTTTTAGTCTTGTAATTTGAAAATTATAGAGACTAAAAAAATAATAATCATGATAGGAACTAAAAATAACACTTTTAAACTATAGGGATTAAAAAAAATTAAAATATAAATTATAAGAACTAAAAATATCACTTTACTAAAAAAGATAAAAACTATAAAATTATAGAAATCAAATGATTAATTTAACCTCAGTTAATTAAGATACCATCTCTGTTATTTGAATCACTGTTTCTACATAATAAGGCCAAACTTTTGCCCACTCCCAATATGTGTTGTGTATTTTTTGATAAGTGTGATGAAAGTTTGTTTGTTGTTAATGTTAGTTATCATAACGTGGAGTTGTCCCACTTATAATTTATAAACCAAACTCCTTTAGCACTCATCAGCAGTCACCAATTCAAATATATATACATACATATATGCATACATCGATTCCATCCCAATACAAAATCCCTTTAACTTGCTGTCTATTAGTTTCTGTTTATGCCCTGAGACTTTGTTGCTTCCTGCTTTCTCATCCATTCAACAAAACCAAACTTCTTGTCAGCCTTGGCTTATTGAAGCAAATCATACCCTTACATACCATTTTGATTTGATCTTCAGATCAATCAGACCATACTGTATCTCATCTGTTTCAACTTCACTCAAAGTACTATCATGGTTTTATTTTACGCAAAGTTTTAAAAAGCATTCCGCCACCGAAATTTTGGCCACAATATCAAGGTTTCTGGGGGTCTGTGTGACCACAACTTGACCATAATTGTGGTTGCATTTATTCACTATATCAAGGATGGTCATGAAACCACTACTGTGATTGCAATTTAAAATCTTGATTTAATGGTTTCACTTTGTCATGACCTTGTGCACCTCTTGAAGCTTTTTATTCAGGCTTGAAATTCTTGAAATTATAACTCCTTCCCCCTTTGATGCTTAACATGGAGTACTTGAAGGAAGTGGAAGGAAAAAGTGTCCATGATTATGTTGAGGTAAAGATGGGTAAAATGACAAAGCCAATAAGTGTGGCAGGACCAGTGATAGTGGGTGCTGGTCCATCAGGGCTTGCTGCAGCAGCATGTCTTAAACAGAAAGGCATTCCAAGCTTAATCCTTGAAAGAGCTGATTGCTTAGCTTCAATGTGGCAGCTCAAGACTTATGACCGCCTGTGCCTTCATCTCCCTAAGCAATTCTGCCAACTCCCTCTAATGCCATTCCCACAAAACTTTCCCTCTTATCCAACCAAACAACAATTCTTGGCCTATCTCAAAGCCTATGCTGACCATTTTGATATAAAACCAGCTTTAAGCAAGACAGTGATCAGTGCCAATTTTGATCATGGATGTGGGTACTGGAGGGTGAAGACTCAAGGTTTGAAAAAGGAGGAGACAGAATATGTTTGTCAGTGGCTGATAGTAGCCACTGGAGAGAATGCTGAAGAGGTTGTGCCTCAAATTGAAGGAATGAGTGAGTTTGAAGGGCCTATCTTACACACCAGCTCATATAAAAGTGGTAGTATGTTTGGTGGGAAGAATGTTTTGGTTGTTGGATGTGGGAATTCAGGTATGGAAGTTTGCTTAGATTTATGCAACCATGATGCTCGCCCATCCCTTGTGGTTAGAGATACGGTGAGTACACTTTAAACTAATGATCTTCTAATTATATTGTTACTCTATAAACTAATCATAACCATTTACAATTGGATAAAAATATGAACACTTTTACACCAGCTATATATATTGAACTATTTACTCATTAATTGTTGTTTCTATAAATATACATTAGAAAGCATGTGGGTGTTGCTCTTACTTTCAGTTGACTGATCCTCTTAAATCCAGTTTAAATGTGTTCCGGTCCAAATCGTTGCAAGACCCTCGTTCAGCTGGAAAGAGTGACGGGTACAGAGTCTGCTAATATATGGAGTGAATCATGATATGAAACTAGGTTCAGAAAGATTGTACAGTATTAATTTTTAAGGTGTGTCTGTAGAGAAAAGAGTGAAAAAAAAATAAACAGTAAAATAATATAAAATTCATATTTTTATACTTTAATTTAATTTAAATTTCACGCCTAAAGTTTTTAAATGTGTATTTTGTTGAAGTTTGATTTCAAATATGTCTTCTGTTATTCAACTTAGTCTCATGAATTATTGTGAGGGCCGAATACAAACCCCAAACGTCATTTTCATTATTAAAGAATTAGTATGACAGAAATTGCATCTTGCGAAAACTAATTTAATTATTTTTAAAATTTAACTCGACTATTAACTCTAAATAAAGACACTCTTTAAAAATGTTTTTTTCTTAAACTAAAAATCTCTCAAAAATGTTTTTGTCATGGTCCTCAATAGTTCGCATGCGCAAACAACGTCAGCAATCCAAACTTTTTATATTGATAGTATGTTCTTTTCTCTCATCGAATCAAACCATTTTCTATGTAAATCTCCGGAAGCATGAAAAGATGAGGGTTACTAATTTTCCTAGAAGTTTATTAAGCAACTTTTATGATCTTTAATATTAAACGTGATATTTTCTTTTTATGTAGGTGCATATCTTGCCTCAGCAGATGTTTGGGAAATCAACGTTTGGTTTATCTATGAGCTTGCTCAAGTGGTTCCCCATGCGTCTCGTGGACAAATTTTTACTTCTGATGTCACATCTCATTCTCGGGGACACAGCTCAATTTGGACTTAATCGTCCCAAAATTGGCCCTCTAGAGCTCAAGAACTTGTGCGGCAAGACCCCAGTTTTGGATGTAGGCACACTTGCTCACATAAAAAGTGGAAAAATTAAGGTTAGATTATTCTTCCTATCCCAATCAAATCCAAACTATTTTTCATCGTATTCTGGTTCTTGTCATAATCAAACAAATTTGCCTTTTGCTTAAAGGTGGAGATTTAAAAGAAGCAAAAAAAACTTTTTTCTTTATTGCTTCCAACATTATATTGTCTAATATGTATAGGTTTGCCGCGGAATTAAACAACTAGCAAAGCATAAGGTGGAATTTGTAGATGGAAAAACAGAGAATTTCGATGTCATCATTATGGCAACTGGTTACAAAAGCAATGTACCCACTTGGTTGAAGGTGCTTCCTTGCTAATTTAGTTTGGGCCTTTTGGCTAATTGGCTTAGTATGGGCACTTATATATACTTAATGTAATCATTGACGTTAATGAAATACAATTAAACATATAATGATGGGCTTTTGAATATTTTTGGTCACCAGGGCAGCAACATGTTTTGTGAGAAGGATGGATTGCCCAGGAAAGATTTCCCAAATGGATGGAAAGGTGAAAATGGACTCTATGCCGTGGGTTTCTCTAAACGTGGCCTTCTTGGTGCATCTATTCATTCAAAGAGGACGGCAGAAGATATTGAACACTGTTGGAAAGCTGCTAATACCACGCGTGTGTAGGACTTGATGCGTTTTAGGATATACAACGGAATCTTTTGTGCTTGAATTAAGCAACGGAATCTTTTGTGCTTGAATTAAGCAGTAATTATATTTAGATCACGTTTCATTCAAACATTACACTTTTTTTTTTCAGAGAATATAAATATACTACAACTCATTTCATCAAAGATTAATTTCGTCACTAATTTTTTTTTAAAAAAAATCTACACAAGAACTCAAACCTAACTTTTTTTAAAATAAATTATTTTTTACATGTGAAACGTGAACGCAAGAGAAATTTATCATTCCATCAACTTATGAATTTTATTTTTCTTAATTTATATATTTTTATTTTTAAAGATGAATAAATAATATGTGTTGATAGTTTATTTTTTATATCATTATTTAATTATAAATAATTATGGATGATAAATTTATTAATTTAAATAAAAAATCATCTTAAAAATTATACTAAAATATTTTTTTATTAATTCACCGTATAACACTGACTGTACATGTTTCTTACATTCATATGTATCAACTGTGCAAGATATAGTTAAAAACAACAAAGCAAATAATAGAATAATCAAGTATAATTTTTAAAATATGGAGGGTCTAAATATAGAAGAAATTTTATTTACTGAGTTGTTTGGGATTGTAAACCTAAACCAAACTCAATTGGGTTGTGATTAGACTTGGCGGTGGAGGGTGGTGGGCGATTGATGTGGTGACATGGACGGAGGTTTGTAGCTGATGAGGTGTCTCATGGGGGCATCTTTAGGGCCTAGCATTCAAGTTTTCGACCAAGATATCAAAGGGAAATTGAGTTTGACAGATTTAAGTTGGAAAAAAAAGTGTCCAAGGAAGCTTTGAGATTAAGCAATTTGGCAAGTTTTGAATTGGAAAGGTGACCTTTTTGGTGCTATTGTTGGATGATTAAATTTGACCAATTTTTCGTCCACTGTGGATAATAATAACAATAATAATAATAATAATAATAATAATAAAGTTAGGATAATCTATAAAAATTAACGTTATTCTGCAGCTTTTAATAAGAGATTAGGCCTATGTATGTTATCTTCAATGCCTCATTGTCATGTCTTTTCCATTAGAAATTAGGAACTCGGACAACCATTGCTCATGCTCTTGCTCTTGCTCTTAAAATTCCACAATATCCACGTACCACAATTTGATTCAACCTGGCCCTGTGCCAACACTTACTTTGATGGATTTGATTTATTAAATGATTGAGATGCCAAGGTTGAAAATTGGAGTCCAGTGCACATGGATTTACTTAAACGTTGAATTCAATGATGAGTATCGTCTATCAGCTTATTGAATAAGTGGATGTTTCTATAAAAAAAAAATACTTTAGTTATAATTTGTTAAATAAGCTAATTTAAATATGTACTGTGAATTAATATTTATAAAATAAATTAAAAAATGTGGCTATAGATATAAAATAAAAAAATTGCTTATAAAAAACAATTCGTGCAACTTAACCCGGATATTTATGTACAGAGAAGATTAAATTACTGAATAAGAAAGAGAGGGTCCCTGCCTAGTAGAAGTTATTGCATGCTACAAAGAGATATACCTCAACAGCTCAACTGACTTGACTATTATCGAAAATGATAAATATAGTTATTAACGTAGAGTGTTGGTTAGGGTTTTTAAGATATACTGTTGGTGTGTTCTATTACGACCGAATTGTGTTGGTGCATGAACACATAAGAATGGTCGTGTATGAAGACGATCGAATATGCACCTGTGAGTGATGACCACTCTAAAATCCCAAATCTCAAACCTGCAGAAAGAACATCAGCATCAAGTTTTTTTTTTTCTTCTTTTTTCTGATAGTATATATAATCCAGGCCAGGTCCAGTAGAAGTGTGCGGTGTGGCCTACTAATCAAGTACTCATTACATTTAATAACGCCCCCTTCATTCCTCTGGCACCCACACCCAAGCTTGATCTTCTCTTGAGCTATCACTTCACCAAATCATTATTTGTCACTTCTACATAACTTATAGAGGAATATAGATAATGCAAACGTTTAAGATAATGTTGCCATTTCTTTTCCTTTTGAGTTTCTGAGCCTATGTAGTACCCTGCTTACAACTTTTTTTATAGATGACAAATATTTTTTTTAAAGGTAATTTTGATCGAGCCTATGTGTTTTTACCAACTTTTGAATGTTCCGAAGTACTCTCAAATGATTTTCTCAGGAACTACTTTTTTTCGTCTTCTACTTGGCCGGCTACGTGATCTCCTTTGTAATTAAAGATGAAAATAAGTCAAATAGTTCGTCAGGAGCCTACACAGTTTAACTTACAAAAGGTTTGTTTATTATAAAAGTTAAGATTTTTTAAAAAGGTTTTTTTAATTAAAAAGATCAGACTTTAGGTTAATTTTTTTTATTAAGCCTGACAGATTAATTTATATATACAACAAATTAATAATATATAATAAAAATTAGTTATTACTTTGCTAAGGACTATTTTATATTAATATCATTATTAGAAAAAAAATCATCATAGTCCTCCTCCACGGGAATAAAGGAGAAATTAAGCTTTTAATTGGCTCGTAGTTTTAAATTGTGGTTATGGTTGTGGTTAGGTTAGGTTATCATCTGAATCAAAAATTTTATATTGTGGATAATTGTGGGAAAATACTACTAATGAGACCGCAATTTGGATTGCATGCAATTACGTTGCATTGAATTAAAATACCTTGATAATTGAATCTAATTGCAATTGCAATTGTGGAACGTTATTTGAAACCATATTGACTGCTACATGAGCCTCAATTGTCACCTAAAACGTTGAAGGATTTGCCCTACGGTAGTAATCTAGAATACTACATACAATATGGTCCAGATTGCACGTGATACCTCAGGAAAATAACCACGAAATGATTAGCTAGCTTTGCTATTCTGGAGTGCAGTTATACGCATGCATGGTGCACATATGCTCAAAAATCTGGACCATGTGTATTTGTGGTCCAAAAAGATTTATTGTAATAACCGTATAATTGGGTATTCTATATCTTTCTGCAGGACCATTGCCATTAGTTTAGATGAAGCAACGCATGACCACTGACAATGAGAGTCACTAATTTGGGCTATTAGACTCGCTGTTACTTCTTGTTGCTTAAGTAGCTAATTATTTTGCAAAGGAAGACAAACATTTGAAGCTTAAACATATGATCTCACCTCAAATCAGGAGGATGTGTTTGTAGAAGACCATAAGATAAGCCCTAATTTATCGCCGACTGCATAAATGTAAGATCATAGATCTTACTCGCGTATTAAGTTAGAAACTATAAATTTGTCTAATTAATTTTTACTAGACAATATCTGCAGACTGCAGACACTCGATAATAATTAAAAGAAAATGCTGAAAATGATGAAAAATAAGGCGTCGTCCATTCTGCTTATAAAAACGTTAAAAAGCTTTTATTATTTTTTCTGTTTTGTTAAGTACTACACCAGTCTTTAAAATAATGTTAAGAAAGTACAGGAATATAAAGTTTTATTAAAAAAATATTTATTGGATCAGAAATGTATAACTTATTTATTTCTTTTTCTTTCTAACATCTATTTTATTTGTTTATGATGATAATAATAATGAGATTTGAATGTAAAACTTTGTACAAATTATTAAAACTTTCATCACTGAACTAATTAACCCTAGTGAGTAAAGTCTTTCTCACGTGTCTATATTCTTAAGAGTTTATCTTAACAATATCTTTAATTTTTTTAATTAATCTCTAGATCTCTATATCTCTAGCATTTTCCTAGCCATCAACAAACCCACACATTAAAGTTTGGACGGACAAAAAGTAAAGACTCGATCACCCGCTGCACATGGTATTATATATATATATATATATACACATATAAATTAAAGAAAAGAAAATGCCCATCTGAATTTGGTTTGATCATGTACAAGAACAAGAAAGTGAGAGATGAATGTGGACATAGCGGTTTACAAATTGAAGTCTGACACGTACTGAGAATGAGAAGCTTTGGGACGTAAGGTTACTTTCATGGATGTGACATACAATGATTGCTTCATTTGAGATAGCTAGAGATCTGGCGGCTTAAGCTGCAATTATAGACACGAGCTTTGTTAATTTCTTGTGTGTGGCTATATTATAACTAGGCCATAAGACATGCAGGGTTGTCCTTTCAAATCATGGAAATTGTTTTCCTTTTTTTATCCATAATTGTAAAAGTAAAGTAAAGTTGAAAATTAACGATGCGGTCCTGGCTAGTGGCTAGAGGAAGAGATATATCATATATATATATTTGCTCATTCTCTCAATGGAGGAGAAGGTTGGGATGGAAACGATAACTTTATTACGTAGATGAAAAGGGCAAGTCATGCAGGCTGGAGTGGAGTGCGTGTGAACGTGATCATGACGACTCGTCAGAAGAGACGAGTACTATATGTGTACGTATTTAGGGTATTGTTTTGCAGTTTGCAGCTAGTCCCGTAAGCTGCCTATATGTTTCAATGCGTGTAATTAAAAGTGAATATCTGAACGAGTTTATATGGAATTATCTCTGCTTTTATATAACAACATATCAAATTGAATACACCTTCAATCTAAAATAAATAGTTACCACAATTGCATACTTTCATCACATAAATTTAAATTTTACTTTAAAATACATTAGTATTTAACTATATAATTATAATTATATATAAGAAAAAATAAAATATTTTGGTGTACACATTTTTATATTCATTTTATCTCTATAAATGCATTCACATATATATATTATATTATTATTTTAAAAAAACATGAAAACACAGCTAGACACAAACTATCTGTTTTGCTCCTAATTAAAAATTAATGTTAACATAAAAGATAACTTAGAGTAAAAATATACAACAAAAATAAATATTTCACTTCAAAGCATATTAATATTCACGTAAAAGTTTACTAATAGTTATTTGTAGAGTAAAAATTTATCATATATGTATTAAATATTTTACATAAAAACATATGAATATCTATATTATTGTCATAAAAATTACAATTTACCAATATTTTTAATATAAATTTATTTAGATTATTAACGTTTTGCTTCTTTTTTTTCTTTTCGGTTATAACATTTTAAAAAAAATGTGCGTGTGTTGTATTGAAGAAAAGATTGGTTCGTTTAATAAAATGTTCTTTTATAGTAAAAATGTAATTAAATATAAAATTAAGTACATTTGTTTAAAACATTTTGTTTTTAAAAATTTATTTAATTGTTAGAAAAATTATGTAAAAATATATCGTTGAATCTAATCTTGATTTAAAAATTTAAGGAAAATAAAATCTTCTTTATTTGAATATATAACTAATTAAGGAGAAAAAGATATTAATAAATTGATACATTAATAGCTTAAAACAGGTGTCACAAAATGATTAAACAAATGACTACATTATAAGCACATACGTATACATATAGTAGTTATCTTACTACAAAAAAAAAAAAAAATCTTACTCTAAGCAATGATAAATCAAATTCATAACATAAGAATAAATTACATGCTTATTCCCTAACTTGTTATTGTAAGTTTTTTTGTTATTCGATTTAATTTGATTTGCTTTTCTTTTGTTGTTTTCTTTAATTTATTCATCCTTCTTTGAATCATATTGTTGACTTTAAATTAGTTGAATTTGTGAAGTGGTACACATAGCAATCCAATACTTGTGAGAATGATGTTCTATCCTATTCTTTGTTACTTTTGCGGTGTACTTGCCAAATATATCAACACTTGGATCTTTCACTTGAGGAGGGTCATGGTAGGTTTACATGGACCACCACTTTCAACTTGTAATGTTCAATCATTAATTACACCAAAGCTCTCTCCACATGCTCCGGATTCCAAACCAGAGATGTTACAATTAATTTCCACTTTGGTGAAACCTCTCTTTCTTTCTACCTCACCTTGAGGAGCCTTCAATTGTTATTATCACTCATAACAAAAAAAAAAATACCTGTAAGGACTAGAGCATGACCAAAAAAAAAAAAAAAACTAGCTACTACTGCAGATCGAGCAAATCAGTGCCTGATACGCCAAACTAAATTAGATCAACAGTAAAAAGTTAATTAATTTATTTGAAAAATCATATAGTTTTCTCGCCACATGGTTTTCACATTATGACAAAATCACTGTCTATAACCTATATAGCTCTAGCTATATGTAATGAGACAGATTTTGTCAAATCAATTACCTGCAATGAAGATAACATTTGAGAATTGAGTTCAACTTTGAATTAAGTCGACCCCATCATACATTCAATACCCATCAGCGCTCACAATATAATGTATCTTCCGTTGTGTCTTAAATTTCTCATCATTTGATTCTCATTGCTAGTATAATAAAGGTAGCCAGGCAGGGAAACTTATCATGCAGCCTCATCTATATTTTAATGTTAGTACTGTGTGTACGTAGTAGCAAATAATGAGATCAATTTGGAAATGAGGGTAATTAGCATGTATCCACAAACTAGCTAGAATAATATATATGTGGCTAAAGAATAAAGATGCATAAACATTTATATATGTTAAACACTTAGTAAATAAAGAGGTTTAACTCAATTAATTAAATAAAATGTGAATTATTATAAACTCTTTATATTTGGATCCAATTCTTACATATAAAAAAATTCACCTCTTTAACATTTATTATTCTCTCTCTCTTTACTCCTATTAGTTATGACATCGTATTACTTATTGTATATTTTTCTTTGTAGATGCATGCCAATTAGTAATTAGACGTCCATGAAGGATTTTCCATTCCTAAAGAGATGCCCCTTAGCTCTTCCATTTGACAGAGACAGCAGCTAAATATAGTGGCCTCCTCATTTCCCTACCTCTCTGCTTGAAAGAGTAGAGTCCATCCAACTAAGTGGAATTCATGTGACATTGACCCCATATTCTTGGAATGTCAATGGATACCAACAGTGGACTCTTCTATACCCTATGAATAAGGCCAGATGCACACACAACACACTCATTTATATGCACAATTTCCTAATTAAATCATTATTGGCATTGATATGTCACTTGGATTCCTGACCCGGCTTTCCGTTCATTTCTTGATCAATATAGTAGATAAAATGGGATTCACTTTACGTAGTGGAGAACCTTTGAATCTGTACTTAAAAGTGTCATACTTTCTCAGACTATTGGACGTTTGTTCCAACCTCGAGTGAGTGTGTCATTTCTTTTTCCTTCTATTCTTCACAATTAAACCATGTGACCATATCCAAAGCACATGCGTTGGTTCCTGCTACATTTATTAACATCATGGCCCAAGTGTAAGTAATCATCTCTCCATTTTAAGAGGGAGATAGAATTCCCTTTAATCTATCTGGTGAGAATATTTTGTAATAGCACTGAAAAACGAAAATATTTAATTGCAATCATTAGATTTAATTTCACGACTGAGATTAATTAGTTTGAGAGAGGTTTCAACACCAATTCATATTAACTCTTATATCATTGATAGATATAATATATTGTATTATGGTTAAAACTCTCCGGTTGGTTCCTATAGTTATCTCCATTTTAATTAAGTTTTTAGTCTTTATATAAGAAAATGATAAATTTTAGTGCTTTTTATAACAATTTATCACCATCAGAAAGTTTTTGTAGCAGCTTTATACCGCTAGAAAGTCTTTGATGTTAGTGGCAAGCAAGAACTAGAACATTGGTAAACATACATGTGCACCTAGGAGCTAAAACTTACAATTTTTCGTACAGAAACTAAAACTTCAAATAAAAACAACTATTAAGAATAAAGTAAATAGTTTAACCTTGAATTACTTAAAACCTCTTTTATTTTCAATGAATATTGTAAAATTTTAGTATTAATAATTTGATAATCAAACGGTTTCAAAAGTATATACACGACCATTTCATAAATTTCAATAACTTCTTAAAATATTTTGAATTAATATAAATTTTATAACTATGATCTGTAGAACAATAAATTTCATTCTAATAATGAATTTTAAAATACAATTACTATTAAAGGTTGTTTGGTAGTGTAAGAATTAAACACACATATATATAGTGCACTTTATATATACATTCTACCAAACATTATCTTAGTGCTCTTGGGCAATGAGTTCTCGGGCTTAGATGTTTCTTGTCAGATACCTTCAGGCCAGTCATGCGGCGTCCAAAAAAGTGAAAAACGTTAGCGCTTATGCATATTGGGCCGAAATTGAAGTGTACAAGGTATGATTGAATGGGTTAAGGCTCGTTTTATTTTCTAGAGGTAATTGTTATTTATACATCCCCCTCTTACTTATATAACCCCCCTTTGGACTTTTCACTCTTCACACTTCTATTTTTTTTATAAAAAAAATGACATAATATCTAAACCTCCCATTTTAAAAAAATTTCCCTTTTCTTCCTCCCACACTCTCCAGCTCACTCTTTACACATCCAACCCCATCTTCTTCCTCTTCATAAGTAGCTCACATGGAGAAGCAATGGAAGAGTAATGAAAGACCAATAGGGTGATGAGGAAGATGGGGGTGGGGTGTAAAATTGAGCATGAGAGTTGAGGAAGAAAAGGGCAAAAGGTTTTTAAAATGGGAGGAGTGTGAAGGGAAGAATGATTTATGTATTTTAAAAAAAAACCTAGGGATGTAAAGGGTGAAAAAATAGAAGTGCAAATAGCAACGTTTTTTATGGTCTAGTGGTTCTTATTAGCATTAACATTAAACAATAACATGTCGGGCTCTATAAACAGTAAAAGTTCTGAAAAAAAGTAAATTTGCAAGTGGGTGCTTTTTTTTACACTTTTAGAATTGTTTTTTTTACTTCCCGTAATACTTTTGGAATGGCCATTCCCAAAGCAAAATGGAAGTATAGAAAACAATTCGGGAATAACAGGAAACAATTGCCTTTGCATGAATGTTAAATGACTTTGAAGCTCAGAGAAAAAATAACCAGTTGAAGAAGAAAATAAAGATGCAAACTAAAGTGAATGATTAGAATGAAATTTGAAAAGCAAGTAAACTGACCAAGAAAATAAATTTAAAGAAGTGCATTATTACAACTAAAGTATATTTTATAATGCAATTTCAAAATAAATAATATTAATATTAAGTAAAAAATATTATACATATAAAATTATTTAAAAAATATATTTTTAAAATAATACTGCGCATAAAATCAGATCAGAACAGCCTAAAATACAACTCAAACCCATTCTTGAAAATATAAAATCAACATAGGACGAAAGACGTTCATTGTAACTGGTCGGACCCCTACTGCTAATGTGTTTAGATGTAAAAGGCATCTATTTTTATGAAATTGGTTTCTCTGTTCTTTTCTCGGTTATTTTTGTGTTGTTCACTTGTGTTAATATTTAATTTTGTAATTTAATTTTATATAATTTTTAAGGGACATCACCAAGAACACAACTCGGAAAGGAAAAGCAGAAAAATCAGCTCCCTATCTTTATAATGGCGGAAAATAAAGCAAAAGCCCTTCCTGTTATGCCTTTCCTCGAGGGACCCGAGTGCCTTCCATTTCCACAGATTGAGCTAATAAAAAGTCTTCAATATTTCACTTTAAGAAATACGTACAGCAATTTCTCAAACAAAATGCATTCTGAATTTTAACATCTAAGTGCATATCATATGGATCCTTTGACGATTGATCAACGAATTATATAATTATTGAACAACAACGAATTTAAATTTTAGAAAAACACCGAAACATCCATCACCATCCATGGACAGAAACATTGCAAGAACAAGACAAAGGCAAGCCTATATAAGACTAAGACCTCACTTTAATACTAGGAGTACGAGGTGTAACAACAGGCCTCAAAGGAGCACCAAAGAACTCAGAGCACATTTCCATGAAGAATTTATCCACAATTTGAAGATACACCGGGCAAGTGAGTCGAGAGTAGTAATGAAGAACCTCTTCAATGTCCAGTACATAATCCACATCGCTCATGTCCAACATCTCCAATTCTCTAAGCTTCTTTTCTACCATGCGATTTCCATTTCCCTTCCTATCCTTCATATAATTCAATTTCTGTTTCTCGCTATGATGGGTTAGGCCAATGTTGTTCTTGTTCTTGTCACATTCCTCACTTTTCTCAATCTGATCATGGCTTCTTGCATTGTTTAAGCTAACGAAGCTTTCGTTACGTACCTCTTGGCCTTTGTTCTTGCTTCTTCTTGGCCTTCCCTTTTCCTTTACTGAATCCCATTGCCCTGTGAAGTCACTGTAGAACTTCTCCAATTCCTTGTAACTTGGGTTGTTATTAATGTCCATGTCGTCCAAGACACATGGCGCAGCCACAGAAGAAGAGAATTGATTATGTTGAGGTGTTTTGGGAAGCTTTTGGTAACCAGGAGAGAAACAAGACTTGTAGTTCTCAAGAGTCCTTTGAAAGAACTTCTTGGTGGTGTTGGAAATGGAGCTTCCTAGCAGCATTGATGGTATGAAAATAAGATAGATTTTATGCTGTGTACTTTGGTGCTGATAAGGGACACAGCAGAATGTAACTGCTGCTGTGTCAATGTGATCGATGTTGTAGTTGGATTGGATATGAATGAAAAGACCTTAGTGAAGATTTTTCTTTATACAGATGATAGAAGGAGAGGAGCCATGAAAGATTCTTTAGCTTTTTTTCTTTTGAATGATGGATGGAATTCCCTTTTCGGTTTCGGGCATAGGCTTCCTTTGCTTTTTTGTGCTCTTTTGTCTTCACACGCTCCTTTGTTGCCCTTCTTTACTTTCTGCTTCCTAACGGGGCCCCACATCCTCCAAAACGCAAAATCAGTTTCTCACTATCATAATTTTTTTATAGTCACTCGTTCCCATTGTTGTAATGGAATTTTTAAGTTTTTGTTGCTTTTGATCAAAGGAGCGGGTGGTTGTTGACTTGTGTCTCTCTTGTTCTATGTTTTATGGCTGCTTTTCTCCTAATCAGTAATCACTGATCACGTTGATTGGCTAAATTCACTGTGCTGCAAGGTTTATCCAACATGTAAATCACTTTGCAGTGATTGAGTCTTTTTTCTTTAGGAACATGAGTCTTATTTTTGTACTTAAACTTGATAGGGAGAATTTTATTCCCTTTAGGCTATAGTGGTCTCGCCTATTTCAAATCCAAATAAAGGCAATGACTTAAACACGTTGATTGTTGCAAAAGTTTGATTACATCAGAAAGACGTTGCCATTTTTTTAATTACTAGTACTTCGGATTCTTTAGCATGTGTTTAAGAAGACTTGAATGAACCAGATCATAACTTTCTGACTCCAATTATCCACTGTATCCTAAGTAAAAATATATTCAGAAAATTCTAGAGTTGTGACAAAGGAAGGACTTGTTGTCTTACCTACTACTGGGGATTGTAGAAAAATGGGAACACATTCTGACACTATTCCTTGAGACCTTCTCCCCTGCTTCTAGAGTTACCAGCATAAGAAGGGAGATACAGTATTGTTTTATGAAGTGGAAGGATATAGAGAATCTCATAGTGTTGGAAGATATTCAAGAAATTATTATCTCTCCATGTAAATTTAATTTGTGGCAATTATTCGCTACTTTAATTCCTAGTTCTTTCCTTTTAGATATGGCTAACTATAGGAAGTTTCAAGTTTGTGATTATAATTTTAAATATGTAGGCATATATTGTTCATTAATTAGTGTATTTGGAGAGAGAAAAAAGCAATTCATATTTTCAAGCATAAAACAAATGTCATATATTTTCAATCCATATTATTGCTGGCTTAACCATTAAACTAAGGTGGAACAAAATCAAATCTATTTCCAATTCAATAGTAGGGTCAATTTAAAAAACATCAAACCTCTAGAGTGTGGTGTGAAACGGAAAGCCCCTTACAGAGAGAGACAGTATCGTGGGTTTTTTCGTCATTTCTCTTTTGTCATGTTGTTTCAGAGTCAAGATACATATAATAAAGAATTAGAATTATAGAACCGTGCCTGTCTGTCTGACCCTGACCAGTTTCTTTTTTTTTTTTTTTTTTCTGCCTTCCAGAACCAGACGTGCTCAACAGGCAGAGGAAGCGACAACAAACCTTCAAAATTTTAAACCTCTCTTCTTCTTTTTTAATTTTCCTTGATAATTTTAATTTCTTGAAAAATATGTTTGGCCCCAAAAATGTCCCCTCCCAGTACCACCTATACAGCTTGCTGTTTGGTACTCAGTGCTTAGAAGATTGCTCAATTGTATTAACATTACACTGTTTGCAGAGCCTCTACACTCTAAATATGAGAGACCACACTGTGTTTAAACAAAGAAATTTCACTTTTTCATTTTCCTATAGTCCTTATAATATTTTGAATGACAGTGAGGCAATTTATTTCTAAAGATTTTATGCGATTATGTTACATGCTCAATTTCTCTTTTAGTAATTCATGTGAGTGAAAAATAGCTCAGTATGCGTACAGTACATGATTGAAAACTTAAATACTATATGTTACAACTAGCATACACTGATGAAATTCAATTCTTAATATTTGACATTATTCTTTTGATACATTATAAAAATAACCATCAAAAGTCACTGACATCCCTGTGGCAGTGAGCGGGAGCTGAGAGAATGGTTCATTTAAAATTTGATTTCTTAAAAGATGTTATCCTTAAAAAAAATAAAAATTGATACATTGTCTAGTCAACGGCATGTTATAAACACCATACCCGTGAACAGATGTAAATTTATTTTTGAAATTCTTGTTCGTAACTAATCCAAAATTTGAACTAGTAAGTAAGTGCTTTTTATAATAGTAAGAATATAGGAAGGACAGCTACAATGTTAAAGGTAGCCCAAAGGGAAGATAGGGATTAAACGACAAAGAGTATAGAAAGAGGTAGGGCAGCCCAATTATGTGGCAATGAGGCCCATGTTCAGAAACCGACACCCAATGCAGCAAATTAATTGGCCCTTTTTACGGCCAAATATTAATTGCACATATTTGGTTGTGTGCATTGACAAGGAGATTTGGGACTCAAGAACCCAAAAAATGCGATCATTAATGAGAGTGGCAACCAAACCAAGACATAATGGATTCGCCACTAGCAGACATTCTTTAATCTGCTTTCCATTTGAGGCAAATGGACATAAACCCTATGCCAATTGCCACCCAAATGAATGTGACGTCCTAGGCTAGATTGCCACAAAACAAATAAAAACCTCTTTTTCAATTTTGTTTTCTTTTCTCTCATCTCATGAGTCTCATGTGTGACATGTTACATAGCTATCAACGGGGTAATTGGGTAATGATACCATGCATTAAGTAGAGTAGGGATGCAGTCCCCACAACCAATCGAAAGATAGAAACGTTTTGGTTTTATATTCTTTCTGCAAACCCTTCTCATTCCATTCCATTGTGCCTTCTCTTTCATTTCAGTTTTGAAGCTGCACCCATTCTTTTGACACCGACGTTACGCTCCCAATTTGATGTTTCTGCTTCAAATGACAGTATAATGGAATGGCAAGTGTACGTCTCCACCCTCTCTGACAAACACATGACCAATGCCTCTCCCTTTCTTCAATTCCTTTCTCTTTTTAATACACTACTAATATTATTTTTTTTAAAACTAGGAAATTAAATTATTTCAGTAATCTTTTTAATAGTATAATAAAGTTTTGCTTTATTTTTTGCTACCCTTGTTTGTTTTTTTTCCATTAGTTTGTTGAATTAATTTGCTACAGTCTATATAGTCCAATCAGGACCCAAACATATCTTTGCTTGTCATTGATATATGTACATGAACAGTCCAAGATCCTTCCTTGAGACAATTATTTTTAGATCTCTCAATCTTCAAGTATATAGTGAAGACAAACAACATGATCTCCTCCGTCTGGGACAGTGTTTGATGTTAAGGGTGTGTGTGTTTGTTCTGTCCTGTCTTGCTCGCTCGTAGCAATACATGCAATTTGGTTAATAATACATTCATAGACATGAATTTGGTTAATAATACAAACTTAAAATGTTTTTACCTAACAATTATATGTTTTGTCTCTTGTATACGTGTACCAAACCAACCGCATACAAGACCAAAAAGTACTTATTTTCCTTTTTCTCATTCTTTTTGGATGAGAAATTGTATTTGTATATTATTTCTGTAGAATTTTCTTATAATTGATAGAGAGATTAAAAAAAACAAAACATATGAGATACTATAGATGATATGATAGAGAAAGATAAAAAGAAAAAAAAAATACAAATGTTATAAAACTTTATTGTGGAATTTATTATCCTTTTTGGCAGGATGCTTTGAATGATTTCTAAATTATGTCGTCTCAGCATGGTGACAAACTCATCACTAAATTATTGAACAAATGTTTTTTTTCTTTGACCAAAAAGATGTATACCCATTTGAAAAGAATTCAATGAATCTTTTTCGCAGCTACTGGATAATAATTGTTCGTATTAACCTGGAGTAACTCATGAAACAAGAGACAAAAAAAATTGCTGTTCATCCATATCTGCGTCTTGATCTCCAAGTTGATATTTCTTAATTAAAAACAGGTAAGTTTCAAATTAAATAGAGATGGGGACATAAAAACATTTGCATCATGTGAATCCCCTTATGTTTAAGGAGAATTGTAGATTATTCTTGTAGAAATAAGGTCAACACTACATTTGCCCACTGACTTGTTTTTCTCGTTTTTAGCTATTTAAAACAAGGTTCTTGCTTATAAGTATAATAAAAACCTTATACTTTTGTAAAAAAAAAACTTTTACTTTAATTGCTTAATCAATACTTCAAATAGTATTGGTGAAGCGAAGAAAGACAAACTCAAACCATTAAGAAAAATAAATGTTAGCAAATACTTATCTTTAAATTTTTTTGATAGATAGTACTTATCTTTAAATTTAACAAGGTGCTGTATTATTTTTCTTTTACGAATTTGGCAATGTATTGTAGATTAAAATAATTCTGAATCTATCCTCATCAAGTACTTTTTAAATAATCTTAACTATTCAGTTAAAAATATTAAATATTTTTGTGCGTTTTAAATAATTAATTATATTTTCTTTCAATTTCAATACTTTTTATCATAAAATAATAAGTGTTAGAATATTTTGGTAAAAAAAGAATACTTGTTATTTTATGTGGTGAAATAATTCACTATTCCTTTTTAATTACAATAGATGTTAGAATATCTTTTAGAATAGTGGTCACAAGTGCATAAAGTTGATCCATTGTGTTTTGTTAACTTAATCCGATGCAGATCTCACTCACTCCGTGAACTCTAAAAGTCTCATCCCCATGTGGAAGTTTTCTAATGATAACCTCCTAATTCCAATGGAAAGAGGATAGTATCTCATCCTTTTCTCTGATTTTATGGAGGGGGACTTTAGAAAATGAAAACAAGCTAGTCTTTTTGTATTCTTTTGGTGCATCCAGAAGAAAAGAATTTCAAAAGGTCCAATTCAACCACAACAACACACACGGGAGAGTAAGACAGCTTTGGTGCTTTCAACCACTTTCTTTCTTTCCCCCATTCAAATAAAAAAAAGCACCCCCATCCAACGACCCTTGTTTCCCCCAATTCCTTTGAGTAATCTTTTCCATAAGCATAAATAAAGCTGGCACCCCCAAAAACAAGACAAGTGCCCTTTTTTTAAGGTCTTTTCACAATCTTACCACCACCTTCCCAAACAAAGCCCCTTGTCAGTATATCCACACACCTCGCATACGAAAGAAAGACCCCATTCTTAAACAATAATAACTTCCAAAGTCTGGCACATGATTAGCAGATAATCATATCTTACGTCTTTAAATATGTGATCACATGTTTATGAAATACTATATATCTGTCGCTTATATAAATTTTAAATCTCAACATTTTGAGAAATTAGTTTCCAAGTCAGATTAATCATCTCATGGTTAGCTCAAATGATCAACCCTTGCAAAAATCAAAAGCCCTACTTACAAGGTTAAAAAAAAATCAGATTCAACAGGAAAAATGAAAAAGGTTCAGTAATTAAATTGTGCAGCAGAAGATGGAATATCATATCATATCATACATGCAAAGCAAGTGAGAAGGACTGAACTAATTAATTCCCTTGGGAACGAACTAAATAACTAATTAACATTAACATAAATAACAGAGAGAACGAAGATAATTAAGACAGTGGTTATTTTCTTTCTCCCTCTTATTTTATCTCTCTAATTATCAAAACCAGTCAGAGAACAGAGCCTCCCAAATCTCGGTGAAGACATGGACAATGATCTTATGATGGTGATGCGAATTCAGCGACAGAAAACACTGCAAGAGATTCTCCAAATCAGCGGGCGAAAAAATCTGCTTCTCGACGATCATTTCGAGCATCGAAGTCCTGAAATCACTGTAAGGGTCGCTGGAGCGCTTCACCACCGCGAATGTATCCTTCACCTTCCCGTTCAGCGGCAGAACACCCATGTCGGAGCTCCGTTCATTATTCCGGCGCCGGCGCCGGGACCGGGAGGAATCCGAGGAGAGGCTTTTCGAGGAGAAAAGGGTGTCGGTTTCGTCGTCTTCGTCACTGCTATACCACCAGTATCCACCAAAGTTGGTGTCTTTGGCGCATGAATTGAAAGGGAAAAACTCCCTTTTCTTCTGGGCATGCCTCTTCTTCTTCTTCTTCTTCTTCTTCTTGTTGGTCCTCGAGTTTTTCGTCGAGACCTTTTTTTTGTCGTCGTAACCGAAATCGTGTTCGTGGATTGTGTTGAGGGAAATGTTTGGGGAAGTGGGTGGGCACGACATGACACCGAGGTTAAGGTTGAGGTTGTTGTTTTTGATTTTGTTGCCGCCACCCACTACAAAAGGTGATGACCACTCGGAGATTTTGCGTCTGGGGAGAGAATGAGAATCCTTAAACGACAGGATGCAAGTGTCGTTGATGGTTTTGGGCCTAAAAATGGGTCTCGTTTTGGGTGAGGGTGGTTCATCGATGGGGCTGGGTGGTGCAAACACCGTTTTTTCCATAACATCGGTTAGGTTACGGGTTCTGCACGACCCGAATGAGGATCGGAACATGCGAGAGATTCGCAGTTTGAGACGGTTATGGTTTTCCATGGCCAACAGTGAGTGAGTGAGTGAGTGGGATGGTACTACTTACTACTGTGGGATAATAGAGGGAAAGAAAGAGAAAGAGAGGATTTTGAAGACGGGTAATGGGGAGGGAGGGATATAAATGCATGAGAAACCGCAACGAAAGGGAAAGTCTTATTAATAATGATTTCAAATGAAAGGAAAAATAATTTTATTTAATTTAATTAATAAAAAAGGCACTGATGCAACTTTATGCTGTTTCTTCTCGTCCTCTTGTTTGTCCTGCCTGTGGCACTGAGTGGATCAATGACTAATGAGAGAATTTCGGTTTAGTTTAATAAATACTCGCAACAGTTGTAATTGACCTTAGACCTTAACGTGCCCAGTCCCACCCCCGGGTTTTCGTTTACCTTCTTTTTCTTTTATTTTTTTTGGAAAAATAAAACATATATACAATTTACAGTATTCTTAACAAGAGACTATTTGAATTAATTGGAATGGGATTGTTTGGGCTTCATTAATAATAATATCTAGTTTCAACATTACATATGTCGTTGAAGAATGAAATTTGTCATTTATAATAATTTTATTCAGCTTCAACAAAAGTATTTTTCATGAAAAATATACCTGCATTCCAAGAAACTATAAAGTGGTATTAGGCTTGTGTGTTGTAATTTTTAATGTGAACATGCTTGGTGCTTGACTGCTTGGCCTTATTATATTTGATTTGATGCGTTAAAATTACACTTGTTTCAACTACTTGAGGTGTAAGTGTGTAACTTATTACTTGGAGATGAATATGAGAATTCAAATATGTTGGGAGGAAATTTTACCCTTTGTCCTTTTGTTTTGTGCTCCAAGTTGAACAACTACTGCTGGGTATGAGTGAAAAACTCTGAAAAGCTAGCGTAAAGCTTCCTGGATACGTACCAACACAAGGGCATGGGTAGGCTTACTGAACAAGCACAATTCTCTCTTGTTGCCCAGGCTCATGCTTCTTCTTTGTTCTCCTTCCGTGTACAAGTTGACAAGGGAATCTCCAGCATTTTTCCATGTTTACATATTACTTACTAACAATAACCTTATTAAAAATAAGAGTAATTTTAAGGGTGAAGTCTCATTAATTTTAAAGTTAATACAAATAAGTTACTTAGAAGTGAATACAAATAAAATGGGTCGAGCCTGCTTAGTTACCTCGAACCTATCAAATAAAATGTATAAGATTTTTTATTTATAAAAATAAAAAATAATGTAAGAAAATTTAGAATAATTTATTCAATCCTGCATTCAATACTAGCTTTTATTTGGCTTGATTCTATTAACTCCATGTCATAATCGTGCTTGAGTTAGGCTACATTTGCTGGACTTAGGTTAATTGCTTTTATCTCTAGTTCTTTTAAGAATGAAACTAAATAAGCGAGTTTTTCATATTATAAATAACAACACTAGTTATTTTTTAATTTTTTTATGTAATAATAAAATAGCATTGTTATTTGTATTTTATTTATTATTTATCATACTAAAATAAATGCGACAATAACAATAACTATCACAATAATTATTGGTATTTAATTTTGAAAAAAAGTAAAAAAAAATCAACAAAAAATAAAATAAAAATATATAAAACTTTATAATATCACTGCGTCCCATTCCTCTATCGGATCTCAACCAAATTATATACTGGATTTCTTATAGTATTAAATTTACTGTTATGAAGAATTTATCGCAATTGTCGTACCGTGCTTGTTAGCATACCCAATTTGTGTGACGGTGCAAGGTAGTGTGGATTTATGAAAATTTTCTAGTCAGACCAACTGGTCACAAGGCAATTTGTTTTTGGTTCATTGCTTTTTTTTCCGTTGCCACAACACTTTAAATATTTTAGCTTTTTTTTTATGATATGATGGAGGTTCGTTGTTTTGATTCATATATCCATAATTTGAAGAATTTTGTTTTGACCCGAACATAAGGCGAGTACTCAAGGCTCAAGCCCTTGTTTTAGGTTCCCAGAAAAAAGTTATTTTGTGTTAATATTAATATAACTTTTATTATTAGTTGCTCTAATGTAGTGATAGCTAAGGCGTGTTTTTTATTTGATGAATGAAATTCAAACCCTTCGACAGGAAAAATCACTTACATTTTTATAAGGTTCCTAATTTTTCGGTTACTTTTATTAGTTTTATAAAGACTCCACCTCACAGGCCACTTTTATTTTTTGTAAAATCCCTAATTTTTCTATAATTTATTAGTTAAAAAAGTCTGACCTCAAAATCTGCTTTATGCTTAAAAATATGTTGGCTGCCATGCATTGGTCCATGTACAGTGAATTTTTATGATTTTTGTTGCAATCTATTTTTTTTTTATTTGTTTACGTCCATTCTCTCTCATGGAATCTTTTAGCATTACAAATTGTCCCAAAATTTGTTGTAAGGAACTGTATCTTGCCCCCAAATTTGAGAAAATAGGGTAACAAAAAATTGTATTTTGTTAATAAAAAAAAGTGAGTTAAACAATTCTCGTTAAAAGTACTCTCTAAAGTGATCGAACTTATTCCTTGTATTAAAGGTGTAATTATTATTGAAATTGATTTACTATTATTATAGTAATTGACTAATTGTACTAATTGATGATCAGTTAGAAAAACAATATAACAACTGCAGCATATATTTGCTCTGGGACATATATATATGACAATAGGGGACCACGGTCAAGGACGTTAATTATACTTGTTCAAGGCGCTTAATGATGTTTGAAATTCAAATAGTAGAAAACGATGGTATCTCTTAGTACTACACAATAAGAAAAATAAAAATAATAAAGTGCTACACTAGTATAGCCTTTTCAATAACAGTTTAAGAATCCTTACCTAAACTTGATTTCTTCTATCTACATATATAGTCCCGTGATATATGGTTAGTAACTTAGTATAATATAAAATAAAAGATTTACTTTAATTTAAAACAAACTAAAGCATGCATTATCCTCCTCCTCTTCTAATTCTTTTTTTTTTATTCTTTTATGTGTGGAAAGTATGTGTTATGATTGAAACGAAAATGAAATACTCTCGCAGATTTGTTTATCCTTTTTCTTCACTGTATTTCTCTTCCTTATTACGAACTCAAATCGATAAGGAAAGCATTGAAAAGCTTTTCAATTACTTCTTCCGTTCGTTTTCAGTTGTCTGTTCACAGCTAGCTACAAAGTGAGAGTATTACTAATTGCAAACTAATTCCTCAACGACGACATCCATACTCATGTATATTAGCTGTAGTGCATGATTAGGGGAAACTGTATTTTAATTCCTAGCTATATTTTTTTGTTAAACTCGGTCAAAGTCCTTATATTTCATATTAATGAATTTAAAGACTAAATTAATCAATATAAAATTTAAGGACCTTGCCACATTTAACTCAAAATGCAGGAATTAAAAACATTTTATTTTTACATAATTATTTAATTAAGAAGGTTAGAAGAACTGAAGTGAGGGGGTTCCACGCCTAGCTACAAAGTTAATATATAACAAAATTGCAAACAAACTACATGCGCCTTTAAAACTAGTCAGATAAACTTCTAAAAAAATACGTCTGATATGGGGGAAATAATAAGGAAGTAAAACAAATAAAATTTCTCTTAACTTTAGTTGGAATAAGTAGAAGGTGAAGTCCAACATCATATAAATAAAAATGAAAAGGTTAAGTGTTATATAACTAAAAACAAATTCATAATCTTAACTTTAAGATTTTAAATTAAGTGTAATGTCAGATTTAACCTAATGCCACAATTATTCCAACAACTTTAAATTAGTAAATCAACTTTAATTTTTTTAACTAAATTCTCTAAAATAATTTATTTTAGAAACCATATATACATTAAAGTCTTTCCTCTAAATACTTAATATAACTACATAGAATTTAAACTTTTAGTTAAACTAAAATAATATTGTGTCAATAGATTCATGTACTTAATAGTTCTTAAAATAGATATGATTTTAACTATAAAAAATTACTTTTTTTTTCTCTTATAGGTACTTTTTTTTATAAAAAAAAAAATCTAAACTGATCCGTGCTGTATGATTATTTATTAATAAAGTTACATTATAATGCAAGTCACGGAAAAGCATACATTCACAGGAGATATAATGCAACTATATGTTGGTACAATATAATAGCAGTATTTCCTGTCTCCCCCTTCCACACAAATGACACAACCAGTAGAGGAATGGAAAATGTTCTTAAAACCTCATTTTATTAATAATATTAGATTGGTTTCAAATTGCCCATATAAATTCTTGCAATGGACTCTTTTGCTAGCTCAACAACCTTCAGAATATACTCCAGGATAGGAAAGACAACTATACCTAACTGTTTAGCTTATAATATATAGATGGAAGTGGTAGAAGAGGTCTCACGGGGCATTAACCAATACAACCTAGTACCTATATTTTTAGCATTCAACTGTGGGAAAATTGAGACTGGGCATCCTATAGAACCAATTGTTCAATAGTGACTCTTGACCAAATCATCATCATCATTTGGATGAAAATGGTAGGCAGTTTCCATTTGAGATATCTGCATATTTCAGCTGTTACCAGTACAATGCATTAACCCTAAACCAAGAAAGTGGGCTTCAATATAATATATATGGACTATAATCTAGAGACCAATCATGTATAGTTTTCGCGGTTGATTTTGGCCCCTTACTTATTATTATTATTTTTATTTGATTTGAAAATACGTAAATGATGGCGGTGGGGGCTCCCAGTATATTTATTTCTCAGTTCTCTGAATTTAGAAAGCTACAAAAGTTGATATAGTGCAGAGAGAGAAAGAATAGAGGAATTTTTATTTTCGATATGTGAGATATAGGAGTGGAGGACAAAGGTATTATTGTCACCTTATCAATGTTCCCTTCTAAATGGATCTTATTAAGCATTTTTGTCAACATGCTCGCGTCTTGCTCGACTCGTCCGGTAGTTAGAAGACAAGTTATAGGTTTGAACTTTGAAGTCCATGCCACACCAACAAGTTTGATCTTGGCTAGTACTACTACTACATTTTAATCTAGAATCAGAAATTATTATATATTGATCACTGTAATCCCAACTCACTAGCATAGGTCTAGTAGCTATATAAGAGATTGAGTAATTTTAATTTGTACACAGATAAAAAATTTGTTGTCGTCATTGTATATTAGACAAAAAAAAAAAACACTACAATCCAAACTAAATTTTCATATATGACACGTAATTGTACAATATTAATTTTTTTATCATCAATTATATGTTATTTAGATATTAGTTAGCATCATTTTTTTTTCATTTTAAGGAATATAAAAAAATGCATTATCATTATTATGATATTCCATATTCCAATTCAATCAGATACCAGAAAAAATTAATTCAGGATGGTAAAGAAAAGAAATATTTTTAACTAATTTTTTGGAAAATACGATTAATAATGATGTAATCCAAGGGTGTAGGATAGGCCTGGAGTCAGCACTTTCCAGCTTTTAGAGTTTAGAGATAGAGGTCCTTAGTTAGCCTTTGTCTCTTTTTAGCAGTCTTCTATTATTCATCGATGGATACTTTCGAGAGTCTGGTGAGAAGACTTACTTTCTCCCTCGGCAATCAAGCCTTATCTAGGTTATAGTTTAGAATTACCTAATAATTTATGGTCGTTGAAGCCACTTATATAATTAACCCCCTTCTATTAATTACTCTTTAGTTGCCTTAATATATCTATCCCGTTTAAACAGCACTAAAAAATTAATGTCCATGGAATGATGAGGTCAAGGTCTCTCTGATCAAGAGCATCTCAAAGTCTTGGAAGGTTCCAAACACATAACGACACATGGAAACGAGAAGCTCTTACCCTTTACTACTTGAAAAGCCACACCAAATGGGGTAGCAGACGGTATGGGATAGTTATAGTTAGCTTTTCAAATTCACATGAACTTAATGACAAGGAGATACCATTGCAATTACATGGATTTCTTGTCACACTGTTGCTCTGATTTGCTCTGCTTATGATTATATAAAAAAGGGGTCTGAACCCCATTTTTGTTAGCTTATGCCTTGTCAATGAAAACATGGGGTGGTGTTAGAGTTTGACATTTGGATCATGACGTATGGTCCTCGTGTAGTTTTCTTCCTTTCTCTTTTTCTTCTTTTTATACAAAACAATTTCTTGATCTTGTCCTTTATATAGACTATATATACATAACACGTTGTATAATCACTCAAATCTCACTTGTGCAACTAAGATTGGCGCAACCATAGCAAGATTAGGTTGGAATTTCAAATCCTTAACGTTAAGTTTGCATCAGACAGGTCCCTCTTGCAGAATCAGACAAGGGTATTGAACCCAAATAATACCGTGAGCAGGACCCAAATAATACCGTGAGCAGAAGTCATGAAAAGGTGGAGAATATATATTATTGTTTATAAAGTTTTGAATCGAAATCAATAGTAGGAAACACAACCTTAGTAAATGCTGGCACTAGCAGAAGCTAAAATATCTACATTTCGAGTAACTTACACAACGTAACTAAAAGGTGACTGGGAACATGGATTTGGTACGGTCTTTGCCTTATGACTAAGATTAATGTCAACCCGTAAGTTCTGTGGGTACGTGTGATGTGAGGAACAGAGTACCCCATTTTCTCAATGATTCAGCACCCGTGACTCAAAGTATAGTTATTTTGACAACCACTTATCTCATTCTACACTTTTCTCTCTTTGGTGTAAAAAAAAGTATATATATACACACGTTTATGTATAGACACAATTTCTCTTCTTTTATCATTAAACTGAGGAAACTAGTAAACAACTCCAGGTTGCAGGTCCATCCATGGAGATGGTAACTGAGTCATGGTTCTTTGTTTTTCGTAAAAATTAAAACAGAAAAAAACAGGTTAGGTCTCAGTACATTTCGGGGAAGGAGTTGATCTAAACATTGGTTATAAAAACTAGAAAAAATAATTTATTTTTTATAAAAATATATTAGTTAACGTTATCAATATATTTTCACTGTAATTTTTAAATTTTAATTAGAATCTTTTATTTATTATTTTTTAAGCTAATCCCTTAACAAAATCCTTTGAATAATAATGGGAATCTGAATTAGCCTCTTAATGTAAGTAACTAAGAAGTTCTCCCAGAGGCTAATCAAGAAAGCATTCCATTATATTTATGCGCGATTCCGCATTCCTTTTAGCAACGTCTGTGACTGTGAATATAGCGTCTTTCATCGCAGTTAAAGTTAGATTTACCAGAAAGCTTGTAATTTGGCAAGGACACTCACCTAATCCTTAAGGCTTACAAACTTGGTAATTGCATTTAGAAGTTTTTACGTGATATGCTTTTTTGTTGACATTTTTTTTAACATTCTTTTGTGAATTTACTTTTACCTCGTGCTATTCATTCTCGAAGAAATATATAATGATGTATTTGGTAGGAAAAAAAAAGGACAAAATGAAGGGGAGCATGGAAATAGGATGGAGCAACAAATATGAGTATGTTTGGTAATTGGTACCTATGAAATAGGGTGAAAAAAAAACGTGGTATGTCCTGCCTTTTTTTATTTTTTATGGAAGTGGTATGTTCTACTTGAATTTAATTCCAAGCAAAAAAATGATAAGAAATGACAGAAATGTATAACAACTTTAGGTATAATTAATTTTACATTAATCGTGTGCTTACTCTTGACAAAATTGTTTTTTTAACAAGGGTTTTCTCTGCCTTTTATGTTCAAATGAGTCCGAATCAAATGCTCTTTTGTTCTTTTCTTGTAGAAAAGTTTGGGCTCACATTCGTGATTTGGCTCCTTTCCGCAAACGTTTCACATCTTTATAACGCATTACTGACTCTTTAATTAGGGGCAGATCCACATCAGGTGTTCAAGGAAAATTACTGGCTATAACAATTACAGTACAGTCTACTGCATCTGGTTGTCTAGGAACAAGCTGATTTCTGAAGATTATCAATTTTCTCTAATAGAGGTTATTAGCAAGATTAAGTTTTTTATGTATAGACAAGCACACCTGTTACATTTGTTTTAGCATCTTGATATAGGTCTTCTTGTATTAGGGAGGCTTTTGATTTTCTTTATGTCCCGTTTATTATTGTATCATTTTGGATTTAATATAATTTATATTTTCCCCGAAAAAAAATTACATTATAATTTCTCACAATATCGGGTTAACTGCTGACACTCACTCACATTTCGCCTTATTGCTTGAATCCACAATTCATGTTTTTCTTATTTCAACTCAAACTCCATAGTTCTCTGAAAACACACTCATCCACATATCTCATTAATTGTCTCACTATTTGAGACTATCTCATCTTTATTTCTTTTAAATTAAGAACATTTAAATTCATTATATTTCTTGCTTGTTTTCATACCCTTATTTCTCTCTCTTTTTTTATTATTCCTATTTTTATCTATTTATTTCCCTTTTACTAAATAGAACATGAATGTTTTCCTGTGTTGAGATTTTTTGTACTTTTTTCTCTCTCTCTTTCTTGTGTCCTCCTAAAAAAACATCACTTATATAAGCTTTCGTGGAGAAAATATCTCATTTTTTTCTTTTAAAAAAAACTGTTTCTTAGTTTTGTAAAATAAAAATAATATATATTAGTGTGAAATGGCATTACCTCTCTTCACCCTTTGGAGTTTGGTCAGTTTTTCATGAAAGACATTAGAAATTAAGATTGAAGAAAGAATAGAAAGAAGCAAATATTAATCCTTTCCCCAATTTAAAATGCACATAAAAGATTTAGGAAAGAAAAGAAAGGTAGGAATACCACACAAAAAACTAATCTAAAAGTAGACATTTGTGTTTTTTATTTCACTAAATATCTCTCTCAACAAATAGTTAGAAATTATTGAAATGAGTTATATCAATTCCGTCAATTTTTGCTTAGCAAACCCAACTATATCTACTAACTATGCTAGGCTTTATTGGGGTAGACATTGTGCTTTTCTTGTACTACTGTGTGTTTAAATGGTTGTTTTTTACAAGGTTATTCACACTATGTGTGAATGTTATTCTAGTGTTACTACTTTGGTATTTAACTAATGAAACTATGATTAAAATATCATTTATGAAACTTTATCGTCTAAAAAATTGGTTTTTATTGAATATTTTATTTTATTTATTCTACACTATAATTTTAAAATGATTAATGCAATGAAAAAAGATTAAAAAAAACATTTTATCTAAATTACTATTAACTAATTATGAATTGTATGGTATGAACATAATATTGATTCGTGTAATAAATATTTTGAAGTTATATTTAGAATTACTTTTAATTAGTTGATAATATTTTGATTGGCAATTGTTAAAAATGTTATATTTATTTCTCATACGAATAATATATCGTTTTCATAAAAACTAACTTGCCTTGGCTGGTACATTTGCTAGCATTTAACATAATTTCGTAAATGCCATTTGCTTCAATGCCTTGCTTACTTAACTTTGCTAACATTAACCACAATTTCGTAAATGCTTGTATATATAACCGATAGCTCTTTTTTTTTTTTTTCAGGTGTACAATGGTTCTTAGAATTTTTTACTTAAATTCATGTTATATAATAGGGTAAGCAATTTCGCGTTAATACATATTATGCAACTAGAAAAAGGATAAAGCAAACACAATAACACATACCCGAACTAGGCAACCACTCCCCTAAACAACTTCCACTTGCCTCCCTCTATTACTAACATGACTCTCAAAAAGTGTTTCCATTTCTTCCAATGTTTTTTTGCCTTTGGTCTCCGGCATAAACACATAAAAGAAAGTCGTAACCATCATCATAATCCCTGTCATCTCAAAAAAAACATCCCTCTAAACGTTATCTTCTCCGAAATAGTCAAGAATGTCATGGACACCATCCCTCTCACCAACCGGTTCACTGAAATTGCAAGACTCGACCCTTGGGCCCGAAGCCTCAACGGAAAAATCCCTGATGAATAGACCCACGTAATGGGCCCAAGCTCAATAGAAAAAAATGAAACATCCTCACACAAAGCGACAAAGGATTTTCTTCTTGCACCCAAATTCATTTCTTCTACACCCAACATTTTGAGTGAAAAACTAATTTTGCTCCTCCTTTATTAACGCTTAAATGTGAAATACAGATTAGGAATTCGTTCGTCTGCACCATTCATTCACACATTTTTCATTTCTCCTCTAAATTCTCTCATCTTCAATTTGTGATTCATTTTCATCAATCTACGTGTGCTCGTTGTTGGTGTCTGCCTTCGTTCCGCTATTGCCGCCATGAGTTTGCTATCTGCATTTTTTTCTTTTCTGTATATTGAACGTATACTGATTAGCAATCCATACGAAAATTCATATGATCCATACGGATTGACAATCAGTATGATCCATACAGATTGACAATCTATATGGTTCATATGGATTAACAATCCGTATGAACCATACGGATTGACAATTCATATGAAGCCAATTTATATGGTTCATACGGATTGATAATCTATTTGTTTCATATGAATTATTAATATGTATGAATCATATGGATTAGCAATTCATATAAATCATATGGATTGATAATTCGTATGGAGTAAATGAAGGCAAAAAAAACTTACTGATAATGACGCAGTGCTACTCACGACAGCAAAGGAGAAGAAATTCGCGGAGGACGACAAGAAACTGTTGGAGGAGAAACTAGGGAGGAGCCATAGACAACAAACACACACCACGAGTAGTACCGACACTAGCTTCGTGGAGGAGAAGGAGGAGATCAATGGACGCACCAAAAATTCCAAATGAACAGTGTCTTACGGATTGCTAATCCGTAGGCTATACGAAGAAAAGAGAAAATGAAAAAACGAAGAAGAAAAAGTAAAAAGAGCAAAGTTATAATTTTTTTAAATATGTTGGGTGTAGAAAGAATAACCCAAGCGACAATGCTCAACACAATCGCCCACAAAGGCTTTGAACTCGGGAATTTTCTTCCTTCACTAGCCATTTTTCTTCTACACCCAACATTAAGAGGAAAATTCTAAAAACACCCTTCCGTATCATTCATACATATTACAAATTCATATGTTTATTAACAGGAATAATTTTGAAATATTCCAAAAAATATTGAGCGTAGAAGATTTTCTTTCACTGTAGGAAGAAAATCCCTCGAACTTGACTCTTCAAAAATTTTGGAGCCCAAGCCCAACCCAGACAAGGACATGAACCCAACTGCCTTCTCCCAAACTTGTCCAAGTAGATCGCAAAAAGCAAAACAAAGGAACTCTTGGCAATTCCCATAATCACATTAACCCCGAAAAGGTTTTTCTTGCTGTGAATTCCAGCGACTTTGAATATAACGGCGTCCCTGCATGAAAAAGTTAATGCCAGTGGCAGTAACCAACATTCGCCTAATGGGCCTTATTAATAAATCTTGCCAATTGGTTGGGTTTGGGCCTGCTGCTTTGGTTATTTGGTGAAGCCTTAATTCAGCGGAGAGGAGTGTTGGCGTCCATGGTTTCTTTGTGAGTAGTGAGGAAATGCATTCGGTTAATTGGACTGTGCAAACAAGTACTGTATGAATATCACTGATTTTGTCGTCTTCCGATAAGACGACCACAAATAACAAAGGAAAGGATGATCCAAATGAGGTGCCAAAATGCCACTTTCCCTTCCCCTTCCCCCGCAAACACATGTAATAACTTTTCCTATTTTCACATAATAACATATCAGTAATATCTTTATTCATTCAGAATATTATTTAAATCTTTGGTTTCAATTCAGCATATACTACGTTAATGAATATAATAATAGTTTAAATTAATATATTGTTCAAAATATTTATATATCTACTTTAAATCAATACTATTTAATGAAGAGAGTTAAAGCATTAATGAACAAACAAACTTCATTTTCATCACATAATATGATACGTATTCATTAGTGTCAGTTTTGCCTCATATAGTTTGAGTGGAGGATAGACAGTGAGAAACACAACACAGTTTTGCTTCATTCATAACATAAGTGAGTCTGCATGCTGACGACTATGTCCCAAGTGCCAACGAAAATCAGATATATTATGTTATGGAGTAGTATCAACTTAGACCAGGGACAAAACTAGACCTAGATAATAGAGGAAGCTGATCATAAAGAATTAAATTTGTCAGATAAATATATATGAATCAAATTTAATACTACAAAATATTTGTAATAATTTCCGTTTCACTCTTAAGTCTTAACAATCACTCCATAAAAAGGAAATACAGAGCTTCAAAAATTAATACAAAAATCTAACGTTTTCCTAGAATATTGTTCCATTTACTCATTGAATGAGGACATATAAGTAAAAAAAGCGTAAGAAATTAAATATTTTGAAGAGTATCAAAATTTGTTTATTATTTTTTTTCTTTTTAAATTTCTTTAAAAAAAATCTTCCAACCTTTTCCAGCATGCATCTAATTACATGTCTCACCAAGCAAAATAAGAATGCAATTTATGTGCCCAAAAAACACACCTCTTTCTCTTTTTCCAAAATTAACAAGAAGCCCAAATTATGAGTTTTGATCATTTTCGCTATCAAAATCACAACGTTAACCAATGACTTAAGCTTACACTTACACTTAGACTCTGTGCCTCATCTTCACTTAGAACGTCAATCTCCTTTGAGCTCTTGACTTTTTTTATTGAAAAAAAAAACAGTTAATACGTATTTAGTGCTTGTAGATGACAGTGACTTTGTTATCTTTTACGTTATTCCTGGAATATGGGCTATGACACCTTAAAGTGTATAGTGTACTGAAGACAATCATTATGTAGTATTATTTTTATTTGTAAAGAAAAAGAGAGATCATTGACCCTCGTCCACCCAACATTTCAGTGCAACAAGGAAACTAAAAGAAGAAAAATTATAGACTTATCAAATTATATTTGTCTTCGGTTCCACTATATGCTAATAATTGCAGCTCTCAACTAGTAGCACGGAGATAATTTCTTGGCCTGCAGTTCAAGATAATTAGACTCAACAACAATATACAAAGCAAAATATCTATCTTCAATCTATCTATTACAACTTGCAAAACATTAAAAAATAAAAAATATTCAAAAGCTTTAAGAAATCAATTTTTGTTATTTCATCAATCTCTTCGTCATCAATGACCACCTCCTTTTTCATTCGTAATCGTAGAATGAAATGATGCAAACCATTTTTTCAAGGGTGCACCCTTCTGTTGCTCCAAGCATGACAGAAAAGCACTATCCAGAAAGCACTTCACAGGAACACACCTAAAATTAAAAACCAGCACAACTGGCCACACGCCACCTTCTAAAATCAGGGGGACATAATTTCTCTTCAAGTCTTCCTTCACTTGCCAGCACATAATCCCATGTAAGTAAAGAAGACAAGCAAATGGAAAGGACCAAAAATTATGCCATTCATTGCCACTTTAGTGGCCACGGATCGCACGGACTTTGACATTAGTTGAAGCTTGAACTTTATATGTTTGTCCAAGCCTTCATTCCTACAAACAAGACATGAAAGTTGGTTCCAAGTGTTTAGCAGCAAGAATTATAACTTGGCCTATAATTACTTTCAGCAGAACTGTTCCTTATTTTTTAAGCTTGTTAGTGAATTGAATGTCACATTTTTCAATCTTAAAATCCCAAAGCAAGTCAAGTCACTCCCCACTTTTGAAATCACAAGTCAAAAGTCCTATATGATATGTCCCAAAAATTGCAGAAAATTTACTAGTCAAAAGCCCTATATGATATGTCTCAAAAATTGGACGCAATCTCATGTTGTGACAAAGTGATTTACAAAGTCCCCACTCCCCACATAAAAGATCATACTTGAACCATTAATTACTTTGTAAATTAAAATCCATCTCTATCTCTATGATATGATATGCTATTGAAGAATTTCTTTACAGGTGAATTACGTTATAACTAATCAGCAAAAACTCTGCCATATGAAGACATGATTTGATAAGTAGGAAGTACTGGAAAGCAGGTAAATAAACTGAACAAAATAGAATTCACATACCAGAAGTGCCCAACTGGTCCAACAAAACCAAATCCAAACATACTCGTAACAGCCAAGCGGTTCCAGTTGATCGTAAATTTAGCATCTGAATCCTACAACATCAATATATTATCTTAGGTTTCATAATCAAAAAATCAAAATCAACTAGCTTCAATCAATAAAAAAATTGCAGATGCCAACTTAACTTACCAGCAAGGCAAATTGCTGAAACCGCCAAGAGATATATCAAAATTCAAAATCAATAAAAGCTGGAAATCAAAAGTGTGATGTGTACCACTTGAACCTAAAGGTTCTTACATAAAGGATTCTGTAGGTTTTGACTGCATATATATTTTCATTAAAATCAGCTTCCATTTTCCATTAAAAAATGACACCTTTAGAAATGCAAACCATGATAGCACACAAGTAATTGGGAATCCAAACCATGTACGTTGACACTTCAACATTACAGGTTTGCTGTATATGTTAACATAACACCAAACAATCCTAGAGTCAGAAAGCACTGCTTGAACAGAAAATTGATATAAAAATGGGGTTAGTTACAATTACAGATAGTAGAAGTTGCTTTTTTGCAGCTGAATGAGTGATGTACTGAGCTGAAAGGTTTCAAACACCCCAGAGAATCGCAGAACTGATGGCTTGGGTCTTCACTGGATGAACAGCAAGGCAATTCTGGTACCACTTCCACACCTTCAACATCATGTACTGTTGTTACTGTTTTTTCCACCAACGTAGCGGATGAAGTTTGGTTCTTGAAATCAAAACAGTGTCTACAGATAGAAAATGTTGCAGGTTTTGGGGAACTTCCCCGTAAGCATCGCTTTGGACTTTATGCCAATTGCCATCACTACCTTCTCAAGGAAAATTATTTCCTGCACCTCTCATTTGTTTTCTGTACCTATCCTGGAATGTAAATTTTTACATTGCATAAAGACATGTAATTTTATATTTCGGATTAAATGTCCGGAAGCTTAAAAAAAAGTAATGGAAGCAACTGCCCCTTCTCAGTTATCGCAACATTTTGGGTTTAATTGGGTTAAAACACGACACAACCACACAAAAGGACAAAGAGAAAGAGAGATTAAAAGAAAAAAGTAAAGATGAATTACTTTTTTTTAGATAAAGAGAGAAAAATATACGTATTGTTACTCATAATAATAGCCCAAGTTGTCTCTTCTTCTTAATAATACACAAAATAAAAGATGGGTTAAATTAAAAGACAAGAAAAAATAATGTAAACAAATATTGTCAAACCCTTAAATGATGAATGCTATTGAATAAAGGAAAAAGATAAATGGACACCAAAAAATGCTATTAAACACTTGATGAAAAAAAGGAAAAAGGAGAAAAATACAAATATAAGATTTATGATGTGATTAAAAGGAAAAAATAGAAAAAAAAAAGTGTTAGAAGAATGCTTGAATTAAAAATAAAAAGAAAAAGTGTTCAAGTATCATACTCTTAAAAAAAAGTGCTGCACGTGTGTAAAAAAAACTTAACCAACACTATTATTTGGTCACCTGCGGTCAAAACTGATTAAAAAAAAAAGAAAAAAGAAAAACAGGCCAGGTATCGTTAAGCAGACACTTCAAAAATCTTTTTTTCTCAAGATAATCACAATATATTAATAATCAATGTAACAAGAATTAAGCCTTCTAGTTCTTCCAATAACAAGAAATTATCAATGAATAAAAAAAGTCACACCACAGTGAATAAAGTCTAAAGTGCAAGTTTGAAATTGAAAATTGAGAATCTGGAAGGTGGGCGTTCTTGGCAATGGAATACGTGGTAAATTTTGATCCTGCCAATAGAATGCTGGCGTGGTCTAATCCACTCCTCAAGTGATCTTTGTCTTTTTCCCATGTCTGCCTCAAAATAGTACCCCGAAATCTTATTACGATAAATATTTGTGGATAAGAATCTCCAGTGTATGCCACACACACGAAAATACCACTAAACTCCAATTGGATTTTCTTCTGCTAACTATGTAACACAACTTCACTCCTAACTACGCACGCAGACCATAAGCTTCTCAACTGCTAAACTAAGGTACCCTTTCCTGTCCTTCAAACTTGTCGACTTGTTTCCTAACTATTATGAACAACACCATCAACTATGCAGCATGCACTATGGTATAGTTTACTTCTGAGTCATCATAAACTGTATCTTAATGCTGAAAACTGACGACGTGATCATCTAATTGATATTTCAACTGTTTGCTTTGTCAGTTACAATTGGGTGATTGTTTGTTCCTTCTGTATTATTGTTGCTATATATAGATAGCAAATTCCCATGATCCACGTTCAGCTTCTAAACTTCCCACCCCAAACATAATGTTGAGTTATGGATTTTCTTCTTGGCTGTTTATTTAAGGATTACATTTTTACATTTTGTGCACCAGTTTGTTAATAAAATGAAGATTTCTGGAGCAAATGTGACTGGGTGTGGGGTTTGCCAGTTTGTGTATGGATTTTAAGGTAATAGTTGTTCCATTTTCTTGAACCAACATAGATTTGTCCTTGACCATACAAAAGTAAACCTTACCACTAGTACTTTATCTCAATTGGACTCTCTATTGAGCAACTAGATAGAATTTATTTTTACTAATCTTCATCCCGTGCAAGATTAGTTTAGTCATTTCTGGATTAATGCCATGGTTCATTTTGTTCATCATTGTGTTTTTGAAAACGCCAGTTGATGATAACCTTCTCTGGTTGATTCTCTTGTGTGTTCTTGATAGAATAATCCAGGATGAGGCATCTCCGTTATTATGTGCCGGTATAATTAAGCCAGCACTCCGGCTAGGTCTTGTAGCCAGAATCTGATTCTGGCTAGAATAGTAGTTTGCTGAGGCTTTCAGAAGCAGTCAAGAATCAAGATAGATTTCTGAGAATCAGATCAGGTCTACTCATTAGTCATGGATAGCAGCAAGAAGGGAGCCCTCATGAGTAATGAAAGCGCAAAAGATTTATCAGTCATGGTATTGTGAACTACTTGTTTATTTTATTATTTTTCTCATGATGATATCAGAAAATAACGTGTTCTGTTCATTGCATTAGCTATGACTTCAATTATCCTTAATTCTTCCTATGATTTTGACTGTTGAATTCTTAGATTTTAATAGGACTAGATTGTAGCTGCCTAATAGGGAGTGGCCAACAGGCCAAGTAGACTACACTGAATTGTATTAGTAATCTGAATGAGAGTTTTCCATGACTGCCATTCAATTGAATTCGTTACCAAAAATGCCCATAAGATTGATAAAGATTGACATCAGGTTCTGAAACAGCATCAGTACAAGAAGAACCAACCAAAGTTAAGTTCTACCCCGCAAGAGAGACGTGATCAATCCCACTGCCTTATCTGTAGGGGAAACAACAGTTGTCAAACAGTTCATGCAAGAACAAAACTGATGAATACTTTGATTGGAAAAGGGAAGCCACATGAAGCTCAGGCCGTCTTCAACAACTTAACTGAAGAAGGGCATAAGCCAACTCTCATAACATACACAACTCTTGTGGCTGCTCTAACCCGCCAAAAGCGTTTCAAGTCTATTCCTGCACTTCTTTCTAAAGTTGCAGACAATGGGATGAAGCCTGATTCAATACTTCTCAATGCTATGATCAATGCCTTTTCTGAGTCTGGCAAGGTAGATGAGGCCATGAAAATCTTTCAGAAAATGAAGGAGTATGGATGTAAACCAACGACTAGTACTTATAATACTCTCATCAAAGGATTTGGGATTGCTGGAAGGCCTTATGAATCTATGAAATTGCTAGAGATGATGGGTCAAGATGAAAATGTGAAACCCAATGATAGAACATATAATATTCTCATCCAAGCCTGGTGTACCAAGAAGAAACTGGAAGAAGCATGGAATGTTTTGCATAAAATGGTGGCTTCTGGCATTCAGCCTGATGTTGTAACATACAACACCATGGCAAGGGCATATGCTCAGAATGGTGAGACAGAGAGGGCTGAAAGGCTAATATTGAAAATGCCGTACAACATAGTGAAACCTAATGAACGAACTTGTGGCATCATAATAAGTGGTTATTGCAAGGAAGGCAATATGCCAGAAGCCTTGAGGTTTCTATACAGAATGAAGGAGCTTGGTGTGGATCCAAATCCAGTAGTTTTCAACTCTCTTATCAAAGGATATCTAGACACTACAGACACAAATGGAGTAGATGAGGTGAGTTCTGATATCTTATACTTTTCATGAGATCAATATTTTCTTGCACGCCTTTCCCTCCACTTTATTGACACGCTGAAAATACTCCAAGAACCGTTTGTTGCGTGTTTATTTTGTGCATGTATTCTGTTGTTCTGTAATTATTCAGTATCTAGTATTGTGATAGTAACTTACAGATGAAAATTGTTCAGGCACTGACATTGATGGAAGAATTTGGGATCAAACCAGATGTAGTAACCTTTAGCACCATCATGAATGCATGGAGTTCAGCAGGGCTTATGGAAAATTGTGAGGAGATATTCAACGACATGGTGAAGGCCGGTATAGAACCTGACATCCACGCATATAGCATCCTTGCAAAAGGCTATGTGCGTGCCGGACAGCCACGAAAAGCCGAGGCTCTTCTGACTTCTATGAGCAAATATGGCGTACAACCAAACGTGGTGATCTTCACTACCATCATCAGTGGATGGTGTGCCGCAGGCAAAATGGATCGTGCATTTAGACTTTGTGAGAAAATGCATGAAATGGGAACTTCCCCAAATTTGAAAACTTATGAAACTTTAATATGGGGATATGGAGAAGCAAAACAACCATGGAAAGCAGAAGAGTTACTTACTACTATGGAAGAGAGGGGTGTTGTCCCTGAAATGTCGACTATGCAACTGGTGGCTGATGCTTGGCGTGCCATTGGTTTATTCAAAGAAGCCAACAGAATTCTTAATGGTTCAGAAGAAGAATCTGAGCTAGATCAAGAATTTGATAGTGACAAGATACAAGTGCAAAGCTTGGAGAGTATTTATAAGAAACAGAAACTCAGTGCTTCTCCCTCTAATCTGCTTCAAATACCTGACGTAGTGGTGACTCATCCAACAAGAACAACTAATGGAAACATAAGATGCAGAATGGTAGTCAAACTATCTGACAACATGCGGAATGTTACCACTTCCATGTTTTTTGTTCGCACAAGAAGTTCATATGGAGTGCAACCACTGATTGTAAGTAGGCAGCAGATTCAAAATCAGGTTGTTAGGCCATTCCTTGACTGTTGCAGAGTAGTGTCAATACTTTGTTGAGGTGACTTACCATTGTGATGAAACACAAATCCTTTCTGAATAGATTTGGTTGTTTCCATGACAGTACACCATGCCAATGAGTTCAGGTGGAAAAACTGTAGATACCATTCATGGACTTCAGAAATCAGAACATACACTTACAATTTTGACAAAATGCTGGTGTAATTTCAATTTGTTGAACTGCTGCTACTCGTATTCAGTAATCACTTGCCAATGAAATGTGTATCCTATTACATCACTATAAAATTCGTTTTGTATTGTTGTGTACACTGAGCATTGTTGGAAAATCTTACTTTTATAAATAGTACTTATAAGGAAAACACTGAAAAGAATAGAACCATATCAATCAAATGAAATTGCACGAGACCAACATGCTTACTTAGATTACATATGAGAAGAGACCATTATTAAATTCAAGGCTTAATTGCATTCTTAATTCTTCTATCGGTGTTCTTTCAGTTCTTTAATATTTTATTACTCTAAATTAGTCCATTAATATTTTAATTGTTATAGTCAAAATTTTAAACCCACAAAAATGCAGAGTCAAGTCAGACAAATCATTTACTTTTGAGTTTTGAATCACCAATACATATCATTAGACAGATAAAACTGAGACTAAAATGACCTCAAATGTAGCATACAATAGCTTATATATAAAACATTTTTTTTCTGTGTTGGATGATCCGATCCAATTCTTAAGATAAGATAGTTCTAATCTAATTAAGTGGTGAGCAACTAAATTGACTTTTCTGTGTATATAATTGGTGTCTACACATTATTGTTCACAAAAATAAATGTCAAAATTAAACATGGTATGAGTGACAACCATGACAAGAAAGAATAGAAAACTCCGCTTCATAACTAAACGATGTTTTTTTAATTTAAAAAAAACATTTTCAGTTTATACCAACAATTTTTATTTAATAGTAGAAATTTTTATTGGTTGAAATGTATTATAAATTAAAAAAAATTATGGATCTCATATCCTAATAAATGATTTTCTTGTAATTTTGTAATTTTTAATTAATTTAAAATAATAATTGTGTGTTAGAGTGAACATGTTAGAGGATGGGTAGTTAGTATTTCTCTTGTAATAATATTACTTTCATAAAAATATGTTTTTTTTTTTACTTTTAAATAACAACAATACTTTTTTTTTCTTTTTAAATTTAGAATTTTTTTGTATAATCCATGAAAAACTTTAATTAATTAAACGCAAATACAATCCACTATTGGCAAAGTGGGAAGTAAAAAAAGATAAAGACAAGAATCGGACAAACTCCATCCAAGCAAAGCAATCACTTCACTACAAGATTTTGTGAGTTTTTCCTCTTTCTTTGTTAGCTGAGCTTGGTATCTCAAGGTCTCAATCTCTAACTAGGACGACATGCCTTCTCTCTCCGTTTTCCCATCACTCCCATCGCTTCAAAACCCTAACTTGAGCCAACCCAATTTCTTCAATTTCCGCTTACCGTCGCTCTGTCACCGTCCCCTCGTCAAAAGCACTGCAACTTTTCACCGTAGAATCCTCTGCAAAGCCTTCAGAGATTCCGGCGAGGACATCAAGGCGGTGCTCAAGTCCGACGACGGTGGTGGCAGCGGCGACGGCGGCGGCGACGGTGGGGGTGGGGGTGACCGGGATGCGGAGAAGAAAGAAGGGCCCTTGCCGGAATGGTTGAATTTCAGTTCTGATGACGCAAAAACGGTGCTTGTGGCTCTGGCAATTTCGCTTGCGTTTCGAACGTTCGTGGCGGAGCCGAGGTACATTCCTTCGCTGTCAATGTATCCTACATTTGATGTTGGAGATCGAATTGTTGCTGAGAAGGTACCCTTTTTCTTCCTTTACCTTCTTCTAATTTTACTTTTATTAAATTGCGGATTGTGAGACATATGCAAGGTTATGGGGATTATGATAGGCTTTTGTACTTAATTGGTAAATTCTTTCTTTTTTTGTTTTACCTGAAGCAGATTATTTACTGGCTTAGTTTTTTTCAGATAATAGTTTTGTATTTGTAGCTATTTGTTGTGAAGAGAAAAAATTTAATGTTGAATTTGACTACTTCACAAAAAGTATATGAATCCGTAGGCCTTGACAAATCATGTAACATATAGCTATGCACTTTTAATAGATTTTGACGTCAGCATTTAGCTAGACTTTCTATCTGTTATGATGCATCTCCATTGTAAAGATACATCTTCATGTTTTCAGGTTTCATACTATTTTAGAAAACCATGTGCAAGTGACATAGTGATATTTAAAAGCCCTCCGGTGCTTCAAGAAGTTGGATATAGCGATGATGATGTTTTTATAAAGCGTGTGGTTGCAAAGGCAGGTGATATTGTGGAGGTAAGATCTCTGGATAAGAGCATTCATACTCTTGTTTCGTGATGCTGGCTTTTCATTGTTTGTTCAATTCCTTGATGAACAAATTTTATTGTGCATTGTTCTATCTCATGGCTAGTGACTACAACTAATTGTTACATTTTCATTCGTGGTCCTGTTCTTGTCTTTTGCTTGTCCCTGGATTTGTTTTACCACTTGCTTGTTTTCTTGTTTTTAGAGGGAAGTTTATTCTTTTCTAGTTCAAAAGTTTGGTTAACTAGGCTCTTGGTTTTTAAATGGTCTTGGAACTTTAAAGTTTGCATGAATGTAAGTAGTCATTTATAATTTAAGTCAGATTCTTGGGGTGCTTGATCCAGTGCTTATTCACTTAAATATCACTAATCTCTAATTAAATTATTTCCAGGTTCGTAAAGGGCATCTTGTAGTTAATGGGGTTGAGAGGAATGAAGAGTACATCCTTGAACCACCTGCTTATGAGATGAAACCCACAGTAAGTTGTACCTTTTACTCCCTTTGTTCCACTTCATATGATGTTTTAGTAATAAAATAAAATATTTTTATTGAAAAGGAAATTCTAATTTAATACTTAAGAGTGGGGATAACTACCAAGAATTGATTATTGAGATAATTTGAGTTAGGCCTGTGAAGGTTGATGATCATTGTGTTGGGCTAACGGGTAAGATTTTACTTTTAGGACAGTAAACAGAGGAATTGGAGGCAGGGTGTTTCTTCCTGCACCCCATAAAAATCAAGGGATGTAATTTTTACATTCCAAATCTGATTTTTATGGGGTGTGGGAAGCTTGAGTCTTGGAGGCATACTACAGCTTTGCAGCGTTTTTGTTATGGGCTAGGATAATTCTGACCTTGTTCATAACTTAGTTACTTATTTGTTGCTTTGTGTGTTTTGCAGCGTGTGCCAGAGAACTACGTCTTTGTAATGGGAGACAACCGCAATAACAGCTATGACTCCCATGTGTGGTAATGGCTATGTGTTTAATTATCCAAATGCATTCAGTAATGTTATTTCTATAGAGTAGTTGCTAATTATGTTGCGAATGAAATATAATTTTGTTAGGGGTCCCCTGCCAGCCAAGAATATCATAGGTAGATCAGTATTTCGCTATTGGCCACCAAATAGAATTGCTGGCACAGTTTCTAAGGAAACTTGCAGTGTTGAAACCACGCAGACGCAGGAGAGTGCGGAGACTGCTCTACCATCTCAATGACCACTCTGTCCATCGATTATTGTAGACTGTACAACCTTTCCCAATTTTTGTATTCAAAGATATAGGATAGGATGTTTGCTAAGTTGAAAAACATTTGTAAGTTTCTTCACATTCTTCATATTGGTTCGTGTAAATTATCTATTAATTCAAATATCCAGTCATCGTACTTTGCTTGAAGAAGTTGGTTACAGGAAAAAATACATGTAAAAAAAAAAAAATACCACCAACTTTTCTTAGAATATATTTTGCTTTAAGGAATGAAAAGTATTTACATTATAAATCTATCTATGTACTATTTAATAAAATCATGTCTTGATTAAGACACATGTAACATTCTTAACTTCATTTCGCCAAATTGGTGGTCCATTTTCTTCTTGTTGTTCTGTTAGACACTATGCGAACATTTTCTCCTTGGTCTTTTTGCATCTCTCTTACACCGCTTTATCCCTCCGAAAGTTGATGCGGAGCGCTAACATAAAAAAAAATTAAAGACGGGTTCTACAGCAGGAAACCCGAATAGGTTTTTAATCAACGGCTACAATATATGTGGGACTACCGTAGGAATAATTCAATGGAATAGATTAAACATGACACTCCCTTTCCTTCAAGGCTCCCCCGATTCCACATAAGCCATATTTCACCTCATAAGAACGAGCACAAAGATTTTTAGGTGTATTGAATTACAATTTTAAAAAATTATTTTAGTATAATTTTTTTTTGTAAATTTTAAAGATTATCTAAGAATATTAAAATAAAATAAAACTTATTTATATTATTTAAGAATCTAATAAAATATCACCAGATTTTATTATAAAAAAATCTTTTATAATTCTTTGAAATCTTAATCCAATATATCTCACAGTTCAAGATTATAAAATAAAATAAAAATGATAAATTCACGCCAGAGTCTTAATACAAAAAATGAAGATAACTTTTTTAAGGAAAAAACCACAGTAAAATAATGTTTTGGGGATCGAATTAATCTTCTAAGTTCAAGCAAAGCATATTCTTAGCCGACTTTTCCTTGCAACCAATGCCAAAAAGCAATGTTAGCAAGGACAACGTTGTTTGCCAGCCATGTCGATCTTCGAAAAAGCGGACTATAAGGAGGAAAACGCAGAAATTGCCTCCACTAACAAATTCGTAAGTGACAAACAAATAATCTCACTTAAATCCCTACATTTACGGTGTTACGGTTCTGGCTCAACTTTAGATGTCTAAACACAAATACTTAAGATAAGAAACGCCACACCTATTAGATACCTTCCTTTCTAACTTTCACAGTGAATTTAGCAGAAGCAGAGTGAAACGGGAGAAAAAATCTTGAGATATCCATGTCACATTTTTTACTTGGGATTATGTCTCGTAAACGTCGACGGGCTTTAATTGAAATTCTTTTGCTAACATTTTTAGAAAAAGATATAGCAACTTTGACTGTGATTTTGTTTTGACGAAGTTATGTTTTTGTTGCTTGATTGATTGTCATTGTTTCTGGTGTTCTTGAAAGAACTTTTTTTATGAAATTTCTGAAGCTGACTCGGATTTTCTAACTTAGTTTTAGAACGTTAACATACCCAAAAAAAACCAAAAAAATCCATTAGGATGTAGCGTATAAGCAAACAATAAATTAAACTTGTTAAATAATTCTTTCAAAACATTTAGTATATCTAATTCCGAACACTACCTTTAAAAACAATCCAAACTAATTCGGAGATAGTATGTCATTACCAAAAAAACAACTAAATGTTGATCCGTTTCAACTCATTAACACTAACTATACACGTTTAAATGATGGCATACGATTCAGGATCCATTCCATCTATACATAGTATTTATTTGTCAACTATGCGGGAACAGACTAATTCCAGTGGATACAAAAATATGAGTGACGAAAACACCATCTTCATTTAGCCATGTGTAACAAAATCGTACCAAGGACACAGGTGCTAGCCTGAAATGAGAAAATAGTCAAACTTATGATATAATTTGACCTCAGACATCCAAGGAAGGATAATAGCAGCATTAGCTCTCTAGCCTGGCGAAGGCGAAAGCTCTTGGGCGGCCACTGCGAATGTTTAGAGAAACAAGCCTTAGGATTTATCATCATTGGCGTGAATCAAAATGTGACACAAAATGCCAAAATACAAAATTAAGAAAAACTTAGGTAGATTTATTAAATATGAATGAACTCCAAAACCAAACAACTCAATTCATTGCACAATTAACAAACTCTCAGACATCCAAGGAAGGATAATGGCAGCATTAGCTCTCAAGCCTGGCGAAGGCGAAAGCTCTTGGTCGGCCACTGCGAATGTTTAGAGAAACAAGCCTTTAGATTTATCATCATCGAGTTCTTTAAGGTCATCCTAATATACTGTTGTGAACGAGTAAATTTCAAAAAAACAAACAACGCAAAAAAGCACAAAGCTAATCAAATTTGAATAAAATCTACAAAGTCTCAAACATCCAAGGAAGGATAATAGCAGCAATAGCTCTCGAGCCCGGCGAAGGCGAAAGCTCTTATGCGGCCACTGCGAATGTTTAGAGAAACAAGCCTAATTGATTGTCGTCATCGGGTAATTGAACAACATGGAAAACTGTAACAAATTTACTTAAGGTAAACAAACAAAGAAAACATAACACAAATAATTCCAGGTATAATGTCTCAGACATCCAAGGAAGGATAAAAGCAGCACTAGCTCTCAAGCCTGGCGAAGGCGAAAGCTCTTGGGCGGCCACTGCGAATGTTTTGAGAAACAGCCTTAAAAGATATCATCACAGACAACAAACAATGTATCACGGAGGAAAATATTACAACATATGTGGACTAATCTGATGCAAAATAATAACAATCACCTATCATAGGAATTCAAACATAAAGATATTCCATCCTACAATGATCAGCAAAACATTAAAAAACAAAGCTGACAAAGTGAATCGGATGGAAGAATTATGTGAGGGACATATCCATCCCTAGAGCAATCAGAGGAACTGCTAAAGGGGCTGACGAATAGTCCCAAAACTTGAGAAGGATAATTTAAGCGTGTTAACAAATAAAAAAGCCCATAAGACGTTATGTGAAGGGATCATCAGATAGGAGCGAAAGACTAAAAACAGAATTAATCACAGATAAATCATCTGAACTATGCTTATAATCATCATATGACCCTTCAACTACAATTAAACCACGAATAACTTGGGAGTGACCAAAAATAATTTACTAAAAAACACTCAAGCATACAAAATCACAAACATTAAAGGCGCGCCTCAGAAGGAAGGCAGTAGGTTCTGTAATCATGAAAAATCATACATTACATATGTACTATTTCTCTCATCATTGGCAAAACAATGCACAGAAGATTCGAAAAACTTGAAACACCCCAATCGCAAAAGAAAAACACTTCCTTGGAAGACTAAACCTAGAAAAAAATCTAAAAGAAAACAGAAAAATAGTTGGCCTCATAGAGAAGATTAGATTTTTCCACACAAAATAGTTCAGACATATGCTTGTCTATTATTTGTGATTTAATCATCGGCCGATCAAAAGTGTACGAATCTGATACCGCACAACCAATACTGACAACGAAGAACAATTTAAAATTGAAAAAAGATAAAAGAAAAAGAATTGGATGAAAAAGGGACTCAGAATATGGGTGGTGATATAGCAGGATGGTCGGCAAGGCCGGTTAGGCCAATTACGACGAACGAGACCTAATCACAGAAATCGTCACAGTCCCTTTCCTTCGAATCACAGACAAAAGAACAATGAAAGCAATGAAAGAAATTGGATCTTCGAAATTGCGGCGAAAGACGTAAACCCTAGCCTCAGATAGAACATGAGGATGTGGGTAAGGTTCTTAGAGAGTGCTTATAAAGAGGAGAATTGCGAACTAGGGTTTTGATGTCTCTAGAACGTGCTGAGGGTGCGCCATTCCTAACCTGCGCCGTCAAATAATAGCCTAGCCAAATTACTCGGGAGGTTAAGTTAAAGTGAACGTTTTTTTTTTTTACACCAACGTTTTACTTCTTTTAATCATCTTAATTCTTAAGTTTTAATTGAAAGTTTTTATCAAAGGCATTGAAATTTTAATTAATTTCTTTAATTAGTAAACTATTTATAATTAATCATAAATAGATGCAATTTGAAAACTGTTTGTTAAATTAAACATTAATTTATTTAATTTTAATTTGTAAATATTTATTTTTAATTAATACTAAATTGATAAAAAGAATATTTAAGAAAAATCTTAAAAATAAAAATAATCAAATTATAAATAAACTAAGAATTAAATAGTTTTTTAGATCCTAAAACTAAGCTGATTTGATTTTGATACCTAAATTCTAATGTTCTTTTTAATTTAAGTGTCTCATGTTTTTATGATTGATGTTATTATTTGTTGTTAGTGAACGTATGATAACCAATGATACGGCTAATAGAGCGTCACAATCATCAATTATAGGTCATCTAAAAGTTTATGACCAAGTAGTTAAGTTATTTTTACGATAGATATTTTTTTCAAAAATAAAAATTTTACATGTTCCCAAATAAAAGTAATGTACTACAACACTCATATTTTATAGGTATCAAAAAATTATTTAAGCATAAAAAAAAGTTATCATCATCATTGCACTACATGAATTTTTTTCATTATTTTTCCTATTTCATGGGGTGATATTCTTCAAACCCGTCACGTCAAAGTTTTTATTAACAACACTTTTATTTTGTAAGCATTTGAGATCAAGTTAATGTTTTGTGTGTGTTCGACCCTCTTACAAAGAATGTCGTCTTGATATCCTTCACAGGATCTGTCGAAAGATAAAAAAAAAAAAAAGACAAATTGTAAAATCACCTTCTACATAAAAAAACACACAAAAGAATAAGACATTGTACTTCTCTAAATAAATGATAATATGATCTCTAAAAAAAAAATTAAAGTCTTACTCAAGGAAGATAAACAAAATGTTTTATCACTCTTAAGTGACTAGTTGATGACAAATATTAAATGGTGTATTAAATACTCAAATTGACACCCCAGACAATAGACAAACATAGAAAAAAACCATCTAGAAATAATGATTACTTCATCAACAATTTTATAAATATTAGAAGATTTGAAGTGCTCAAGTTATGTAATTCCAATCAGAGCCTTATAGCATGTATTCAAACTCTTTGAACTTATTTTCTTAAGTTGTATAGAGCTCTCAGAGTACCTTGGAAACCCCGAGAGAAAAGGAACAATGAGCTTAGCTTTGTATTTTTGTTTATTAGACATTTAATGTATGTGTGCACACAACTTTAAACAAATTTGTTTTTTTATCAGTAAAAATGGAAGGCAACATCAGGGGGTTCAATAATTCACACACTCTTCTTAAGTAATTGAACTAGACCTCATTAATAATGAATTTGTTTATTTGTGTAGAGACAAAAGTGTTTTGGTAGTAAACAAAACTTGGGGGATACTAGTGTAAAAATTACCTGGAATAAACTACAAGTAGCCTGTAAAATTAAACTTGGATCTCTGTGAAAGATACTGAAAGTTTGGTTGGTTATTGTCAATATCTAAATGTAGTGTTAGTGGTAAAAATCAAGTAGTTTAAAATCTTTGCAATTGATCTCTTTTTTTTACTGACTTTGGGTTGTGATTTTTGTTTTAAGAAAATCAAGTTTTTATCTTTTCTTCAAGATCTTTCATCTGGTTTTTTTATTAAAGTTATTGTTTTAAATATGCTAGTAAGATGATAGTTGTCTTTATGAAAAAATTCAGGTAAAATTTTGTAAATCATAAGTCAATCATTCTTATGATTTTTGCCTTTACAAAGTATTTGTATAGAAGATAAATTAAACATTTTTTAAAGACTTAAGATTACAAATGTTAATCATGAACTTCACCATCCACCAAGAACCTTCATGGTTTTAGTATCTATGTTAACTATAATTTTTGCACAATTAAAAAGTATTAATTATGTTATAAAAAAATATACTAAATTATAATTAATCATGTTGTTCATCAAACTATCTTTTAAAGCAATAAAAACCATCAACTTTAGAATAATAGCTAGTAACCTAAAAACAACTATGGAAGAATAGTTTGCTTTCCAATTTTTTTTTTAAATGCTAACAACATACTTTTTCTAACACACTTTATTAAAAATAATAAATTTTGATGTGTTTCACTCCTTATTAACAATTAAATATTCAATTTTTGAAATTTTTAATAATTTTTAACAAATAATGTGTGTTTAAAACAATGTGCTACTATTAATATTTCTCTTTTGAAAAAAAAAACAATTAATGTTGTGTTATGGAAAAGGCTACAACTCTAAGAAAATTATAAGAGAATGTGTTTTATGCTTATAAATTTGTGGGGTTTGTAAGTGTAGGATTTTTACTATTAAGGATTTTTCGTATGATCAAATGAAATCACAAGTTTCAATTTAGTATTAGGACTTGTGTCCTAGTAGTCTCCCAAATTACTAGTGGTTATTCAGACAATTCCAATCAAAAGACTAAGGTTTTGTAATGTATTTTTTCCAAAAGGGGTTGTGTTTGAATAATAAAGACTAATGTAAGAATAAAAATAATGTAAAAAATAATAATGATAACAGTATTGCGGTAGGAAATGGATGGTTTGAACGACCCAAATTGGACTTGATTTTCCCCTCTTTTGATGTAATTAACTCAATAGATAAGTATAATTATTCATGTAATTTATCTCAAATTCACACATATATTCTAACCCTAGTGTCTTAGGTGAAAAAAAATTAAATTATTTAGATTAATTCTCGATGTCTTGACAAATCAATCTAAATAACCAATATTAATGTTTAAAAATTTAAAAAATTCTAATTGGTATTGACCTATGTCTGGAATTAATTCCAATTAGTTACTTTTATTAGTTCAGGGACCATAAGAATGTCTATCAATCAAACTAACGGCTTCTATGATTAGGTGACCCGTCTAAAACAAGCATTAAGTGAAAAATAATAATAATAATACACGAACAATTGTATTAAAAATGAGTATTACATGAAATTAGGTTTAATTGTTTTCAACCCCGACAGATGAGGAGATTAATTGCTTATAACTTGATTATAAATCCCAAAATCAATCATTCAAAGTGTAATGAATCAAGCCAAAAGCCCTTTGAATGGTGTTCTCTCTCACAAAATTGTTGTCTCAAAACGTGTTAAGATCCTTCTTCATTTGCATATCAGGTTTTTATAATTTGTCGTAGGCTTAGGCTTGACGTGCATCCCTCGCTTAAGCACAAGTAATGTCTCGCTTAATCGAAACCTTCTGATATTGAAATGTTTAGCTATCAACTCTCCTCGCTTAATCACACTTAAGTGAGGGCCTTTGAGTTCTTCTTAGGTTTATACAATGGTGTGTATAAATGAGTGCATGTAATGTTGATAACACATTGAAATCTAACAAACAATGACAAATGTTATGTTTGATAAGTCATTTCAATTAACTTTTAATTTTTTTTATTAGTTGAAAAACTTTTTCAACTGTATGGTAAACATATTTTTTAAGTAGCTTTTATCATTTTTTAGTAGCTTGTAGTATTTTTTGAAACATTACTTGTAGTAACACTTTTTAAAATGCTAGTTTCTATAACTTTTTTTTATATTTTATTCATTTTCATCCTTAAAATATTTATTCAATTTTCTTATTACTCCTTTTTTTATAACTTCTATTGCTTGTAATGTTTTTATATAATACTTATGATTTAATAAGATAACCTAAAAACTTTTAGGTTTTCGGCTCCTAGTTAATTTTTTGGCTAGTATTGTAAAAAAAAATCAAGAAAGACAAATACACAACAAGAAAAATAAAAAAAAATACAAAAAGAACGATAATTAGGAAACTTATTTATTGAAGTGTGTCAAAGTTCAAGTTACAATATTCGTAATTTTGAACGATTATTATGCTCCAAAATAAGTCTGTTTTTTGTGAAAACAAAAAAATAAAAATATAAGTTTTATAAGGGTTTTCTTTTGTAGTTTGTAGTTGTAGGAAGAGGTATGAAGTTTTGTATTGAAAAAAATTTAAGTCCCATATATAAGTGAAGATTTTATCTTGGAATCGGAATCTGCTATTGCAACGAAGTTCTTAATTGAAGGGTGCAATAGAAACCTGCTATTCTCTCTACAATCATGTTGCTAATATGGCTCAAGATATTCATCTGGTCAGGGGCAACCATATTCTTCGTGAGGCGAATCTGCAAGTTGCTAATTTGTTGGCTAAGCGTGGAGTGGAGCTGCACGATGGTGTTCATGTTTTTCATAGTCCTCCAACTAGGAATCAGTTAGCTATGTTGGCTGATGTCTCTTCTGTTTATTTCTCCCTTCTGAATTACAAATCAGTAATTTTATTCATAACTAACAATTTTAATTTGAATATTTTTTTATCTACTTTATTTATTTTCTTTCTTCACAACGAAACACTAACTTAGCTCCTTTGTAGCACCGAAATAGAAAAAAAAAGTATGGAGTTTTGTAGTTTTGTTGGTCAAACAATTGAATGGTTATTACGCGGTAGGCTAGTCATTTTTGTTTTTGGCCCAATATTGCGCGGTAGTCACAAGTGTTTTTGGTCAAGTGGTATAGGCAGAATCTAGCATTGTGAAATATGTGTAAAACAAAATCATTGCATTGTGCTAAAGCATGTCTCCATTGGTCCATGTTAGAACCAAATTTTGGCGAAATTGATCAAAGAAAATTTTGTAGCTGGCACGAGACACTGAAATGGGCTATTTAGTTTGATATATAAAAAAGCAAAAAAGGAACCAGACCCATACATGCACGAGTCACACACAGTTCAATTTCCCAGTCCAATGCATTACCGGAGAAAGAGAGATGCCACGTGCTTACATCAAGGACAAGGATTACGATTAGGATTCGAGATAATCCATGGATTTGAGCAAATATGCATTCTGCACCAAACCAATCCGGAGTGTGGATATTCTAAGATATTATCTTCTAAGTTCTGACACTTTCCAGCGTGTTTGGATTCCATTTGCACACATTTTGATGCACAATTTTATAAAAAAATAATAAAAGTATATTGAAAATTATTTACTATTATATTAGTTATTTTTGTATAAAAATACCTTTAAGTAAATATATATTAATTAAATGAGTAAAATAAGTAAGGAAATAAAAGTTCAAGAATTTTAAAGATAATATTAATTAATTATTATTTTTATCTTATCCTTAACTAGTATTACCCACATTTTTAATGATAAAATATATTTCGGTAACGCAAACGAGCATGTGACTAAATTTTATTTTTACGCGTAGGAATAAGAAGGACAAATACGTAGCCCCGCGACCAGAACCATTTTGACATTTTCAATACAGAAATCTTCAATGCAATCTTTGGCATAAAAGTATGTTTATTATTTCCTATAATTTCTTAAAATACATATTTTTAATATACTTTTGCTAACCCGCATTTTACTTTTTATAGATATTAGTTTTTATTGATCAGTAATAGTAATGACACTAATTTTGAATTTTTGATATAAATCTGAATTTATTTAATTTACTTATAGTAAATAACATTGAAATAATTAAAAGTAAATTTGTAATAAATAATACTACCTTTAATATTATCTATATATTAAATACTGCGCTTTTAATAATATATGCCTGAAAAATGATTTTGCTCAAGAAACTGTTATTTACCAAAAAGTTGAAATAACTATTCATCTATTACTTTTTTTTAGGAAACTCATTTATTAATTTTACAAAAACAATTTATAGCATACTCCTATTAGATTTTGCGTCAAATTTTCACATTAACAGCGAAGTAACGGCTTTCAGTTTTCCACATTTGATACCGCGTTATGTGTTTTCAACGCGAAATCAAATAGATTTTTTTATAAAATAAGTGAATTAAAATAAACAGTTGCAACTTGAAGAGCAGAGATAAGAAATGCAATCACAATGGTTTGTAATTTGTTGATGATGAATGGAGTGAGAAAAAGAGATTAGAGAGAGAGAGAGAGAGGAGACGAATGAGACAAGATAGCTGAACATAAAGGTGAGGTTACGTGTATCTCTTGAAGTAGTGCCATGCCACCCCATCAATAATAAGATCACTCAATCACCAATGCATCATCGTTGTTGGAATTCCAGCGCTGTGTTTGGAAATTGGAACTGGAGGGGCTTCAGGTGCCATAATCTCAACCTTAGATAACAGATTATTGCACAGCAAAAACCTTGTAAAAGGAGAATTAGAATCACCTCTCTCTAAGGATGTTGGAAGGAAAGGCTATGGTGAAAGAAACAGACATGTCAACCAAGATGCAGATCCATGCCATGGCCTCTGCTTCTCAGGCCCTTGATCTCTACGATGTTTATGATTGCATCTCTATTGCTGCCCATATCAAGAAGGTGCCTCACTTCTTTCTTTCTTTAATTTGGGGTGTGGGTTTGGAGAATATTTACATAATTCAAGACTCAACCATTATCTGCATGATACATACTTTAGCATTATTAATCCTTTTCCTCATAAATTAAGTTTCTTGATTATATGACACTTGAAAATTATTTAATATCATAGACACGTGGTAATTCGAAACCATGTAATAGTTTCTCCTATGACGACGGTGGTTTGACTAATGTTAGTTCTTTTGAGGTGTATCTATTATTTTCTATTGATTATGTGGTGGTGGTGTTTGGTTAATTTTTCAGGAATTTGATAGTGTGTACGGGAATGGGTGGCAATGTGTGGTAGGATCCAATTTTGGGTGCTATTTCACCCATTCATCAGGGACTTTCATCTATTTTGCTCTGGCGACTCTTAATTTTCTTATCTTCAAGGGAACATCTTCTTGATTTATGTTAAAAGTGCAATCTGAGATAGAATACAGGGTTTGGTTATTAGAGAATAGAGAAGCATCCATATGCAGGATAAGTTTTTAATTGATCCCTCTTGATCTGATTTTGCTTCCATGCACCATCAGAATATTTTAGATGTTACAGCTTTGAATGGAAGAACTATGTATGATGGCTGTTGAAGTGTTTTCATCATCTTGTCTCTCAAATGGAACTTTTCGACGACTCTGGATTCACCTATGCGAATACGTGTATCAATCGAACTGTAGTTAAGATACTGTCTCTGCTTCATGTGAAAAAAGAATAATAATAAAATAAAATTGTCTGAGCTTTATTCGTTTCTTTTTCTTTTTTTTCCAATATATATATATATATATATATATATATATATATATATATATATATATATATATATATATATGAATATTCATTTCTTCTTCGTGGCAAAAATAGAATTATTTTGCAATGGGATGTGTTCTTTTATTTATAACAAGTGTGTATAATAGTTGTTAAATATTTTATATATTATTTAGTGTTTTAAAGTGTACATCCTAATGAAATTTTTTTATTAAGTCACTCAAACAAATTTTTTTTATCGATAAATATTAGTTGATTAATATTATTAAAAACATCAATTGAGCTAACCTTATATATTCGCATTCAAATGAAAGTTTGGTTCAAGTTTAGGAACCACTAAACAATAATTTTTGAATTAGACCCTTGAAATAATGTCACACATTACACACGAGGTGTTGTCGAGTTAAAAATGTGTCCAGCGCCAATTGTAGGAGTATTTGTGATCAAAGAATAAGATTACTAAAAACTGTTCATACCAAAACTAGGCAACTATGCAACTGTTTTCAATTGTGCGTTTAAAAATTCACTAGAATCTGTTAGTTTTGAATATTACTACGTATGAATTCATAAGTTCTAGCCTCATGCGATCATTATAAAAAAATTATACATTCAAATGAAAGCTTGGTTCGAGCGTCTGAACCACTAAAACAAATTTCTTTGCTTATGCACTTGATAGAATGTCAAACACATATTACATGAGGTGTTATCGTGTTAAAAATGTGTATCCAACGCCAATGGTAGAAATAATATTTATAGATTACTAACTTTTCATTCCAAAACTACTATGCAACTATAAGACAACTGTTTTAACATTCAACTCTTGTATAGTCAGTTCTTATTATCTACAAGTTGAACTGGTGAAGATACTGAAATGTGATTTAATCATAAATTTATAAAAACCTCCTCAATTAATCCACTCATAAGCAGGATCTCTATTTTATTGACAACTAGTTCAGCCTCATCTGCAGAAAATCCTCGCCTCCAACCCTTCTCCCACATACTGTTTATCTCTCCATTGCACTTCATGTCTTTCTCCATCATTGCAAAGACATCATTGCCTGCAAAAACTTCCTCCCCGGAATCTTCTTTGTAAAATTTCAGATTCTCAATGCCATCACAGATTTCTTCAACCAACCTGCCTAAGGAGAAGTGTAATCTTGAGTTCCCTCCACAAGCGAGCAAGAAAGAACGAACTACTTGTGACTCTTGAAGGCTTTTACGCTCAGCGAGTTCATACGTGCAATCCAAATAAAGCCTGAGATTTGCCATGCTGTAAATAGTTTCATCCTTTTGTAGGGTGTTGGGACAATCAACTTCAAGATTGAAGAGCTTCTTTGCATGTCCAATGAATGATGGACTGGTTAAAAGAAAATGTTTCAGCTCAGTCCCCTCTTTATCAGCGTTAATGCTATAAGCAGTGATAGCATTATTTTCATGTTCAGACTTGAGCAGCATAATAATGTCATCGCCTGAAAAACTCTTCCTCTGCTTGTATTTTTCTGTGACATCAATATTAGAGAAATAAGTCACGTAAAGACAGAATCAAAATGCTTGTCATGGGATGAATAAGCTTTCAATGCATTACTAGGTGTAATGTTATGATAAAAACAATATAAAGCTATTTGACAAATGCTTAACATTACCATTTTCACATGAAAGGGATTAATTATTACTCTATACTTATGATCCAAGCAAAAAATAGATCAAGTAACTCTCTTTTTCACACAATTTCTTCACTGAGCTATGAAACTTCATATAACTATTTTAATATAGAAGGGGGGGCTAAGGCCACTAGACAGAGGAGAAGAAGCCCCAGCAAAAATGGAGGGTAGTAGTACAACTTTTGGTTTGAATCGGACATTAGAAATTATAATAATGTGTTTACTTTCATATCTTTGACAATGCTAAATGCAAAGAAGGAGCACAACGAGTGCATTTTGAGTTTCATTTCAATTGTGTCAGTAGTAATAACTTGAGAAGCTTACCTCCAATCTTATTTATGTAGGCATCTGCTTCACACACATTCAGGAGTTCATCTTCTAGTGCACTAATCTCAGTGTAAACTTTTTGCTCTTCTCCCTTCCTGATTTGTTCAACCTGTGCAGAAGAATTGTAAATTCAGACTCAGATTGAAGGTCTTGCTTAATTCATTCATTAATGATTTTACAATCCAAACATTGTTTTCAACAAAGTAGTTTCTACGTTTAGATTCCTATAGTGATAAAATATACAGTAAAGAATAAACTTACAGTTAGTTTAGCTGGTTCAGGCTCAGCAACTGGGCTTTGGTTCATCATCCGATTCTTTATACCTGTTAAGGAATCTACCACAGAATCAATATTTTAATCTCAATATTAAGGTCCTTGGAATTATTAGTATTTTGAGTGGAGATGTTGATTGAACCTGTTCTCTTTAAGCAAGAAATCTCATTCTTGTCGATTCTGGACCCACTTTTTAGCTTCCTCAATTTTGTGGAGGGGATTCCTCGTTGATATTGAGGTCTTGTTGTCACAATTCTAGGTTGTGAGATATCCTTCTCTGGCTGTTTTCTACTAATGGTCTGTACCTTCCAATTTTGACCAATTGTCTCATTTACCTGTGATGTGTGACCAATGTAACAATACAGCTTTACCTTACCTGATGATTCTTCAACAGGATTGATTCCTTTTGCATCCAGTTTCATAACCTCTTCTTTTCCCATGGTGGTAGAACTGGAACCTTTTCTATGTTTGATAGTTTTGGAAGAGGCTATTTCTGGTTTCAGTTTTGTTATGGGTAACTCTTTTGGAGGAACTGGCATATAGGTACTTTTTACTGATTCCTGGTAAAGAGTACATTGAGGTTTCATAAGTGCAATTTGAGATAAATCACCAAACTGCTTAGAATGTGTATCATTGAAATGATGCACATGAAGCTTGGGCTCTTCGACAAAACTCTCCTTCAAAATTCCTTTGAAATGTTTGGTGTCAAGAGTTTCCCTCAGGGCCTTTTTTTCTGGATTAACCTTCTCAGCTACAGAATCATTCTTTCTTACCTTTGACGTATCTATCTCACTATCCAACTGTTTCTGCTTAACAGCTGGAAATGATTTTGAGGGGGCTTCTTCTAAACCCATCAGCTTGAAAATTAGGCCTGGTCCTCTTTCCATCTTTGAAGCTATTACTGACAAAGAAGGATCAAAAAGGCTGTTAGTCCTGACAGCAGAATATTGGCTTGTGCTGGTAGAAAAAGTTTCTGAGCCTGAATTTAATCTTTCAGAGGTCTTTGGAAACATATTTTGCCTAACCAAACTCTCCTTAATCACCTTCTTAAGTTCCTCTTGGCAATTACTTGAAGAACCACCAGCTGAAGGCTGTGGTCTTTGAAACCCCTTTGGATTACTTTGTTCCCCAAATGGTTTAGCCTGCGTTCTACCAACCATCTTTGCATCAATTCTGTCTCTTACAGGTTTCATAGTCCGTTTTCTCCTAAAAGAAGCTGAATGTGGTGAAGCCTCCTCTTGCAACTTGCGAAGCATGATTAGAGAGTCTTGCAGACCAAGAGCTCCTTTTGCAATGTCTTCAGACTTTCCATCACACATAATATCTCTAGACCATGAATTTAGCATGTTTTTCAAACTTTGATCCCCTCCGTAGACTTGTGTGAGCTGCAAAGATGATGGACCAATGAGATTTCCATCACATCCTTTTAAGACCTTTTTGTCTTCTTTGTATCTTTTGTTCATCAAGGACAAGGATGTCTCCAAGTTTTCGCCTGTCTTTTGGATTCTTGTCTTGTCCTTCACTTTGTGAGAACGAGTCCTGTATTTCCTGATTGTTCCACATTGTACTACTCCTTTTGGATCATCACATCTCAGAAATGATCTATACATGATTGAGTCGTGGTGATATTCTGTCACATAAATTTCATTAACTAACTGAGAAGTTGTTTACATTCTAATACACGTCAATTCTTAATAAATTTTTGTAGAATACTTACGTGGTTTAGTCCCCTTTGAACCTCAAAGTTTTACTGCAGATAGAAATAATATTTGTTTGTCCCACTGAAACATAAGAAGTTAAGTATTACTTATAAAATCAGTCCCCATCAACAAAGTCATCCAAAATGAAGATACATCAAAGAAACATCAACCGAGGAAAAAAAACATGTCTAGATCACCAACATTTAACAATAAATATTGTAAACTAAACTATTTGTATAGTTGTTAGACTTGATTCTCGCAATAACCATTTATCGACAGAGTTGATCAGTGAGTGAATCTCCACTGAAATCATAAGGGATATAAGTACAACACAGAAATTATACAAGAAATATGGAAATTGTGAAAGTTGAAGGAAAAAATGAAGAAAAAATTAACGCTAGCTGAAGATTTCAGCCTGTAAAAACACACTTCTTTTCTCCTTTTTTTTTTGTTATTCCTTAATATTTTTTTTTCAAACATTTAAAGCTATACTCCTTTATTATTCACACTCGGATTTGATAAAACCATACACTCCCCATCTTTTGCATCTTCTTTATGGAAAAAAAAAACACACACACACACGGTAAAGAAAATGCAACATTAAGCGCACAAGAGGAATTCATGGTTTCATACTTACCTACCTTTTTCTTAGCATGAATCCCAAAACAATGCCGTGTAAAGCACAGAGACGCCAGAATCAGCAGAACAACATAACCAGATGAGAAAGAAACTCATGAAAATATGCGAGTGAGGAAATAAGAGGGTTTGTAGAAGATTCATCCACGACCACGAGAAACAACTCCTAGAGAGTCATGAGAGTAACACACGTGTATGATGGATACATTAACATAACGAAAGTGTTTGCATCAGCTGTGGTGCAGAGTTGTCAGCTGAAGAGGTTGTACTACAGCTCCTTACTTCCTTTGTTTATGGCGAACGATTAAATATTGCGATTGCAATAAATGAGACATAATGGTTTTCGTCGTACACATGTTGCTGAGTGCGAGGAAACATAAGTGTGTCAGTTACATAGTACATACTCAATGGAAAGTGGACACTGCCACCACACTCGAGTTGGTGAAGCCAAAAATTCAGTTCAGAACATTACTACATTAGTGTTTTCCTTTTTCTTTTCTATCATAGACTTCTTCAATGAATTACCATAAAAGGACGTGTTTACTTTTTCCGTTGTGGGGCGAGGAGATTGGACAACGACTCAAATTAGCAAGTAAAATAAGCTGAAAACTAATTTATTAAATTAAAAGTATTTATAAAATTAATTGTTAAAATAATTGAAAAATATAAATCACAGAAAAATAATAATATAATAATTTATTAAAAAAATGTAACAAGAAAAATGAATGAATATCGAGGATAAAAAATAATAATATCATAATTTATTTTAAAAAATATAATAAGAAAAATGAATAAATAATGAGAATAAAAATTAAAAAAAATATAGAAAGTTAAAATTTAGAAGTTAATGTTTAAAAAAATATTTTTTCAAGGTAATGCTTAAAAAAACATTAAAAGCTCCTAAAATCGTTTACTTAATCAACAACAACTAAATAAATTTTTCAGCTAATAAAAAACAAATTAAAAATTACCTAAAATCTTGTGGAAGATAATTCAATTGGTTAATTTTCTTTTCAGGGGTTGAACTGTTTTCTTATTAGTCTTAATGAGGCATTTAATTAGTGCTTCTGAGGAGAGAGAAATCCTTTCTGTTCATGTTCATTATTGTTCACTACGACCTCATATATATCTCTACAGGTTGAATGATCAAATTTTTCGGTATTGAATTAGTTTGAACTTAAAGGCAATTAATCCCACCTATATTTAACATTTTTATCTTTCAGATTTCATTTTGGTATATTTTCTTCTAAGAAGCTTTGAAATATAATTATGCATACTTGGATAAGAGTAATTTTTCATGAGTACGATACTGATAGTTACAATAAATAAAAAATTAAAAATGATATTAAAATAATTTTAACACAGCTGGTTTTAATATTATTATTATTTTCAATACATTCTGTTTTTTTTTTCATTATTTGTATTTAAAAATACTGTCTTTGAACAAAAAAATACTTCCTTAATCGATCGATATCTTCAACATACTTGTTATAAATACTGGTTTTAGTAGGACTTCTTAAAAACACTGATAAGAGCGAATGGAGACAGTGGGATCATTTTGCAGAGTAGTAAGCATTAGCCATAAACATTTAGCTAAACCTGCCAACCGTAAATAGTAGTTCACGTTCCAATTTGCCGGCCGAAGTCCTTTGTCTTTAATATTGCTATATTAAATGACTTGTTTAATTAAACTCAATATAAAACAAAATTGGAACGAAAAAGAGCCAATTAAACTAAATAAAAAGCTCAATAAATGTAAATATAAATTCAATAGAGTTAATAAATTATCTTTCTCTAGCTAGTACCTCAATTGGTAAGAGATCAATGAGAACAGTAGAGTTCAATTCCTGCTAAGTGCTAATGCTCTCTATCCCAATTTTCCTTCTCCGATCCTTTATTCCAGGGGGGTCTTAGCTTCTTAAAAAAATATAAAAAAAAATAAAGAGGGAGAATGATATTTGTCTTTATATATGATAGCGTATGGAAAAGCTGTAAGAATTTTAATTTACACATTGAATTTTGATAATATTTTTCTTTGACTATGGATCCATGAGTTTTAACTTGATTTCTAGGGGCAGCATATACATATCATACCAGGAATATAATTAAAGGATAGGACTATGATTGAGTTCAATTAGTTTTTAGAAGTTCCATACTCGCAAATAATATCAATATTAATGTTCAGGGAATGGAAAGAAGGAAGGAGAAAACGATTGATTGAATCACAGAGAAAAAATAGTGACAATGCAGATGTAATGTAACTATATATGTAAGGACTAAATTAAAAGGTGTTGTGTACTCTTATTCCTAGCTTTCATGGAAAGGGCATAAAATATTATAAGTAGTATACGGGGTTTTGTGATTCTTACGATAACTGTCATTGCAAACATTAGGCAGTGTCATTACTGCAGGGCTTGCAGACTATTTATTCTTACACTTCAAAGAGGTAAAAGAGTGGTAGTATATAGTCTTGCTGGTCTAAGATCATTACTGAAATCTCCATCCATTTGATTTTCTGCTCATTTCCATTTTGGTCGCACTGGGGACCCAGTTTTTAGGTAGTTGGTATCTCAAGCTTTTTCATTTCAGAAATTTTGAGTTAAATGAGCATTTATATAGAGTCAGATGTGCTATATCTAAATCTTATATCATCATATATGATATATCTTCCCTGCCCCAAGTGCTTTAACAGAAGAAAAAAAAAAACTAATCTTTCAGAGCCTGAAATACAAATATTTGCTTATAATTTCATAGAAATAAGAGGGATATGATAAACCACAATGACTATGAAAACTTAAGATTTGCAAATTAATAGATTCTCGTAGTCTAGTTTTTTCGTTGTGCTCGTTTTGAACGCCGTAAGAGCCATAAGATGTCACTACCATATAAGGATCTTCTGTGGTGTCCAACCTTCTGGGTACTCTACATATATATACAAAGACATTCACAAATTAATCAGAAATCTAGGACTAGGATCCAATTTATTTTGCATATCAATAATCAATTATACTATAAAACAGGTAGAGTATAAAGGACACATGACTTACTTGGAAATGGAAAGGATTTGAAACTTTTGTTAAGAATGACAAACCGTCCTTAACAGGTGCCACTATTGTTTAAAATTAACAGGGAAGTATTAGTGGAAAAGAAAAAATTGTTAGAGATGCAACCCAAAAGAAAATTAATTTTTCCGAAGAATAAGATAACTTTTGTTTTAGTACTACACACACAAACACATTAATATGGTACCTACCCATGGCCAAATTGATGTGTCCGTTAAGTGTGGCTGTGGTTGGCTTCAAATTCTGAACTGGTGGCTTATGGGTGTACATAAAGAGTGGCAAATCCTCATATGTTTCCGGTGCGTCTTTATCTTCTAACTTTAAAGGAACTTGACTTTCAGAATCTCTTCATTATATTAATAAAAAAAGTCAGAAATATTATCTAAAATATCTTTAATTAAGTTTCATAGATGAAGTGCCATATATCTTCATTAAAAATAACATGTATTTCGTGTCTTTAATTTTGACTGTTGAGTGAATGTTTATATATAGATTTTGACATTTATTTATCATCTTGGAATGCTGGAATTATAGAAGAGGCTGCAAAGTTTTTGATAAATTTAAAATATTATTTTGGTTAAAAAATATGTGTGCATCATCCATGAGTCCAGTTATGGATCATGACATTACGGGTGTCATTATTATAAACACTATTTTTGTGTGCTGTGTGTAAGATCATTGTCGCCTTATTAGATTCCGCGTGAGTTATGGAGAAATGGAGAGGTACGTACCTTATTACTTTTTTACTGCTTGATGTCTCAAGGGGAGGTGCTGATCAATTGAAAAATAATAAAATAAAACAGGAATCAGATATATGGAAAAATGTACTCTGTATGGAAAGAAAAATAAGGGGTGGCAGTGCAGGAAATATTTTACTTGATAAATAACGAGGATGAAATCTAAGCGAATTCTCATTCCATTGCAATTTTGCGAGGGCCAATTTACGAGCATATTGTTCACAAGAGAGAAGTCTCTATCAAGAAACAAATATTAAACTTAGTTAGATTTTTTTTTAAAAAAATGAAAATTATATATGAAGTGTGTGGTGATATTTTTAAATAAATTAAAGCATTTTTGTTAGGACGATGTACAAGAAGTTTCAGATAACATGATATATTTGGGACTAATATTGTGTAAAGCATCAATACTAACTTGTTGTAGGCATTGGATTCGTAACTCAGCTTCAGAAAATGCATTTGTATGAGAAATAAGGCCATCAAGATTGGCAGAAACGTTTCCAAGATGATCAACAACAGTGACCATGGTCCTGCATATGTACTCTTTTGTGTTGTCCACCACACTGCATGCAACATTATTTGTCACGGGTCAACATATCCAGCAAGCAACCAAACAAACTCTTTAGTAAAAAAAAATTAGAAAGCACAAGCAAACTAGCTAAGAGGGAACTATCTAAACAGTTTTAAGACGTAACATCCTAAAACAGCAAATGAAAGACCTCCACCAACTACAATTATTGAAATACTCATCTTTACAGATGATACGTACTCAATCTATATATTAATTTTTGCGAAGCCAATTATATAGGACCACCATTATATTCAAAAAATAATTTTATTTAAAAAAACAATGAAACCAAAGACTGAATTTTTTATCCTTAGGAAGGAAAGACAGTATTAGTGAATTTACAACAATTCAATCAACTGAGTTAAACTCTCTTCAATTCCTGAAAGTTATTCAATTCCACTAAATTTATCAATTTTTGAAGTTAAGCATGAAAAATGGTGGATGATTCGAGCCGAAACTAATTCACGTTTGGCCACAAGAATGATTCTGGATTATCGTTCTGTCCCTCAGGGAGACAATTGAAAAGCTCCTTAGATGCCACAGAATACAAAATGCTGTGGTGTTAGCCATCGGTGTGGGAAAAACTGAAGCAAACCGTTTTCAAAACCAAACTGTTTTAGAAAAAATAAAAACAAAACTAACCAAACCGAACTGTTTTAGAAAAATGGTTTGGTTCAAACCATGGACACTGCTTTTATAAAGCAGCTTGGTTCGATTCATTGTAAAAATTGAATCATAAATGAGTTTAAAAGGATAACCAAACGGATCTGAACAAAAAAATCAAACCATTTTTAAAAAAACTGATCTGAAACATTTAATAAAAACAGTTTGGTTCTAGCATAAGGGTTTTTATATAGTGGTTCGGTCCGTTTTCTAAAAAACTGTTTTTCTTTCCGCAGCCGTAGACTGTTAGCAAACTCTTTACCATTGAAGGAAGAAAAGAAGAGTTTAGCATGTCAACGAAACAATGACTAAGATCTTGCTACGTGTAATCGGCATCCATATGGCGAAAGAATCAAACTGGCAAAAAGGGAAGCTAACTTAAGGTCCATTGCTTATAACGGAAAGAAATAAAAAAACAAAAGTAAATTGAGGTTAATGCTTCGAATTAAAATAGAGGATAAAAGTATGAGTCTACGTCATCATGTTACTGTTCATTTCAAAACCCTCTTACTTATATATTCTAATCTGATTTTATTTTTAACTGATTTGAGATTTGGATTTTTTCCATCACTTTTTCTTTACAAATAAAAACACCCATTAAGCAAAATACAAATGAGTAACGTTCACAACAACGCAGGTACAAGGGCGCGCATGGTGAGTTTAGAGCACTCACTCACTCTTGTCTTCGCTTTGCGAGAACTTAGTTTCACAGTATTCTGCAGCTTTGTGTAGCTCAGACCTTAGTTCTCTCAGCTCCTGCAACCACCTTATATATGCATGAAAAAAAAATGGAACTTAAAAGAAAAGCTAATATATTATATATGGCGTTGTTTGGTATATATGGATATGAACCTGAAGAGACTTTTCAAAGCGCATAGTTTCTTCTACCTCAGCATCCGCTAAAGACTTGAAATTCAACTCCATCATATTATTGTAGCAGTTGCGTTAACTTATGAAAATAACAATAATGTTTGTAAAGACAGGTTCTAATATAATGCTGATCACTTTTCTGAATGAGGCTCTCCAAACTAACTGTAAGAGGGTTTGTGTAATGTGACTTTTGGAGGCTTGTGATATGATTAAACAAACAAGGTTCCTTGAAAATAGATTCTGCTGCCCATGACCAGCCAGCACACACATTATAGGGGATGGTGACAAATAAACAGTTTCAGTCCCGTGATATTCTGTTTTTTTGCCATCATGGGCATCTAATTAATTAAAAGCTCAAAGTAATGACTCAGTATAATGCAATGAATAACAATTCATTCCTTTAAAAAATTTACAATCATGTAACCAACAGTAACTCGTAATTACTAAGCATTTACTACTCCCAGTGACATAATCATCTCAGATTTCTGATAAAAACAAGTCACGTATATATATGATATTAGATATATGTCGTTGCTAATTAATAATATTTATATTTTGAAAGGCACATGACTTGTTGTAGAGCTTATTGGGTTTGTGGCTTAAACAGCATAGCACATGCATATGCACTGTTTCATATACGTGTAGGACTTGTATAAGGTGAGAGATTCATGAGAGTATAAGATGCGCAAATCTTAACCGTATATTTAATGTAGATGTTAATATTTAATTAAAATCATTTATGTATAGCTAACGCCTTTTGCATTTTTTATTTATTTATAGAAGTTAACGCCTTTTACCTATTATCCATCAGCCTGATCTTCCAGCGGGTTAGTTATGCTATTTCCATTTTTATAGTTGGAACAAAATTTTTAGGGGAATAAATAGTACTCCAGTCCAAGACAAGAATGTTACTACTAGTCCGAATGGCTCCCTCATTTTTGGTAGTTGAGACACAAATTTTAGAGAAAAGAAATGGTAATCCAATCCAAGATAAGAAAACCTTTGATGTATGGAATGACCCCTCTAAGGTAGTGAATGATTATTATATAACAGTATATGCCATATGGCAATGAAAAATGACTATTTGAACAGAAGATTTGGGTGAACAGAGAGTATTTGAACAGAAAAATGAGTACATGTCATATTGACTAGAAGTCTAGAACTTACAAAACTAATGAAGCATATGAAGTACCGGGTAGGAGAGTGAAAAAGTGGTTTCATAGAGGACCAAGATTCCAACGTCATCATCATACTGTCACAAACAAGTTAAACATACAAATTGAGTTATAAACTAATTGACAGTGATAATTTATTTATATCTTCAGTAAGGGTCTGCTACATGAAGATGCCTTCTGCTGTTCAAATCTGATATAATTATGGTTGTTAACATGGTTTAGAATCATGACAAAAGAACTGTTCAATTGAAATTTCAAGCTATTTGATGGCGGTTAAAAAATTGAATTACCAAATATTATCTTGTCCCATTCCATGTGTGAACAATAACTACGAGTTTTGAATGGAAAAAGTTAATTTTGGATTAGAATTTAGAACTACAACTTATCCTTTATATTTCTCTCTGCAATATAAAACTATATTGGAGCTTCACGCCAGACCAATATGATAATTTTCCAGGGTATAGCTCAAGATAATCAGCAAGACAAAGGGAACTCTATATCTGAAAATCAATGGTACAACCACCAATCAACTCTGCAGCCTCAATGTCAGACAATATTGAGTTATTTTTATCTGAGGATACTGATTCTAAAAAAATATCTCTAACATTTTTATACAATTCTTGAGGTGTTTCCTTTTTTTCTTTGTGGTTGACAAGATTCTGATGTTGCGACTCCTTTGCAGACGCATTTCTAGTAGCTGATCTTGCACATTCTCCTTTTTGCAAAGGTTTAGAGTCTAATGAAAGGAAGGGAAAGCAAGGAGGGGATTAGTATAACAACAAGTTAATTCACCAAATTGGTATGCAGAGTTAATTTTTATAAGGGATAACTTTATAATTGGCAATAGATATGGCCTACACTCAAGTAACTCTTCCCAAGTACAGAATACAAAAGTAGGCATCAAGTTGTTAAACCATGCTCATGTTGATGGATGCAAAGCAGGCATGCACGCAAAAAATAAGTTCTATGGAGGATTTTGAGGTATGCCATACTGTAATAGATAGAATTATATTAGGCTACATGACACTTACATGCAACTGTTACTAAAGTGTCTTAGCTCAAAAGTTGTAAACGGTTGGGTGGAAAGGTTAGCCAGGGAATATATATTGAGATGATGAGTACTGAACAAATTAGATAATTTTCACGGTGCTTGAGCTACGTTTAGACTTTTAAAGTTACTGTAATTACTTTAGAAGAACTGATAATTCCCTGAGCAGTTAATGGCATTCTTAATTCCGATTCCTTTTCTTTTTCTTCTTTTTTGAGGAAAGCAAATGACTTCTAATCCTCACATTTGACCATCTGAAATTTCCAATGCTTCATTTTAAAGTCATTGATCACAAGCTAGCTGAGTGTCTATTAGTCCAGATGTACTTGGGTAGCATATGTTATGGAGGGTTAATACAAGAAGCATCAATGGAATAGAGTTTAGAAAACCTCTAGAAAAGTACAAATTTCTACTATATAGCATGTATTTTGATAATGACTTTGTTGCTAAAGCTTAAAATTTCATTGTTGAGAACTATTTTCTTAATTTGAGAAATATCAATACCCCATATATCAAGAAATTGATATCATTATTTTCATTGAAACAACAATAATGAAGACAATAAGTGGTTGTAAAAACAACCATGTAAATGAGAACCAGATACAATCCCCGGTGAGTGTGCCAGCAATTACCTTTAGATGTTGAAGAATCTTTGGAAACCACATCTAATTTAGCGCGGGTAATGCACAACCATCTTCTTTCTGATTCATCATTAAGTTCTGCATCAATTGGAATATGCCAGTGGCCTTCCTCTGATTCCTGCTACCACAATTGCCATATTATATTTCTTTCTTTTCTTTACATTATTTTTTCAACTTCAGATTTATAAACAAATATAATTTAATTTTTATTCATGCTCCACCATTTTTGAAACAAGGAGCTTACCTGAATAACAACAGAACAAGGAGGGGGCATGTGAAACACTGGACTACCAGTATCAGAGAAACTGAAGCGTACCTTAAATTTGGAAGACAGGGATTCCAATGTTAGGACAGCCTTAAATTGAAAATTATCAAAGAAAGGGAAACAAAGCCAAGCATATTACATGATTTAACCAAAGACTAAAGGTTAAACCTCATTTCATCAAAATGATCAAATATATAAAACCAGTATGAAAATAAGAACAGATCCGATCAAAAAATTTCTTTCCAGAGGGCTATGCTCACCTGATGCCTTTCTTTCCACTTGGGGAAAAAGTCATTTCCCAAAAGTTGAAATAGATGATCTCTCATCTCATCATTGGTAACAAGTAAGCATCTAAATTTTATAGCTGCATACAACCAGTACCTGAAGCACAGGTTAGTAAATGAAGCATGATAATGCATAAACAGTAGAAATAGATAACAAAAAGTTACTAACAATAATTTATCCCATTTTGTTCTTACCAATCATCATTTGATCCAGTAGGTGTTGCATAGAGTGCATCAGCATTATTCCACTTATCAATTAATGCCCTATTGATTGGTTCATCCATTTTGTCTCCCTTGATACGTTTATTATGCAAAATGATAAGTGGAAACTTCTTTGAAGGGAGCCTTTGGCGTATTTCATTGGCAACGGCATTGATCTAAATTTTTCATCTCAGGAGAAAATAATCAATAACCATAATAAGAACAACAAGCAGGGCAAAAGAAAAAAGGAGAAGGATCTTCCACATTCAGTAACTTGCCTTGTGTGGCATGAACCTCCCTTGGCCGAAAAGACCAACATTTGCAGCATCTACCACTGCTTCAAAAGGTCCAGAGTAGTCAAGCCATTTCTGCAATGCACAATTTCATATATTCCAAGTTCAATTTCATCAATCTATGATGAGATTAGAACAAATTCGCATTATAAAAGTTTCTTACTTGAAATTTCTGGAAGTTTGACCCTTTTTCTCTCATTACAGCTAAGGATGCAACCGACTTGGCAAAATTCTCAGTTTCAACAGGATCAAGATCAATAGTTGTCAACTGCACCTGACAGCATTTGCACATTCCATCCTTTCCAATAGTTGTATGAACAGCTTCCCATTTCCCCTTACCCAACCACCCTTGTCCATGCCAGCCTCCACCATTATTTTCTATTGCTTCCCTTATTAATCTCTCATCCCATTTTCTCTTTCCAACTCTTGAAGCCTGCTTGCTCTTAAACCAATCAACAATCAAAGACGAAGTAGTCGGTGACACTTTCCTCACAATACTTCTTAGTTTATGCAACACATAGTAAACCTTATCACTATTTCCAGCTCCCACACTCACCCTCAAGAGAGCCTCCAACTCAGGCTCTTCAGGGTAAACACCATGTTGTAGCATGTGCTTTTCAACAGCAAATGCCTTATCTATTTCCCCATTATTGCAAAAGGTGAACAAAGCAGGACCATAAGACCTTAACCTAGGACTTATCCCCAAGTCCTTCATCTGCCTCACCATCTCAAAAGCTCTGTCACCATCGCCCATGGACATGGCCATTCGAGCCACGGCCGTCAACGCGGCCTCATTCATTTGAACCTTATCCAAACACATATTCTGATACACTTCAAACCCTCTCTGCAGTGCATATCTCTTGACATCCTCACTCACCAATAATATCTCATCCTTCTCGGTAGAATTCAAATCAGAATTTAACTCAGCTTTGCCATCCAAATCAAAATGTGTGCCCTCATTGGGAACTTCATTAGAGTAAACATGTGAGTTCAAAGTTCTAGCACCACTTCCACTTTTAGCTGGTCGAACAACACCAACAGCTGCAGATGAACAAAGATACAACAACACAGTGTAGTGGTGCTGACCCAGTTTGACACCCTCTGAGATTGCTGAGTCATATAAGGATAATGCTCCCATAACGTCACCTCTTTTAGAACACATATCCAAAGCATTCTTCAACTTCACTTCAGGACAATCCTTATCCTTATTCTTCTTCTTCTTTTTCTTCTTCTTCACTCTCTCACTAACCTCGGAACTGCTGCTAGTGCTACTAATGCCAGCTTTTGGTTCGAATGAAGCAGGAGGGGCTCTCTTGGTCACGATTTCAAGTGAAGAAGAATATTTAGTTGCAGTTTGTGTTCTTTGGATGAAGCTGAAAGTGATGATGTTGGTTGAAGGGCGAGGATGATAGACACGACAAAGCTTTGGTTTAGAGAAAAACAGAGAGTGACGAAGTTGAAGTTGCAGAGTGTTGAAGTCGAGGGTAAAGGTAAAGGGGGCCATCAATCACCGTATCATGTGCTGCCGCTAATTCTCTACTCTTAGATAGATATGCTTTTTGTTTTGTTTTATTTCTGTATTTTCTTTTCCACTGCCCCCGGACCTGGATTATTATGCGCATGTAACAAATTAATTTCGCACTGGCAGTGGTAATCTATGAAACACAGACATTTCGATCCCTTATCGTCTGGTCAATCTGACATTTATACTACGTTTTATATTTTTTGACATTACATCATTTTTAATATATAGATCATCTTTTGAATTATATGCTTAATTTTCCTATTTTTTCATTTTTCCTTTTGCTTTTAACTGTGCTCTCTCATAAAACTTTTTGAGTAGATGAAGAGAAGTAATAGGAAGGAGACACCTTATGAAAATAACATTTCAAATAATTTCTTATTCTATTTTTTTATAACATCATTCCTTATTATATATACCTTCCAAACAAAAAAAATAAATTAAATCACTTCCCAATACAAAAAATAATAATTCCAAATTACGTTAAGTTTTAACATTTCAAAACACCTTATCAAATGTAATAAATACCCTTGATACAAAATTACCCTTTTTCAAATCGGATACCTGAGCTGAATCACTAAATTTGTTTTTATGTAAACTAAATACAATTTCAATCTCCGTTATTGATTTATGCTTTTTAAATTTTGATCCTTATACTTCAAAGATTTAATTTGTTATTTTTATATTTTATTCTATAAAAATTTTGACCCTACCACTACTACCCCGATTTATAATGGTAAAAAACATTTATCTAAACTAGCTAAAGATCCGATGTGTCAAGAACCTAAATCCCTCGGAAAACTGTTTTTCACTTCAAAATAATTATCCCTTTAATGTCTCTCCATTTATCATTTTCTTTTTGAAACATGCATTTCCATTGTCAAATTCATTTTTTTTACTATATAAAATATACATTGGATTCGCTTTAATAAACTTTATCAGCAATGAAATTGATGAAGTTAATTAAAAACTCAATTTCTTCAACTTCAACTTGAGATCTCAGACTCACCCCGAGTTTTAATGGTATATAAGCTACTAAAACTTTGTACCGTAACGTTTTACCATCAGAACAAATTGATAGTGTTTTAAAGCTACCTTAACTACATACATGGGGTTCATATGCACATTTGGTAAAAACTTCAAACACAAATTTCTTGCATATGCCAATAGTTAGGAGTTTCTCTCAATGGAAAAAAATAAACTTCAATTGAGATGAATCAAGGTTCAAAGCCACTCAACAGAAAAACCTTTCTTGGGTCATAGCAATAAAATTTGAGTGAAAACTAGTACACCTTGCAATAAAATGCTATATAATTTTTTTAAACCCAGGATTCAACTAAATCCACAATTTTTTTTTTGCGATAAAAACCAATCAGACCATTGTAGGAAATCATTAAAACAAAAGCAAAATGGAATTGTTACAAGATTACAACATGTAGAAACAAAAGGGTAGGTAATCAACAGCAGCAGGTAATGATTTAGCATGTTCTAAAGCAACCATGAACCATCTATTTTGTTCCCATTCCACCCATGTCATCTGTCCAACCAAGGATGCAGAATCACACACTACACGAGAAATCTTAGCAATCCACTCTTTAGCCCTCTCTTTCCTACATGAGAAATGTTATCGGGTGAGTCCAACTTTTATATGCGAGTCTCATTTCCCATTTGCTAGACCCCTCTACACTACTATATCATACCTGGTTTGCCAATGACTTATAGTTATAAAACCATAGAACTGTAGTAAAAATGGAAACATTAACGAGTAAATGGATTAAATCCTCAGATATAATGCACTTTAATGCATTATTAGTTGACAGAAAATTCATCCAGACTGGAAAAACCAAAAATGTTATTCCAGAAATATATGACGATAAAATGAACCAAACAATACGTAAGCAACATCAGTTGCACGGCATGTTCCTCAAATATGTCAGATGAAGGATTCTATGCCAGTGGCCTCAAGATTACAACAAATGAAAACATCAACATGAGCCTGCCATCCAATGAAAATGCTACCTTTCAGCAACTAACTGCAGACAAATGCTGTCATAAAGGCATGGAAATACCTGTAAAATAGACACATGGAAGCATTGCAATAAGTTCTCGTCGTTCAGTTATTAAATTTGGCACCTCAAATTAGAGGGAAAAATGAGATGTGTGCAATTATCATATCAACAATGTACTTTATAAAAAAAAATTCTAATAAGTCAACAGTGTATAGCAAGACTTCCATCAAAGGTAGCTATTTACTCATGCAGGCTACTTCTCTACTTCTAACAAAGTCTAAAAGGACACAATGATATTTAATTTTGTTGAGCTGTAAAATATAATTTTATGAAAAAATTAAAAAAATGAATATATTTGCCTTTTTGAGCATCAGCCTTCAGGTATCTCTAGTTAACAGTTAACACTTGTACCCTGGAATTTACTTCAGCAAAACTTCATGAAATAAATACCACCATGACTTATTTTGGTATTTTTGAAGTCATAATACAAATACAACTATCATAGTGCAATTTCTATCATATGACTAACAATACCTGTCTATTTTTCTAACGTTATCCTTAGATCCAAAGCTTCCAAAATTAAAAAAAAAAAATGGGTAAAATGGAAATGATATGATAAATTTACTATACAATTTAGAAGAACCCCCTTTCCTACCCCTTGGTGCCAGGCTTCAGAACATCATTTCCCTTGAAAGCCCACTTAATGATTTTTCACATCTAAGTAAATTCTATCACAAATACAAATACTTCCAATACCCAAGTGCTGATGATATGGTATACCCTGTAAAAAACTTCCACACAACAAAGCTCTACCTCTAACCAACAAGAACCGAAAGGTATGTCTATACAATTAGTGTGCAAAACAAAAGAAGAAAGTAAAGGGGTAATTGTGTGGTGTGCAATAGTGAAGGAGACAGACCTTGAGGAACTAATCCCCAACCCAGAGACTCAATAGACAAGCTTGACACTAATCGAGCTGAAGCTACCGCGCTATGCAACGGCATCATTGATTCCAAGCTTCCCAATTCCACTGGTAACCTAACCAACCAAAATCACAGAAAAAAATGTTATTTTTAGGTTTTCACAAGAAGGAAAAGTTAATATAGTGATGTGGGTCTGGTCTCACCGGGAAGTGCGAGAAAGGCGTCGCGCAGAGAGAGAGAGAGAAAGAGGAGAGAGTGGTGAGGGTTTGGTGAACTTGTTATGATTATGAGCAACAACACTCTGTATCCGACACGACAACCTACACATTACCTTCGATGATGCCATTCTCAAACACTCAGTATCAAACCTTCGCCCGCCGCTACTATCACTATGTAATCTACGCTTTCCCAGAACCACAATATTACCACTGCAACGGTGCCATTTCTTTAAAACATTTTTACTTGAGACACTTTTAATAAATAATAAAAAAAACTTTTTTTAAGTCATTCGGACTTTTGTTTGGGGGCCCATGCACAGAATATTTTTTTATTCGGCCCAATATGGCCTGAAACTGAAAACAAACAAACTTAAACCGTTCCGGTTAACCCGATTTATTACTTTTGCGTTCATCACATTTTTTCAAAATGGATACAGATTTACTGCAAAAAAAGAAAATGTCCATTCGTGTTAGGAAATAGTAACTGCACAGATTTTATCTTTCCTCATCCTTGGGCAGTTTTTTAATGCAAGCTTTTGAATGACACAATTGTACCAACGGAGGCTTAAAACTCCATCCTCACATCCGAGACTTTATTTAAAAATCGAGCCTAATTTTACTGAGGCTATATCATCATATCATTTAATTTATTTTGTTTTTTTATTAACAAATATTAATTTTGTTAACAGATGAATTCAAATCTCTCATATTTTTCCTCTTACTTTACTCCTTAACAGTCTAACATATCTTATATCTTTTTTTTTTCTTCAGTTGATCACTTTTGAAATAATAGTAAAATAAACTCTTATTTCTCAAAAATTCTTTTGAAAATTTGACAAAAACATACAGTTTTTTTTTATATAAAAAAAAACAAAGTAGATCAAACACACAAATGGATCCATTTATTCCTACTTGCTCAAATACAAAAAAAAATAAAATTGATTGTTATTAACTGAAAATGGTGCCCATTTTTTTTTCATCAATTGAAAATGGTGCGTATAATACTTTATTATGGATTCTCATAATAAGAGTGCTAGCTAAAGGTTATAATTAATGAATTGTTCTAAACAATAATAAATAATTAACAACCTTTTTTTCTATCTTAAAATTATGTTCCCTATATAAAGTAGTTAAAATTTTCTATACCAAAAAAAATAGTTAACATTTTGAATTATCACATTATAAGAGTTTTTTATCCGAAAAAATAAGAGTTTTATACAAAAATTAATGCGTATATAGGGAAAATTTGTTGGCCGTCCCTACAGCGAAGGCCGACTCCGTCCCTTCTTATTTGTTTCATATTATTCAATTTAAATAGTATGTTTCTTAAAGTGTTTTTTATATTTCAATTATCTCATTTCCGTCACAAATAAAATAATTTTCTTCAATTAACTTAGTTTTTATTAGTTAATTTAATAAACTCGTTAATTAATCACTTTTATAACTTTAAACTGAAAAAAAATTAATTTCTATAAATAATTTTCTGCATTTTCTTAAATTTATATTATTTATTTCTTTAATGTTGTATACACTTATATAAAAAAATATTAAACACAGTTAAAATCTTTTTTATAAAATTTGACGAAATAGTTGTCGTAGATGAGGAAAAAACTTGGAGATAAACACGTATAACCTATTAAGATGACTATATAAAAAATTGGTAGGTATAAAAGTATAAAAAATACCTAGTAAGATTTAGAAAATATATGAATAAAATCATAAAATAAATATATATTTTGACAATGTAAAGTTATTCTCAAATAAAAAAAATGTCAAATTATCTTGTGTCCTAAATAGAAAGTAGGTATATAAAACTTTAGCTTAAAAAAAAGTATATATATATATATATATATATATATAATTTTAAATTAAATTTTATTATTTTATGATAATAATAGTTACTTTTCTTAAAAATATAATTATATTAGAAGAAAAAAAAAGAGATAGCACAATACATAAAAAAAAATTGTTAATCACTGGTTTCTGAACCGTTCAACTAAAAGACAAAAATGGCCTAGATCTTGTTAAAAAAGGGAGGAAAAAATTGCATGAGATTTGACATGTGTCCACCAAAACTTCTTTTAGATTAATTAATTAATAATTAATAATGAATAGATGACGAAGCAGAGCAATTAAGATTTCTATATGAATGAGCGAAGTAAAAGAAGAAAATTGATCCTAGTTGGATTAGTTGGTGGGCCTGGGTTGACAGTTGACACCCCCTTCAAACTTCAAAGAGAAGGCATATAATGAAGAATGAAAGTGTTTTTACAGTTCAGAGTTGTAGCATACCTTCACACAATATTCTTCCAGAGTTATCTCTGCTCATCTATGTTAGATTCCTTTCATATCTATTTTTCTACCTTAGGATAAGTTTCCCCATTTTCAGGAACTACCACTACCAGGGAACAAAATGGAGTTGCCCGCCGCAGCTTTGGCAACACCGTTAATGTTATTATTAGTGGCTGCCTGCTGATGTGCTGTCTCAGTACTGTCATTTCCACTGCAATTCATGTTTGGGCCCTTTTGACTCTCTAATTCACTTCTGGCTAATGAAGAGCACTTTGTTTCTGAATTTTTTGGGAATAAAAGTTAGTCACTTCAAACAAACACTCAAGTAGGAAATGCAAAAATACACAACATATACTTCAACCATACATTTAACATTGAAATCCAGCCCACAATACTTTCTGACCACGGAAATCAGAAATTTCAGAGCCATTTCAACTCACAATGATATAAAAAGCAGACCCGACAAAGCATTAACAAACTAGAAACAGCTAGTTAATCTCACTAACTGTCTTGATGTACACTTTACAACTATAGAAGACGACCATTTTCTATCCATATGAGGTCTTCACTTCATGCTCCATAGATGATAGAACTCACTCATCCAGTAATCCTTTACCACAATTAACTTGTAATTAGCAAAAAACAGAACCAACCCCGTAACTTTGAAGTAAAGTGAATGGATTAGGTGTTTAAGCAAGTTCTTGCTGAGGAATCAATGGAGTATGAATAGATTGGCTCTTAGCAGAGGGAAAAGAATCAGGTGGGGAGTGGAGCATAAGGTGTAGTGATGGAGAAAGGGGTAACAGAGAAATGAGTTTGGTTTGAGATAGGAGGAAGCAGGAAGGTTCCAGTATTGCTTTTTTCCTTTCTTTATCTTCATGAATTTACACTGTCTCTGGACTGATAGATATTGGTACCGGAGCTCAAATTACACATAAATAATACAGGTTCAGCTTCAGATAACTAAAAGGACGGTACAATGACAAATCAACTAATGGAAAATAAACAAGCAGTTATTGGGATGGTGGGTGTTGTCTAAATTGAAAGTTAACTTACCATTTATTTCTCCCATAGTGATAACTCTATTGAGAAAATCTCTAAATTTCGTCAATACAATCCTTTCTTGCTCTGCATAGACCTCTGTCATTACTTGCCCATAAGGCGGTTGCAAAGATGTGTTGCAAGCATGTGCCCTTGATCCAACAGGGGAGGCAGCAGTCATGAACATTGTATCTTGCTCATCGCACATCAATGCTAAAGTTCCAGGAGACATTGGCCTCCCTTTTGGGGCATCAGCACCATCTGAACAAGAATTATCCAGGCTGATATTATCTGTCTGGTTTGCACTCGAACAATCATCATCAGCCATAGCTTTGTCAACATTAGCTTCCTTTTGGCTTGGTAATTGCTCCTGAGTTGAAGAAGCACGAGAAGTTTCTGTCTGATCTTCTGCATGCTTATCCATTAAATTTTTCTGGTCTGTTCACAGCCATAAAAATAATTGGTGAGAGAAAATAAGTCAATAATGTACAACTGTACATTGATAAAGCTAATATCACTTGGTAGATAGCAACTGGAATCATCAATACAGAAAACTAGAAGTTTCTAGCCCAAAATCTTTACTTCTAAGTATATGCATAAACTCATGGAACAAGACTCCATAAGTATTAGAGCCTGTTTGGTTTTGGGAAATATTTTTTAATTCAAATTTCTTATTTTTTTTACATATAATTACAAAAATGCCACATCAATTTCACTTAATTTCTTGTTTTCACCATTTCCAATACAAATCTCTGAAAGCAAAATAATGAGTGAAACAGAAAATAGGAAAAGAAAGCAATTCCATAAACCAAAAAGTTCTTAGTGTTTTATGAACTGTTTCCTAATCATATTTCTATAGAATAACAGGAAAAAAATTAGTGCACTAAAAGGTCACTTGTCAATATAGAGGTTTCTTAGGTGCTAAAATTTTTGGATACCCCAGCATCTTGAGCATCGCACTCCATCCCAAATTCGAAACTCATCAAACAGCTATCCAGTGACAAATAACATCAGCAAATGGGCAGGGTTACCAAACATTTAGAGGTGCCATAGAATTAATTCCACTTCAAAGTTCAAAATAAACAACTTTTAATTTATTGCACTTCCTTTTCTGCTTTCCTCATTTCCCATAAAGGAAACTATTGTTTGCAGGTATATATTACTAAAACAGATTAAATTCTGTAACTTATTATTTAGCTAATTAAATCCTCTAACTAGTTTGATTGCACATAAACAGAATGGTGATAAAAAAATTTATAAACCTTACTATGATTGAAAATTTGTTTAGTTCTTGATTTTCTGATGCACTTGTTTCTAGAGCAACAAATTAGAAAGTCTTATCTGATGTAACAATTCAATTTGTAAGATACAAAATTACAGCAATCCTTAAATAATGCTCACTTATTATATGGAACAACTCAATTTTTTAGGATCAGTTTGAGAAAGGGAAAAGGCAGGGAAAATGTGGAAAACAGAAAAATCTTTTCTTGGTTAATACCACTCTACTCAATACTCATATAAGGAATTAAAAAGACAAACAATAATGATACTTCCAAAACAAATAGCACAATTTATAATTGACAATTTAACATGTCAACATACCTGTAAATGTCTTAGCGGCTTGTCCAGATACTAGCACCAGAACTGAGCAAAGTTCCTTCAGGTGCTGTGGTTGTATGATGTCTGCTAAAAGAGACCTTCAACAGTAATCAAGTTAATGACTAAATTAAATAAATATATCTTCATTTCATCATTTTCATGAATTTAACCAGTTATACCTGTACATTAATTTTGAAGGACCTAATGTTGCTGGTCCAACACGAGCACCTGGGATAGGTGACAAGGATGAGGAGGGTGCAGGAACTCTGACATTGTTTGCCTGGTGAACATTAAAGAATATATATATATACATAATTCATCATTCATGACATTATTGTATATAATTGAAAAATAAAAAAGTCATTAATAGTTTTCACTCTAAATTGCAGCAAGCTAATATGAACTAGCAACTCATGATGAGCTTTTTTTAGACCAGATGTTAAGTCATCATGGTATCGAACCAAAACTTTCAGCATCAAAGCCGCAGAATTGATTTGTCTTTATTCATTCACAATAGACTAGCATTTTGAGATAGGCTTTCCTTGTGGAGACACATTGGAACAAATCAAAGGGAGCATATATAAATTAAATAAAGACTAAATTAATTGTGAATACAGTCATGTAAGATTGTGCGACAGTAAATTTTAAAACTGGCTAACTTTTTTTTCCTCCATTTCCACAATTTAACCGATTTCCCAAGTTAAAATAAACCTCTGAACAATATTAACAAATTTTTACCTGTTGCCCCTGCCTGCCAACTGATGGATCCTTGACGGTTGGCCCAAATAAGAGTTCTTGACCTTTTCTTTTCTTTGATATTGGTGGTGAAGAATAGCCAGAGGAACCAATAGCTCCAGTTATGGCAGCATTGGCTGCTTGCTGAATATACACCAAGTTGTTATTTTGATCTCCATGGAACAAAGCCTGTCTCTCTTCACTTCCCTCAAAGTTTTTGCAATCCATGCATTTACAATTTTCAGAACAAAGAATGTTGGCTTGGAAGCACTCACAATACTTCTTGAGGCACCCAGATTTTTTACAATGGCACCCTTTATTATGCTTTCCCAATATCAAAATTTCCCCAGCATCCTCCTACATTTATTTTGAAGTTCACAGATAGTCAACAATTAAAAAGTAAGAAAAAAAATGCAACATCTTTACCAGTACTAGAAAAATTACTGAGTTCAGAAAAAAATTCATTTATTTACAGTTTTACACTTTAGAGCATATATAAGTGAATTTGTCAGGTGTTTTAACAATAGGTTGCTGTCATAGAAAATTTTTATACCGTCAAAAGCCAAAATTTTGTGCGGACAATGAGACATGTGGCTGTCACTTACCCGAGTCCTGAGTTGCTTTTAGTTACATTGCTAGCCGATTTATATTGACTTTCTATCCTTGTGTAACTAAATTAAAAGAAAATGCAAATAAGGAAACCAAAAATGAAATAGGTTTCATTGACACAAAATTTTAGAAGATCAAAAAATGAATTTATCTAAACTATGTCTTTTGGAAAATAGCATCAACATATTAATAGGTAGGGGATAAAGACAATTAACATAACCAGTAAGGATACTTAATATCAAGGAAAATTGATTATCTCTACAAAATTGTAAAACCGAAAAATGGTAGAGTAATAAGCAAAGGCATAATTCTGTAATTATGGAATGATGCACTTAATGTAACATAAAATTATGCTGTGGGGAAAACAATTACACAAGCAGAAGTGACCTCCAATTATAATGCAGAAAATATCCCTTTTGCATATTAAAGAGAAGTAATAATGTCTTGCACCAGTGGAGCATATTCAAACCTGATGTGGTTCTAAATTTCTAATCAATAAATACAATACCTTAAATCAATGTTAACGGCCACAATATAAAACACAACACACAACATTAATCATCACAAAAGGTAAACCAACCACATACCCTGATATCACGTGTTCTATGAGGGCTACTTGCTATTTTTGGCCTAAATGCATTTGGATTCCGTTCTAAAGTAGCTTCAACTGCTTCTCGTCTAGCAGCTTCGTTTTCCACATTGTTACAACAATTTACACAGTTGCAGCCGTCACAATATATTCCCGAAGCAAAACATTCACAATATCTGCTCAAAGACATTTCAAACATTAGCTCCACATTGCATCCAACAAGGTGCAAAAGCACAATACAATGACCACAGAGAAAGTCAGAGTATTTCACTTACAGTTTCAGGCATTTTGAATGTTTACAATTGCACTGCTTCTGCTTCTTCGGGGTAGCTTCTTTAATTTCAAAGCCAGGCCTCGGTCTTGATTTAGGAGATTCTGGTTTCCTGAATAAAACAAACGTTAATTGAAGACCAAAGAGCAATTCAAATAATCAACAAACACGCTGTAAGAAAAAATAAAAAATTCAATACATACTAAATAAACCAAAACCTAATGATAATTATCGGTCACTTCTTTCTCATTTCTCAACAACCGAACCCCAAAACCAGAAAGGAAATTTCCTATAGAAAATTTCACAAACTGTGATTGCAACTCAACTTCCTAACTACCAAACAAGCATCGCGCATGTATGAGAAGCATAAAAATCGAAACTTTATTCCCGAATTCCCAATCCCAGAATTTCCACAAATCAGATATTTTTTTTTAAAAAAACCACACACACACACACACAGTTTCACCTTATTTTTTCTAAGAAATCTGAAAATCCATATTGTCGACAAATGAAAAATAGAAAACAACATGTAGGATACAAAAACTCACCCAACCCTGACAGAAGTAGAAGGCCGCAGCGGCAAAACCACCGGCGGCTGCGGCTGCGGCGTCGTCGACATCCCGCCGAAGCCGGTGAAATCGAGCTGCCGCGCTAACTTCTTGGCGGGAACATCGAACGGCAACAGCGCATTGGCAACGACGTCGTTTGCCACAACATTCTTGGGAGCGCCATCACTCCCCTCAGCTTCACCTTCCCCCATCAAAACAATAATCTTTTTAAAAGAAAAATCAAAACCTCACTCAGTCTTCTCACCGACTATTGATGGTAACAACAAGAATAATCAGAGCTACAAATTCAACAAAAATTAAGCTCAAATTCAGATCCAAACGGAGCCCCACTCTGCGTTCAGCTCTCGAATCAAAGACAATTCGATCCAAACACCGACACAGAACAACAATAGAAAGAACAAGAAAATATGAAAAAGAAAAAAAGAAAACTTTGCGATTATTAAGAGAAGAGAAGAGGAGAGAAGGGAGAAGGGGGGTTTGAGTTGTGTGTGTTCTTTGTTGGTGGTGTTCGCCTTCGCCCCCTCTCTTCCTCCCTCTCTCTCCCAAGCTTTTCAAATTCAATTTTTGTAAATATTCAACGCCCAGATATCGCTCCCTTCTTCATCCAACGGTTCTTCGTTAAAGTATTGATCACGCGGCGCAAATTCATAGAAGCAGTGCTCCTCTTTGCTTCTCTGCCCTACGATTCAACCCACGTCCAAACCATTTTTCATATCAGCCGTTAATTGTGGACACGTGTGCGTTTTTGATCTGGAGCCTTACTTTGCGTCTCTGGGGTTTATAACAGGGGATTCGGTTTTGGGATTAAACCTAAGATGTAAATAAAGAGAGAATTTGGCGCTAAAATAAAGCGGTCCCACGCCACTTGTTGACTTCCCAGAGCAAACTTTTTTACAGTTTATGCCACTAAGTGCAATTTCGAGCTAATCTCATTGTCATCTCATGGTTTCATACTGGAGTAACATTGACAAAATATCAATAATTTTTTCACAATTGTAAAATTTTATAATCGTATTATTTTATTTTAATTTTCATAAAACAACATTACTTAACGAAACATAATTCGAATTTCTCAAGTAATAATTTCTTGTGAATGAAAAAAGTATGGGTAAGAGAAAAAAATCTCAAATTTCTTTAGTAAGATTAATTATTAATAATGTTTATATTTTTTTTACTATCCCACCTCTGTTCCTAATTGTGAATGAAAAAAGTATGGGTAGGAGAAAAAATCTCAATAAAAATCATAAAATTCTTAAGTAAGATTATTTATAAGACTCAAATTAGAAGTGATATTTATTCATTTTAATAAGATCAAATTCATAATTTTTTTGAATTAATTTTTCTTAAACTAGAATATCCCCAATTAAATTAGAAAAATATTGTATTGATAAACATTTAGAAGAGAGAGAAAAACATTAATAACAATAGTATTTTAAAAAAAATATAAATTTAAGATAATTTTTTTATTAATTAAATTAATCACGGTAAACTAGTTAATTAATTCTTATAAATAGAAAAATGTAATATTTATTACATTTTTTTAGAATGAAAATAAGTACTATTTATTACATGGTAATTAAAAAAATCTGTATTACAGTCTTTTTTTCTTTTCTTGGACCAATGGCAAAAAATGGTGAAGAAAATGAAATATAAGTCTTTGCTGTATATGTTTAGGATAATAAATTGAAAAGGAAATGACATGTTTAAATATTTTGTATTTTTTCAGAGGTAATAGCAAAGGAGTAGATAACAAACTGACTCCACCTGGCTTCTGTATGTGTATGGTGGCCCTAAGGAAAACGTGATAAAACCACTAAACCCTATATATTCCGTGTGAAAAGGCTTAAAGAGCTTAAAAACTTCAATCAAACTACCCACTAAAATTGGACCATGGAAGACACTCAACTGGGATATTAGCCCAATATAAGCGAACATGACAGCAATTCAACATAAAAGTCAAGACATTATTCCATTCTTTTTTAGGTGAAGGATACAAAAGGTATCATGATCACTCTCCATATTTTTTGGTGAATTGATCAGTCTCCATATAATATTCAAGTAGTTTGATTATAATGAATTAAAAAAAGAGTCGTCGCAAAGAAACTAACGGAGATACACACCATAAAACTTGATGGCAATACAAATTGTTCAAAATCAAATGCTTTCAATGAGTTAATGAGTATTGGGAAATTATAGGAAATGTTGGACATTGTAGGAAATGAATCTATACTATTTTAAATTGCTCCCGCAAAGATTTCTATTTGTCATCCCTTCCAGATTGGTTTTATATGCATGTCGCATTTGAAGTTATTTTTAGAGAATTTCCGTGACTGTTAGTGGCTAGAGATTTGTTTGTGAATTAATTTTGGAATTTGATGTCTCCTTGCAATTAAGAGAATTATTTGCCATAAATGGCTGAAAGTTTTGCCAAAGGTTGATATGTTGTTGAATTATTTATTTTTCCTTTCACGCTTGAAAAATGAAAATAAAATGTTTTTACCAATAGAAAGGAGAAGAGATGCCTGCTTAAATAACATTCCATTTTTCAAAGTTTGTCTCATTTTTAGCGTAATGCTTTTGGAAGAAAGAATTCAGGAGCGTATATAATAGCTTCAAGTTGAAAGCTATATAGTGCTGAGCAGCAGGTAAGTGTTCACAGAAATGTCCGGAAATAAGAAATTCACTGTTCGTCTTATTTGGAACTAATTTTCCAGTAAAAAGGTGATTAAGACCTGTTACTAATGCAGATCTAAATTTATTTGTCTAAAATGAAATAATTTAAGTTAGATTTGTCCCAAGACAAGGTTGAGTAAAAGGCTTAAGTTTTACAAATTAATTGACAGAAGAAAAAAAAACATCCAGGAATTAGCATTATAAATATTTTGTTTAAAATGGTTTCTTTATATGTAGAATCCAAGTCACATTCTAGTATTCTACTGATTCCAAAATTGCATAAATCAATATATATAGTTCGAAGTGTGATAGGAAATTCCAAGGCTAAAAGAACCTGCACTTCAAAGGGATTGTTCATCATTTCTTCCACATTACTTGCACTTCAGAGAAGGGGCTGATGAGAATCACAAAATATGCTAGCAGAAATAGAAGAATCTTGAAGAGGCACAGAAAAACATTAATGCAACTGATGTAATATTGAGAACAAAAGATCTCAATAATAGAGGTTGATAATATATAATGTAATATGTTTTTCAGAATTTCTACTTCTTTAAGTAAACAATCTTTAGGTTGATAATTATATAATCTTTGTGTATAAATGGTTCACTTCTGCAGGTGTGATTGAACCTAAAGATTTATTTTAAGTCCTGATGTTTAGTATATCAATGTCTTTTAAATAAAATAACATACAAAATTTATTTGTTGCTACCATTACTGCCCTTGATTAATAGTAGTTTCATCTTTTGGTCTAGAAATTATCAACAATATTGCTAAGTGCTAACAGACTAGTTAACGTGGATGTAGTATTTGGCAAAGAGAATTGTTATGGATATCAGTGTTTACACGCTGAGCAACTCCTATATTGGAGAATTGTTCTTTACTCTTTCAGTTTGTGTTTTTCCATGCATTATTGACTATTGCCTCGGTGCATATAATAAAATAGTATTTACATACGTAGGTAGTTTAAGCATGTTCTAAGAAGTGGTATGCAATACTTAGAACAGTGGATATGCTAATAGACAGTCATATTTGTAGTAAATAATAGACATTATTGAAAAGTGAATGATACCGTGGATAAATTTGAGGAACTGGAATAAGGGTGACATCAGTGCAGCAAATTGGATTGGGGGTTAGAGATTAGATAGGAAGGAGATTGGGTAATTTGGTGCATTGTCGGTCCAACCTAAGCTTGATGTTCAATAACACTGCTTTATTTTCAATAAGGAATTGCAACAAACTAGACTGGAGGTACTTGCTGTAAATAATGGGTAATGGGTAATTGGGTATGCTTTAATTTGTTCAGCCCTAATTTCAGAGTCATATAAGTTGTAGCAATCAATTATTTGTTTGGTTTCAATTTCTTTTGACTCTCTCTTGATTGACATTATGTAATGGACATTAAGTTAGATAAAGTATGTCTGTCTGTCTTCATAATGTTTATGCAGTAGCCTATTTTAGATAAAAAAAAAAGAAGAAGTTATTAACGATTAAAAAGTATAGCTTATAAGATATGTTAATCAAAAGACATGGGGAGAACCAATAAGTCATAAGCAACAAATAACTTCCCCTTTTTCTAATTTTTTCAAGTCATGGTATTGTGGATTTAAAGTGGATTACAAATATCATGAAGTATAACCATCCAATTTCTATGTACAGTTAAAGATGACAAGGTATGCCTTGCTTTTCTCGAATGAATGATTATGACAAAATAGTATTCATGTATAGAGACAAAAACAGGTAATGGAGTCATATTAAAAAGGCAACAAAGTGTCAGAGTTATTTAATAAGAGGAAGCTTATTTTCTTAAAAAAATAAAAAGAGGAAAGTTAATAATATTCCTCTATTTAATTTCCTTTAAATTTTATACAAATATAAATTTAAACAAAATATATTTCAACGTCTAAGTTCACAAAGACCCCTGTTAACATAGCTGGGCTGCAGAATTTCCCACTTCCACTCACAAAAAGTCGGTCTTTATTATGGATATGAATCCTCTTGCAGCTAACTTTTTACTTTGTCATGTCATCAGAGCAATAAACACAAAAATAACTATAGTGGGTTCTATCATTATATGTGTAAATTTGAACAGATACAAGTCCATGTATTATATCAACTACGAGTGTCATGTTAACACACAATCATGCATACTTTTCAACAATTTATCCCTTTGTTCACAAGTGAATGATAAATCAGACAAAAAGAGATATTTCTTATCAATATTCTCACCGAAGAATTTCCAGCAAATAATAACAGTTGAGCAACACAACAGAAAAGGCAAAAAGGCAGTTCCAAGAATACAATGTACCTTGAATTCTTCAAGGAAACTGTATGGAGAAACCAGTTCCAGTCCTTGTGATATTCAGAGGGCCAAACTCATCAAAATCAGAATCGCAATCCATTTCATCGATATCACCCCACCCACAAAGGGAATCCTCATCTTGCCCTTTTCTGGTCATAGGAACTCGCAGCTCAGAAACCGGAACAGGAAGAGGCTCTTCACTAAAGTACTTGTCATGAAGCAGCTCCATCGCCGTGGCCCTCTTAGCAGGATCATAACAAACCAGTTTTTTCACCAGAGCCACTTCATCAGGGGACCGATTGGGCAAACAAGCTTCAAGACCAGCAGGATTCTCCACCTTGCTAAAGGAGATTATCGCATAATCAGGAAGTTTAGAACAACCAGCCCAAGCACTCTCATCAAGGCTACCCAAAACACCAATGATTCTACTAAGCTGGTCAATATCAGCAGTTCCAGGAAACAAAGGTTGCAGAGTTAAAAGTTCTGCAAAGATACATCCCAAGGACCACAAATCAACCTCCAAACCATAGTCTCTGGATCCATAAAGCAACTCAGGAGCCCTAAACCAACGAGTCCCCACGCATGACGTCAAACAACCAAGTTCTTTCTCTTCCTCTTCCCTATCTACGCCACTTGTGGTGCATGTTGCTTTCCCATCGTGAGTGCTAGTAATAGTATCCTTATTGTCAGCGTCATCTAAAACCCTAGAATATTCTTCATGATTATTAGAAGCATCAATACCAGGCTCCGTGAGAATCCTTGCCTGAGAAAACAACCCATCAATTCTGTAAATTTTGCAAACACTGGTTAAAACATTTCAATAGTGTAAAATTAATAGTAGAATACAAAATAGATTTACAGCGCCAGGGAATGACCATTAAACTCAAATTAAAAAATCAATTATGCAAACACTGGCTAAAACATTTCAATAGTTAGAGGGATAGGGTTTGTGATTGTTGAGAACGAGATAACCTGTCCAAAATCAGCGATCTTGAGGAGGCCGAGTTCGGAAATTAAGAGATTAGAGGGCTTCAAATCTCGGTGGAGGACCATGTGGCGGTGACAAGCGTCGAGGCCGGAGAGAATCTGAATCATCCAGCGCTTGAGCTCGCCGGCGGGGAGGGGCTGGTTGGCCTTAGCGGCGTCGGCGACGACGGTGGCCAAGTCGGTTCTGAGGAACTCGAGGACAAGGACGGCGTCCTCGTCTTCGCGCCAGAAGTACTCGTGCAAAACGACGACGTTTGGGGAGCCCTGCAGGAGCTGCAAAGCGTCGATTTCTCGGAAGGCGGACTGGTAGTCGTGGATTTCCTTGAGGGCGACGGTGAGGTTGTCGGAGAGGCGGCGGCCGCGGTACACATCGGCGTATGCTCCCGACCCGACCCGCTCCATGACCTCGTATTTTGCTATGATCTCGGATCGGGTGTGGATGCTCCAGCTCTTCGGTGGAGGATCCATCTCAATCACACTCACTGTCCACTCCGGTGTCCAATGCCTCTGCCTCAAACTTATTATCAGTCTCTTCTTCTCACTTCTCACTCAACTTCTCTTATTCACACGTGGGAAAGATTAGATATATTATAACACCGAAAATATATTTAATAAGCCAATAAATTATGTAATTTTTTAATGGACCACACATGTTTTTCATTGAGGACAATTTTATGCCCGTTAATTTATAATTCAATAATATATATTTAATATTTTAATAATCTAAATCCACTCTTGTTGATTGACACATTATTCCATGTGTTGCATGATTATCGATACTATATCTATAACAATTATAAAAGAGGATAATTTCACATGGTTTTACATTCTTATTTTAATAAGAAATAAGAAAATACAGCCACAAAATATCTTTTTTCCACTAATACAAGAGAATACATTTATTTCTTTTGCTTTGTTTTCCTCCTTTTTATTGTGTGTTGGTCTCTTTCTCTGATGTCAAAATTTTGTCAACATCTTCATCCCAATCTTTTATATCCTGAGTACTCCCATAAGCCCTACTCCATACCAAGAAACATACCAAATTAACCAAATTTAGAATGAAAAGGAGTCCATAGTAGTAATCATAGTGTCCTCTATTGATATTTGATGCTAGCCAACTAGCTCTTCCTCCTCTCCTTGTCCCATCTTTCACAACCTTGATGATGAGGCTTCCCACCAAGTTTCCCACCCCAATGTTAAGGGTAGATAGGGAAACAGCAACAGTGGACATTGTTTTAGGAAATTGAGAGTAAAAAAACTCTATTTGTCCAATGACAGTAAAACCTTGTGCCAAACCAAATAAGCAATAGGAGGGCACCAACCACATAGCTGACATGTTGACCACTCCTTTCGGGTTGTCTATAAATCCTTCACTTATGGCTTGATTTCTTCTCTTCTTCTCTACCAATGTTGCTACTAGAGTGGCTAAACATGAGATCACTAGCCCAATTCCCATTCGTAGCTTCACAGTGAGTATTCGTTGGTTAGGCAAAATGGGAACTAGAATGCGATCATACACAATCACCCACATGGTCAAAGTTAGCATCATGAATAAAGCGAAATTAGTAGCTGGGATATCTATACCGAACACCATCCTGTCCATGGTACCTGCTTGGACTATGAAAAATTGTTGTTGGCTTACAGTAGTCGCAAGTATGATGCCAGTGGACCAAATAGGAAGGACTTTGATTATGGCTTTCAACTCCTCTACTTGTCTCACTGTACACAGACTCCATGGCTCATTGGGTCTCCCCTCATAGTCCAAATCTTTCTCTCTATTCTTGATTATGCAAGCTTTATTCAAGAACCTAAGAAGGGAGATCAATGAACTATTGAATTAATTAACATGCTCAAAATAAGTCCTCTAATTTTTATTTTTTTTTATAATTTCATATTACAAAATGGGGACCGGATAAACTATATATGATTTGCAATTTTTTTGTCTATTTCTTCTTACTAATATAGCAATATACCTAAATTTCTTCTTGAAAAAATTAGTGCAAGACACATTAATCTCCAATACTACAGAAATATTATTTTATTTAGTTTTTAAAATTATAAATGTTAGTCATATAAAACATGGTACACTTTAGTTTTAAAAAGGACTAATATAGCCAATATTTGATTGTTTTTAAAGATTAAAGTGAGAGTTTATATGTTTAAGGATTAACGTTTTTTTAACAATAGATTTGGTTGTTCGGTGTTTACTCTATTCTTTAACGTGCCTAGATATTTATTTAATCTCTATACAAAGAAAGAAACGCATACACAAGTGTTACATGAGAGTCTATCATATGAAAAATCAATGCATACCTTACTTTGTTTGTTGGTTGAACAAGATTAGAACCATTGCGGAAATACCAAATGTCAGAGTTCTTGGGAGGCAGGGGTAAGTGTCTGTTTTTCCAGGCCGCAACAATCACTTGGGCGAAGCCAGTGAGCAAGCTCTTGTTTGGTTTCACTTTGACGTATATGGAAGTGCCCAAAAAAAACATGATTGCAGACAGTGACACAATCCCCATAGAAATCCCAAAACCCACAACCCACCCTGCTTTAACTTGAATGTACACTATGAATGCCATTGAAATTGTTACTGAAATGGCAACTGAAAGATAGTACCAATTGAAAAAGCTCTTCATGGTCCTCTCGTTTTGTGGGTTTTCAGGGTTGTAGATTTGATCTGCGGTAAAGGCCAAGGTACATGACCTAATGCCACTAGCTCCAAGAGCCATGAGAGTAAGGGAAGAGAAAAGAATCAGGAGTTGCGGTACTGTTGGATTTGCACAAGGTTCTGTATCACATTGAGGCCTTGCATGCCTAATAATAGTAGTGAGCCATAACACAACTAAGCCCTGCAATCAAGATAATAACCAAACATGTAAGAAATTCAAGTGCCCATTGGGTAAGCAACTTAATTAAGACTTTAGCCATTTCCGATAAATTATTTTCAATATTTAAATTATAAACTGTTTTTGAAAGCTTGTTGAAATAAGTTAAAATTAAACAATTGATTATATATATATATATGTGTGTGTTATAAGCTATATATATTTTATAAGTTCTTAATGTCATATAATCCAAATAAACCGAAAATAAGTTATTCCAAAGTATTGGCTTACAACAAGGTGGATGACTGTTCCCATTGCAATAACACGAAATCGTCCAAGGCAAGAATCAGAAAGGAAAGCACAAAAGATGGGCAACAGATTGGTCAAGGCGTTCCACAGGAACATTATAATAGTTCCAGTTGCAGGGTCAAAATGATACTCCTGAAGCAGGTACAAAATCATGTTTACACGGAGCCCCACTACTGCAACCTTTTCAAAGGTCTCGTTTGCTACAGGAAGATGGAAATCACAACCTGGTTATATTAGAACTTCTCATATATATACCTCACTAGCAGTAACACACAACATTGTGCCAAAAGAAAAACAATGATTTTTAATGTATGAATGAATAGAGAAATGCCTTGAAAGGGGTCATCACCTATGATAAAGGGCATGGTTCTCCAACCACCCTTTTTCCTTTCAAGCAGCTCGGTGGCTTTCTTTTGCTCCATTGGCATCTCCATTTTTCCTTCTGCGATACACACATGGAAAAGTTACACACAAAATACTATAAATTAATTAAGCTAGTTACTACAATATATGGACAAAAGCTCTTTTTATCCGCATACAATATTTCTCTCCTGCGTGTGTTACGACTCGGTGCAGTTGACCTCGTTATTATAGTAATTTATTGTCGCATCTCGGTAATCGAAAGAAATTAGTAGTATTTCTTGTTGCAAATTAACGACCACCCAATTTCCTTAAAAAGGAAAACAAAATTTTAATTACGACAAAAAAATTGGCTATTTATGTACATATTAAACCATTTATTTAATTATTGTCATATGAACTACACGAAATGGCATCCAATTGGGCTTAAATCCGTATGTGTCATTCACCTTAAACAAGTGTGAAGTGAAAAATACGTTATATATATATATATATATGTGTGTGTGAGAGACTCCGCGGAACGAAAAGGTAATTAAGTTTAAGTGTCCAACGACGAATCAAAGGTTCCAAAGGGTGAAAGGAAGGAAAAAAAAACTAATTTATGTCATTTCAAGTATAATGAAGGTAACTGGCTTTATTTTTTAACATTCAGTTTGATTTAAAATTTGATAAAAATAATTGTGATGCAATCAATTGCTTTTAAAATACAGACCTCGTTTGGTAAGTGAGAAATACAGAGGAAAAGTTTTTCTTAAAAAAAAAAAAAAAGACTATTGAGAATATTTGATTAACTTTTTTAATCGCTCGTTAAGTACAAAGTACAAAGGAAAAGTATGCCTTTTTGTTTGAAAAATCACTGCACAATTTGTCAGAAAAAAATATTTAATCTTTTTAATAAATTTGGGTGTTGATTAATTAAACAATGATTATAGGTTTCATTTATGGATAATACTTACTTTTTTTCATGATGGTTTTTTTTAAAAGAAGATTAACTCACCATTAATAATACGATGAAAGATATAACTGAGAATATAATCAAAGACTTGAATACAAGTATAGAAATTGATGCTCTTGTTGCTAAGGAGTGGACAACAATATTCACTTGTTTTCTAATGAAACTCACCCGAGTTTAAAAATTAGAAATTAAAGTTCTATGTTTAGATAGAATAACTTTAAAATCTGTGCTTCCTGTAGAACCGACTGAGATTCCGTCAACGACTGTCTTGCAATCAAGCTCAAACAAAATGTTATGAAGTCGTAGCTCTTTTAGCCCAAAGCAAACCATGTAAGAGATCAATTGCTTCTGCCTCCCGAGGTTCTGGTGTTCCCTCATGGTGAAGAGATTTGGCTGAAATGAAATTACTTTGGTCATCTCGTATACAAACGCTGACGTCATATTTGTTGATGTCTTTAAAGCTAGCAGCATCAATGTTTATCTTGATGTATCCAGGTGCAGGTTTCGACCAAGATGAGAGCATAATTTGGTGATGGTGCTCATGATGTAGATTGGACAAAGCACGAGCAGCAGACCATTCCTTATGAAGACTCGCTGAACTTGGGTTGCAGCCAAATATCACATGCCATGAGTTCTCGAAATTATCACTAGTAGTAACATTTAGTAAAGGAGTAGATTTGATAGTAAGAGAATCATTTTCATTGTGCTACACCAAATCCACGTGCTTTTCAATCTTAACGCTATGAGTTTTTTTTTCATTTATATGGTGTTCAATTTCTACTTCTATTTAATGTGTGACTTCACCTCACACTTATAACCCAACACATCTTTCCTTTAAGTGTAACTCTCTTTTACATGATAATCTCTCCCTCTAATGAAAGTCTTTATCATCTATAAGTATTGGACAAATTGGTTCAACTTGAGGAAAAAATGTATTGAGTTACAAGTGTTGTTGGACAAATTCGTTCCAAAGCAAGATTCCAAGTTTCTTAATTGACTTCAGTTTTAACTCCCATGGCTGATAGAACTTAATAATATACTTCTTTAACTGTCATCGTCCACCTTTAACTAGCTTGAAGTGAAAGATTACTTGTATTAAATATGTGACTCGGTGGAACAAAAAGGTTAGATTAAGTGTCCAACGATTGATCCAAGGTTCCAAAGGGTGAAGAAAAAAAAAAAAATTATGTCATTTCAAGTTGCGGTGAACTGACTTTAGTTAGTATTTAACTATTCGTTTGATTTCATAAAAATAATAGTAATATATATGAATCAATTTTTATTTTAAACACCTTGTCAATATTTTTAATTTTTTTAATCACACTATAAATTATGTTATATTATATATATATATATATATATATATATATATTTTTTTTTTCTTTTTAGGTGTAGGATAACATATGTGTGGTCACACCTAAATAAATGAATGTGTTAAAAGTCTCACATGACAAATAACTATGAAAAAAATGAGATATGTTAAGTCTCACATCCAATAAAAATAATATCAAAATAAACTATATAAATGAGGAATAATCTTCACCTTATAACTGATTTTATAGGATTGACTTAAGCTCAAATCTACTTTCGGACAATATGAAATATTTATCAAACATTTTCTTAAAAATAATTTTGATGAAATTTATTTTAAAAATTGAAACATGCTTTTAAGTTAACTTGAATCGAAGCGTATTTTACATAAAAAGTATGGAAATTGATTTTTTTTAATCTGTTAATTAATAAATAGAAGTTAAATTTGGTCCCCTGGGTGTGATGAAAGCTTCATGTACTCTTGTTTTGTTCGAAGAATCGACGGTTATATTGGTGGAAACAGAAGTTACATGTACACAAAAGGTTATTTGCCAGAAATTTAATTCACATACTTAAAAGTACAAAAAAATCACAATTTTCGAATTTTATTGATCTTAATTAAAGTACTTTGTAATTATAAGATGAGCCTAATGTTGATAACTTTTATCTCCTTCAAAAATAGGTTAAAAAGTAATATATACAAAGTAGATGTGAATTAGTAATCATTATTTTTTAAAAATAAACAATTGATTGAGAGATTAAAAAGAGAATAGAGAAAAAAAATGATTTGAAATTTTGATGAGAAATCTTTCTAGTTACAACATCTTTTTCTATCATTTAAGTTTTTTATTTATTTATTTTGATTCTTATAGTTACAATTTTTTAACCTTTTTACCCACATCTGAAATTTCCTAATGTCATATTAATTATATATATATATAAAATTGCTAAATAACTAAAGCAAACGGTGAAAAACCACCAAAAAATTAAATTAAATAGTAGTTTCATTTTTGTAGCGATTTAAAAGATATCAATGTAAGATAATTTTAGACGATCATAATCAAAAGAGTTAAAATATTACAATTATAACAATCAAAATAAGACTTTTAAATTATAGGACTAAAAGAATAATTAATTTTTTTTATGTAAATACAATATCAAGGACTTTTACTATGTATCTTAAAAATTATATTAATAATAACTTTTTATTAGTTAATAGTATAAAATATTTTATACGAACAATTATTAAACTCTTAAATCATATACCTAAATGTATAAAAAGTTTTACTATCAATGACATAAAGAGCTTTCCTTAGTAAAACAAATCAGTGGGTAAAGTTATAATATATATGTTGGGGATAAATATGTATGTCCAAAATTCAATCTATTATGTCAATTTTAATAAAAAATTATTTTTTATTTTATTATCATATTTATTGTTTTATTAAATTAATTGTTAATATGACAAGTATTTGATTAAAATTAGAAATTTGTTATTATAATATAGATTATGATAATGAGAAACAAATATTTTATAATTTTAATCTAAATTGTTATTGATAGCAGAATTGTTGTGACAAGACATCATTAATCCGGATAGAACAATATATATGTAATGATTTTTATTGTATAAAAATTAATATATCTCATTTATTAAATTATATAAGTAGATGTCATCGTTAAACGGACTCAATCAATCTTAGTTAATGTAAACAAAAAAATATTATTTTATAAATATGAAATTTTTTTATAAAATACAAATAAAATTCTATTGCTACTTATGAGGATGTGATTACATAATTAATCATGTAATTATTTGAGAATTATCTTTGTTTATGTCTTATGGTGATTTAAATCACTCCTAAGTGGTCATTAAAGATCTTAGAACTTTCATATAAGAATTTTTTACAAATATATCTCTTATTAAAATAACTTCATTGGATATTTTTTTACTAAAATTTTATTACTAAATATGACAGGTGAATTTGAAGAAAAAAATGTAACACGTGAATCTGAATGTTACAACTTTATATTATGAACAGATGGAAAATTATTGCATATTTATTATTAAAATGAAGATTCTTTCTAATTTCTCGTATCAGCAGAATGCTTATTCAAAATACTAGAATTTATCCTCATCTTCCTTCCCTACTAAAGTCCCCACACAAACGTCCATAAACAAGAAAAAGAAAATAAAAGAAAGAGATAAAAGAAATAAAAAGGAAGAATGCATAAAAATTAAAAAGACAATCTCATACATATGATATAGCAATATATCTATGAATTAATCTATGTACAAGTCACTTGGATGTATAAACTTTGAGCTATATACAGCTCACGAGGAACCTAAAAAATGAAAGTATTTTTTAAGGTTTAATGAATGTAATACTGTCAAATGTCAAGGTAAGTTCATCTATGTCTTCCTGTACCACTGCACCTTCAGCGTCTTTTTTTAATTCATTCCCCAAGCCTGCAATTAACCAGAGATTTAGTAACTGTTAAAGGAAACGTCTATAATTACAATTTCGTTTATAAATCTGATTTGGAACTTGGAAGACAAAGTACAAATGCTACATATATGATGACATGAAAATGCAAAACTTGAAGTCCATCTAAGTTCCAGAGCACAATTTCCATCGTTATTTTGGAATTAAAATTCAAACAAGAAGTTAATTAGTTAATTGAATAAATAAAAGAGGCACCTGAATCTGTCCATCTGAAGTTCCAATTACCAAAACCTCTTCATTGCTGTCTAGAGCCATGCAATTAACCCTACAATTCGTACCCATTTGCAACGTGTCGACTCTTTTGTGTTTCTTCTTATCCCAAATTTCCACAGTACCTCCTTTGCACCCCAAATAAATCAATTCTGAGCTCACTTCCATGGCCCGCACATCAGATCCAGTTTGCAATGATCCAACTATACTGTAATTGGAATTGTTCCATATCTTGACATTTATATATGCAAAAGTTAGTTAGCTATTATGAGTTTATGACATCCTTAAAATTAACATCAAGTAGCTCAAAGATTTTCTATGCTTGGGAATTCAGAAAATCATGAAACCCGATGTTTCTAGCAAGAATTGTAACTATTATTAATCATTATATATACCGCTATATCATACGTGTCTGGGATACCTTTATAGCGGATCCATCCAAGGAAGAGCCAGCTGCATATATAAGTTCACCATGAATTTGCAGTGCATGAATAGGATTTGCTTTCCCAAGTAATCTTTTATAACCACTTTGAATAGTGTTGACTGTTCCAGTGGCCAAATGTATCTCCTGAAATATCATGAGAATATTATTGCAAGAATGTTGATAAAGCATCACATTAGACTGCCTTACACTTCAAAAACTTGATACCTGAACACTACTGTCATGGCATCCACAGTATAATTTCCCATGAACATGAGCCAAGCACTTCACATATTTACTAGAATTTAACAACTTTGATTCTCCATTCAATGACTGAACCTGATAAGATAGCAAACTAATTTCAGCAGAAAGCAATGTATGTCTGTCTGTATGTATGTATGTATGCATGCATGTATGAAGTAATTGTTAAGAATTTTCAGTACAAAGGGCAAAGCAGTAACAGAATCTATTACAAAAATTAATGGCCTGTGAAGATCCCACCTAGGGATTTTGTTGTCAAAGACATAATCAGAAGGGAAGAAAATAAAGAAACGGTAAAACATGCAGCTCAGAGCAATGTATCAAGCATAATGTTTGTGTGTACAAGTGAGTGTGACAGAGAGACATTCATAATAAGGAGACTAGTGTTATTTTACACTCTAGCCTGCATAAAAGAAGTGAGCCAAAACCATTTAAAGAAGAACATGTGTTCATAGTTTAAGAGTACCTTGACACCAGTCCCCTGCGGAATGAAACAAGATAAGCTATTGGTTACAACTAAATTATGAATCTGGTCTTTCATATCATGCACCTGCACACAATGTATTGCTGCCTTTCCAATAGACCAGACCTGTTCTTTAATGAAACAAAACCTTTGTTAGCAGGCAGCCCAACATTGAGGTTAGAATAACTGCAGAAAATTTTACCCTTGCAGTTCGGTCAAGTGAACCACTGTATAATCTGTCATCAGATTCGGAAATCACCAAGTTTGTCACAGCCTTAGTATGTTCTTGGATCTCTTGCATCAGACAGAATAAGTTATCCTTTAATGTCCAGACCTTCAGAAGTTACAAGGTATTTTCCAGTTAGCTCATATTACAGTATAGCTGTCATGTGCAGCCAAGACCAAAACATTTTTGCCAATGATCAAGCATGACTTGACTTTTTTCCAGCCATTCAATCTTTTAAGCATGTGGCATAAAACACGCCCTAAAGTCCACTCCAGTTTGTGATACATATATCTTTACGTATTTAGGTCTAGCTCACCTCATTCTTTTTTATGGTAATTGCATAAATCAACAGTTCAATAATGTAATGATTTATTTTCCAGTAATTCTAAGGAACAAATATTTCAACTAGTACAGATATTTTCGTTCAGACTTAAATTCATTATTCGTTAGAGTATACAAGGCATGTAAAGTTCTAAGTTCTAACTATAATTACCTTCATAGTGCCATCTGTATGTCCTGAAAAAAATTTACCCTTAAAGCAAATGACAGACAGCACCTCTCCATTCTCGCTGCAGTCTTCTTTTATGAGCTCTTTATGTATCCAAATTTCCTGTTCCAATCAAGAACATTAAATCATGCACCATGCCTATACTAGACAATGGTAAAAGAATTCAACAAACTTACCGCTTTAGATTCATTTTCTTCAACAAGAACCTTTAGCATTTTAGTTGCTAAAGGACAGGATCTCTTTAGCTCTCTCAACCCTTTTATGATATCCTTAGTGAAGGAAGTTAGATCACCAAAGCCGTCTGAAATTCATGATATGATGTATGATCAACAATTTTCTATAACAATGACATGCAGGAACTTGAACATATAAATCATAAGAAAGTCTCATAGATTCATGTAGAAGGAAATTATTTTGATTATTTTCATTTCAAAATTCAAATAACAGATTAATAACGAAAGCCAACACTAATATTGATTGATAGTATCAGATCTAAATAAATGTTGAATTCTGTATTGAGTAGTTTATCATGCTTCAAGGAACTGCTTATTGGCAGCTACCCCTTCTTAGACAAGATTTTTGTTTGTCATTATCTAGCTGTACCATATTTTTGAAATGATGTTGTAACTTGTAAATTGTATTCAATGGCTATATTTGTGAAACTTACCAGAGAAATGAAGAAAGCTATTGAGAGCAAGCATAGAAAGGATTCTGTCTTCTACATCCTTAGCACAATTTAATTTAGCTATGAACTGCTTCAGCAAGCAGGCACGAGCTGCTACATGTATCCCTGTATCTGGTAGAATGGTCAACATGTAAATGAGCCATGTAGCTAATATAAAGCATGCTGATCGTAGTTCTGGGTTTCGGCTCTTCATGCCATCTGCTAAAGCCTCAAAAAGAGTGCCAAACTCATGGCTAACTAGAACAGATGCAATTCTTCTTTCCCAATCATCAGCTGCCTTCTCTTCTTCCTGTTGACGCCAAACAAACAATAAGGTATCAGAGAGAATATTTGGCAAGCAGAACCCAAAAAGTCAAAATACAGGAAGAGATTCGAGTTTAGAAGGACTTAACTGGAGTTATATCAATTTCTGGGCTGAAGTTGTTGATCTGATCCACCTGTACAAGACTTCTGGAACTTTTTTCGATACCTGCTCGTTTAAGAAGAACTTCTCTTGTTCGAGGGTTTCCAGAGAAGTCAAAACTCCCTTGCAGTGAAATAATTGTATCAGCAGCTGCTAATTGGGTAACGGGGAAATCTGTGTTTCTCAGGCATGAAATAAGAGTATCCATCGCCTCTTCCCGGTATATGCTCATTTTTCTTGGCTCAACCTACAAAATGTCATGATGAAAATTAAGCCCTTATTACTTGTAAAACAGATTTTTATCATTTGTGATTTAAAGGCAGTAATACAAAGATACTGTAATAAGAAATCATACAACTAATTTTTATATTTAAGATTCAGGGAGCATCAAAGATTCACACCAGAAGATCGAGTTGGAGTAAGAGGCCAGCCATAACTGGACATTGATCTTGAAGAGCTGTCTGCAAATAAATAAGAAGAGTATGCATTGTACTAAAAGGTCCTTCTTCCTTTATAATGTGGAGGATTTGTTCAATGAATGTACGCCTGAAGGGAACCCAGAAGGAAGCTATCAGACAAACTAAAATTTAGATTAGTTTGATTAGTGTAATTATGAAAATGAAAGATATATACATACCTATTTAATTTGACTAACTCAAAGAAAAACTGAATAATCTTAAATCGATCTCCATCGGTTGCACCGATTAAAGTTTCCAAAATAGGTGACAACTCTGCTTTATCAGCAATGTTATTCCTGCAAGTCCCATCTTCTTCCATGCATCTCAACAAGATCTCCACTGCAGCAATCCTCTCCTTTGCCAAGTCAGCTCCCAAACTTCCGACAATAGTTCCAATTGTTTTTTCAGAGAAAAGGGTATTGACAACCGAAGATGCAATTATCTCTTCACTGCTTCCAACAATCCGTGCAAGTAAAAGCACTGCAGCTGTTTTGGGCTTCAAACACATCTTAACCAAGTCTTCCTCTTTCTTATTGAAAACTGTTATTAGAGACTCCACTATTGCCATCTCTGCAAGACTCATAGTGGAAGGGTTTAGCAGATACAACAAGACAACAGCCTCAGTCAACCCGTTCTTGAAAAGAGCCTTGATACATTCCACGTCAGTGTCCACACGTGTGAGAGTCTTAATAACAGCATTGTCTCTGGAACCCATCTCCGCCAAAAGGAAAACTGAAGCTTGAAGCACCTGGGGCTCAACAGAATTGAAAAGGATCTCCATAAATCCATTGATTATCGCAGGTTTTGATAGCATGCTATGTATATCCACTCCTACATTCACTCCTCTCCAGAACTTGTCAATTTGAAGCACGGCCATTTCCGATTCCTGGAGAACCTCTGACATATAAAGGTTATTGATTGCACAGCGTAACTCACTCATCATCCCATCAACGGTGGCTTGGGTTATAACACTATTAGGAGAAGTTGAAGGCAATGTTGTTGGTATCACAACTGCCTCATCAGTATCTTCGTACGGACTCTCACACGGCGGTGGGACCAAATGGGGGTTGCGATCTTTCCAGCTTGCAATTAGTCGCTTGAGCACGTAATTTGTTTTGGGTAGCTGGGTGTTTTGAAGCTTCTGGCGTGTGATGGGACAGGTTATGTTTCCTCTATTAAACCATTCCTCGATAGCTTTACGTTCATATGTCTGACCAGTCTCAAGAGTCACTGGATCATCAAATATGTGACTTGTTATTGGACAGACAAAGTCCTTGGGAGGTGCATGTTTCCCAATTCCATGCAGCGGGGTATCGAAGTCTGCCATAGGATAATCTGGGGAACTACAAGTAGGAACAACCCAAGTTAAATAAAATGCAGCACACCATGCAATAACATAACCAAGAATGGTTTTAAATATTGGCGTATACGTACCCTCTTGATTGTTTGAAGATGGATAGCATTCGCTCCTTAATTTGGCTTTGTCGAGGCTCCAACAATGCAACAGTTTTGTCCTTTTCCTACAGGACACAGCTTTATTACTTAGCATTTCAAGAACTAAAAACAACTAGCATAGAAAATTCAGACCTCGTGGGAATATTTAATTTTTCGGCTCTCCCTCTCTCGGTAGCATCAATTACCTCATCATTTTCTGCCTCAGAATCTGAAGACGAACTAAGCAAACTCTCATCTAAAGAAAAATCAGTATCAGCGGTGGTTGAGTTTAAATAGACTGGTGTTGTCCAAGTTTTTGAAGCTTTTTGGGGTTTGAGGATTCTGGAAAAGACTCTTTGAGGATAAAATGGCACTTGGGAAGATCTGCTGCTGGAACTGGGGCTCAAAAATTCAATAGATGCTTCCCTTTCGGACCATATTGGCTGCAGCAATCAGTACATAAAAAACGAGACAGAATGATCATGAAATGCAAGTGCCTAGTATTATATTAAAATCTAATATTCTCCCCCCTCATTTTATTCTGTATCAAAATTGTGAGGTGAGGTCACGATAGTTCTAGAATCAGAAAAATATTAAATATATCTTTAAATTTGAAATCTATTAATCTTGTTAGTCTCTCATATAAAAGTTAGAAATTGTAATGATGATAAATTCTATATTTCAAATTCTAAAATGTAGTTGTATTTCAACTTCAATAATTTATTTAATAGAGATTATTACTATAGTAGCATCTCACACATTCAAGAACTACACAAATTTTCAGTAACTTCCACTCTCTAAGGTGCACTTCACGTATTATTTCTACAAGTGATAAAAAATTTCTCTCTTAACTATTTTAAATAATTTTCTTTTTATCTTTATTATATTCAATTCTCTTGTCAGCCTATCATAATATACTTTTAGATGTTTATTTATTATAAATTCAATTGTATATAAAATAAACATTATTGATTATCCTGTAGGTTACTAACTGAAATACTAGTTAATAAGAAAAATATAACTTTTTTGTAAAAACACCTTCAAAAGTTAATTACCATTATTCTAATTTTCCAACAACCTGAAAACCTTTCTTTTTTTTTTCTCTTAGCATAAGACATGAAAATTATGAAATACTTGGATAAAATTCAGAATGATTTTCAAGGAAACAGAAATCATATAAGCTAGAGAGGAAAAAATTGTAATCCTATAATTAAATAATAAGTTGATATGAAAATGAAAATAATATTGACCAGCTCTTGATGCTCTCAGTGTTAGATTGAAAATAGTAAGGAATTGGTAAACAGAACAAATTAAGTAGATACAACATTATTACATTATACCGTCCGTTCTCCAACACGCTCATTTTCATCATCTCCTCCTTTCTGTTCTCCACACCGCCGCGGCCATCTTCTGCGGCGCTCTTCAGTACCAACGACGGTGGACTAATCGCAGCAGCGTCACCGTTTTCGTTGACCAAAACCTCTTTGAAATACTCGGCGAGAACCATGCAGTTCTGGTTGAGGACCTCTTCGTAGTCTCTCTCCACCTCCCTGAGCTTCGCTGCCTGCTCCTCGCTCATCTTCGACAACACCTTCGCGCATGGCAGCACCACGGAGTACTCCTCGGAAGTTACCGAATAATCGCTATCGTTACGGCTCGTTGAGAGAATCCGCGTCCTCTGATCATCGAACCAGCGGAAGACGGGGAAGAGGTGGAGAGAGAAGAGGCGTTCGTAGAGCGCGGGAGCGATTTCGGATCGAGCGAGGGAAGCGTTGGAGTGGAAGATTCGGAGGAGGCTAACGGCGGATTCGGTAGGGCGGTTACGGAGTGCGTGGATGAGAGAGAGGAGAAGAGAGGAGAGGGGGAAGTCGGGGAGAGGGAGGAGGAGCTTCTCGGCGAGGGAGAGGGACGAGAAGCGGAGGGCGGGGCTCGAGAACGAGATCGCGCTCTCAAGAGTGTCTGCGGCGAGGTTTAGGTGTTTTTGGTCGGAGAATGGAGTGTCGCGGAGGAGAGTGGCGATGAGGCGGCGACGTAGTTCGGATTGCGAGAGGACGGAGGAGGTGAATGCGGCGGTGTGGCGGAGGATTTGAGCTCGAGTGGTGACCGTTACGGTGGTCATGGTGGTGTGATAGTGAGTACAAGTTTGGTCTGTTGGGGGGGTATATGAAATTATGGATACGACGTTAACGGAAATACCAGTTAACGGTTTCAATTGAATTTGCCGGAATTAGAAGTCTCGGACGGCAGTTTCTGAAATGACCAATGTGACCCTTGTTTTGGTCTTACCATGTTTTACTTTCATAAAATACTAAAATAAAATACTTTACTTTACCAATGTGACCCTTGTATTTAATGTTACTGCAAAACATTGCTGCGAGAGTTTTTAATCAACTGGCTGTTAAATTTAAACCTCTCGTGTGTCTCCTTTCTTTCAATGACGTTGTTTAACTTGTGAAGTTTAATCGGTCCAAAGATATTGTGCTAACTGCTAAGATAGTCCTTTAAATATTACCGTCAAATTATATTAAGATATTGTGAAAGGACAGAGGTAACTCAATGGGTCTGCAGTAATTGCACCCAATATAGAACATGGGAATACTTACGTACAATTCGAGTTAGTATATAATAAGAAAGAATAAAAAAAATAATAAATGGTTAATTTGAGCCAAAATTATACAAAAGACAAAATTTTCATATAAGTTATACTACTACTAGTTTAAAAGATTTTATAATATGAAAAACTAAAGATGGAATTAAAAAACGAGGGTTAGGTTAAAATGGCAACATCTAAAACAGCTGTGTGGAATCGGAAGTGGAGCAAGGCCAAAAGAGTGGGACATTTTGGTAACTCTGTCCACTTTGAAATCTCGCGGTAAAACACGAACAGCGGGTGGGACCCGTTTTGCCGCCCAGCCGGCTCGTTAATCATGTGCACGGATACAGAGGAGATTCACATTCACCACTTGATTATTTTCCTTCTGAATATTATCAAATCAACACATGCTCGATTTATGAATGCGCTAACAACAAATTTGCCAAATTAAACAAGCATATAGAATCCTAAGAAAACCAATTTGAAAAGCTAAATCAAACGCATGAAAGAATCATCAAATTTGACAATTTCAATAGTATACAGTTAGAAACGGAAAAGCTAAACCAATTCTGAGAGAATTTTCCTCTATCACACAATTCTTTTACATTTTTTATCCATTTGATTCATTCCTTTTTTTTCAGGCCATCACTTGAACACACTGTGGGACTAATAGGCCTTTCTAACCAGAGCAGGACATAGGCAGTAAGACCAAGATCACAATCCATTGTGTAGTGCATGGGCCAGTACCGGTCAGGTTATTTAAAATTTGACTAAACACCACATAAAATTATGTTGAAGTAATTTGGGCATAGAATACATTAAGTTGAAGTAACTTTAAGTGGGTTTTACATTAAATCAAAATTTTACACTGAATTTTATCATCAATATTTTTTCAGATTTTTTTTTTTGTATACATTGAATTTGTTTGGATTTACGTTGAATCATAAAAAATTATGTTGAAATATTGTAATTAACGTAATTTCAAGTGAATATAGAAAAATTTAGTCTCACGTTAAAAAAACTAACTTTGGTATAAAATTAATTTTTAAGTTAAAGTGACTTAAATTATGTTTTACATCAAAATTTTAGTATCGACTTATTTTAAGAATAAAACATTCGAGCAAAAATCATATTGCTTGAAAATTCAATTTTAATTGAAATTAACATTATATATTATAACCTAAACACACATTGACGGAAAAAAAATCAATATTTTTTTTGGATCTATACTATGGATGTTTTTTTTATGAGAAACAATCGATCTTTGCACAACTATTAAGAGAGCCAAATTCTGCTTCCAAACTTAGTAATTAAACTAGAATAACATGTGAGTTAGTTCACGCAATCATAAGGAGAAAAACCAATACGCTGTGCTACTTTAGATTGGAAAGTGACATTTGAGGAAATGAGCATAAGAGAACAGTTTAAATATCACATCAAAACTACAAGCAGTGACAGACAAAGAGATCTGGAAATAGAAAGGGTGATGGATGAACAACGCATGTCGTCACATCGAAAAGAAGAATAATTAGGGTGTGGAAATGACATGGCCTCGCGTGGTGGCGATGTTTGGTAATTGCTCACCTGGAAATGATGTTTATTGCTTTGCAACTTCACGCCCAACATGATTACTGTTTTTTTGTCATCCTTTCCAGCAGGCATATCCTATGAAAGTCAAGCCAAGCCTGGAGTTTCCATCAACATTTTCATCATGCATGCTATTGCATATTTCTTGTGATTTATAGTACGAAAAAACAAAAAACATACCTTATGTATGTACGCACGGTTGCTGTTGGAGACGTGATTGCTGGGTTGTTGCACACACGAGCTGGAAATGAACAAAGACTTGTTTCTTAATTTAATTGTACATTTTAGCATCAAATTATCATCATTTTTTTTTTCATTTTACCATCATGCTTTTTTTTTTCTATATTTTACTGAACTAGTAAATGTGTCAGCTCAAAGTTAAGTAATTAAAGCTTAAATTTTAGTTTTATCAAAAAAATTATAATTAATTTTCATAAAATAGGAAATAAATTATATACTGACAAAAGTAATATATATATATATATATATATATATTTAAAATATAATTTTCAAATTTCTCTTAAAATTTACTTTATACCCCTGATTATTTGGGCTGCCCTGAACTAGACTCCTTCACTTTACTTAAAATTGTTGGCTTGTGAAGTTTTGCATACTTTGTCTGGGATTAGTCAATGTTCCTGTAATGAGCAACGTACCATAATACGAACAATTAGTCCCCATGATGGTCATATAACATATATAGTATCAACAAACTACGTATTGTTTGTTCAATTTCATACCTATTATATATATATATATATATATATATATATATATATATATATATATATATATATATATATATATATATATATATACACATATATATATTGACTAGAAATCTAGAAAAGTCATACGGTAAAAGCGATCACATCCATTACCAATAAGGCAACTCGTTCTCCACTCTTCAAGATTCTCTTCTACTCACAGACGAAGACTACGTTTGATCGATGAATTATCTCAGTTTTACTTGCTAGAAAAACTTTTCGCTAGTCTGATTCTGTTTCGTTCTTGTAGTAGGGACTCCATCTCCATCAACCTAAGTTATAATCAACCTCGTACTATCAACACTTTCTATCCAAATATGCTTTTATAAAAATTAATAACATGTAATTATTAAGTTTTTATATCATCTCAAAGTTACAGCCTTTGATATGAAAAGAGATTTACAGTATATATTATTATAATGCAACGTTGCAGGTTCAGGTTATCAACTATGAGTGCTTTTGAAGTTTACGTTGGCATTGCCATTACTTGTTCAATAATATAAAGTTAACAGTTTTCAAATGTGCAAATTATTAATTTGAGATAATGTCATTTCATATATGTATGTCATTATTAGACACAAAATATTAACATTCTATATAAATATATTCTTATTTATTATACTCTTACATTAATAAAAACTGTCAATATTTAATTTTGTGTACAATAACATACATATATCAAATGATAAATTATTTTATAATGTTTCTGCATAACTACCTGTGCAACGATATATTATTATTACAATTCAAATCTATATTTTTTCTTAATTTAATTATTCAATAAAAAAATGGGGTATGCATATCAACATAGTGTGTGACATGATTGATTTATCATTTGTTGGAATATATTATAAATTAATTAAGGAAAGCAGACTAATTAAGAAAAATGGGTTAATTAAGAAAAACAGGCTAATTCAATAAAGTAAAGGTAGACTTAGTACGAGAAATTCGCGTAGCTAAGTTAATCTGCATCTATAAAAGAAAAAGAGAAAAGAAGGAAAAAAATAAACAGAGATTTCAAGATAATATAATTCCTTGTAGAAGACAAAAGTTAGAAGAAGGATAAGCAAGCATTAAGAGTCATTCCTTTCTTTTATTCCTTTTCTTATCTTCTTTCCCTTTTACTAAATATTTTTCTCTTGTAATTGTAAAACCTTTATGACAATGAGAGGCTAAACTCTTGATGTAATTTTTCTTCATATCTATTTAATAATATTACATTTGTATTATCCTTTCTTGTGTTTAACATGATTGTTTGTGGCTTGATCACCCATTTGCATGTTAAGTTTTAGGGGTAATGTTGGAAAATATTATTTTCTAATAGAATTAGGAAAGAGTATCTAAATAAAGTCATCACTAGAGATAAGTTGATTTTTGTTTAGCCTGTTATACATCTTTATTCTTAATGCAATTTACTATTTTAGCTCTACAAAGGGATTTGAGAGAGAATAGATAAATTAGGCCCTTTCATGTGGAGAACCAAATTTAGAGTATACTAATAGATACAGGTGTAAATTAAAATAATTATAAATAGAGAAAATTTATTAACATTACATCAAAAAGTAGCTCTGCTAGGCTAAGTTTTCAACATTTTCATCTTCTTAATTTACTTCTATAATATTATTAGGTTCTCTAAATTTTCTGTCTTTAATTAATCAATTTAAATTTTTGTTTAATTTCTTCTCTTGTTTGATTTAATTTTCTGTCAATTTAAATTATTGTTTTTCTTATAAACTTTTCAAGTCAAATTTCTTTAACTTCTTTTATTAATAAAATATCCATCTACCTAAGTACAAATAAAATCCATGTGAATTCGATACTTGAACTTCCATTTTAACTTTATTACTTGAAACGAATTGGTGCACTTGTCAATCCATCAACAATTGCCTTGAATCAGCTGAATGAAAGAATGTGGATAAGTGATGTTGGTGGCTTAAACTTCGGGCCAGGCTATGCTAGTAAAGTACTAAGGTAAAAAGGAACAAAAATAGTCCTCCAAAGTCACTCTATGGCCTATCTTCTGCCATAATACGTTCTTCAAAATTGGGATGTGGGTTGATCACATGGAAAGAAAAAGATGATACCGAAGATGATGGTTCTCTCTCTCCTTAATTTACCTAGACCTCTTGTTGTTCCCTCCTTCTTCTTGCAGGGTTGTTTCTTCTACAAGTTGTTTCAATCTCTAGATCCAATGGAACAAGGTTGTTTCCTGAAATTATACTTCACATACAAGAAAGAAAACAACTACAACACAGGTTATCAAGGTTAAAGAATGTATTATAAAGCAAAAATTAAAATAAAAATTAAAAATAAAAATTGATTATAGAAAATTGATTTTTTTCAGAAAAATTAAATAAAAAGCTAAAGAATAAAAACCAATTGCTTTAAAATTGGAATATCCAAATTATCAAGTACAAAGAACAAAGTCTCTGACAACAATGCCAAAAACTTGTTGAACGATTGACAAGTGCACAAATTTGTAAAGTAGTAAAATAAAACGAAAGTTTAAGTATCAAGTCTAGATGAACTTTGTTTGTACTTAGGTAGGTAAATTTATAATTTTCAAATAATAAATAAATTGGTTTAAAGGTTGTGAAAAGAAAAGTAAAATAAATTGGCATAAAATTAAATTTAAACAAACAAGAGAGAAAAACAAGCATAAAATTAAATTAATTAATTAAAACATACAAGATGAGAGAAGCCAATATTAGAAGCAAAAGTTAATTCAGAAGATGAGAATGTCTAGGGCTTAACCTACAAGAGTTACTCTTGATGTAATGCTAAAAAAATTTCTCTATTTAGATTACTCTAATTATCACCTACATCTACTAATTTATCCTTATCATGATCCTTCATGTGAAACGGTATAATTTATCTATTTTCTCTCTCAAATCTCCTTAAGAGGTAAAACAGTTAAATTGCATTAAGAATGGAGATTATAATAGGCTAAATAAAATCATTCTATCCTTAGAGATGAATTATTTAGATGTTCTTTTCCAATTCTTTTAGTGAATAACATTTCCCAATGTGACCCCTAAAATTTACTATGAATATGGGTGATCAAACCATAAACAATGAAATTAAGCAAAGAAAAAAAATAATGAAATTAAAATAACATTAAATAAATAGGAAGAGTGATTACATAAAAAATAGTTGACTATTAAGCTCCCAACAAGAGTGATTTTAGTCTCTCATTGTCTTAAGAGACTTTATAATTGTAAGAGGGTAATGGGTAATGAAAGGAGTAGACAAGAAAGGGAATGGAGAGAAAGAATGACTCCTAATGATTGATTCTCGTGCTTCTAACATTTGTCTTTTCTCTTCTCTTCTTTCTCTTTTTATAGTTGCAATTCAGTTTGGATTTCATGCAACCTTCGTGCTAAGCGCGATTACCGTGCTTATCGAGTATGGCGATAACCTAGCGCTCAGCGTGTGACTTGCGTTGAGTGCGCCTTCACGTATCAGACTTCTTCATACTTCTTGGCGCTAAGCGTGTTCTACCTGTTAAGCGATTGTGTTGCGCTAAGCGAACATCTTCAGATCTTAAGTTTGTTTTCTCGAGCTTTACTTTATTTTTCTGTGACAATTATTCACCAAACACTATAAATTCACAAAACTTGAACACTTTATGCACAAAAACTTAAATGATGTTAAAATCTCAATTATTCACACATAAAAAGGAAGAATTAAAAGAAGGAAATTAACAATTTCTATGTGATTTAATCTCAAAATATACTTATACACAACAATTATCATGTTTCTAGGAGGAAAAAAGTTTTTAAAAAATACAAAAGCAAATAGAGAGAACTGTATGTGGACCCAAACTTTTTGCATTGAGTTTTATGAAATTGGGCTTTTGTTTTTGTGTCATTAAGGAGAAGAAGAAAAAGTGACGGTGTGAATAAAAATCCTAAATTGAAAGTTGTTGCTTTCAATTCACTGTATTTTGGATTAGATTGTTAGTTTTTAAACTTTTTAAAAATTTATTTTTTAGTTCATGAAAAAAGTTTAATTAATCTTGATCTTTCAACTTTTTTCTTTAAGCTTTTTTGTTTTTAAATAAAAATTTAACCGGTCAAAGTCTCTAAATTAAAAAAAAACAATTTTACTTTGCTATAAATCATATTTGTTTAAATTTTATTAGTTGTAAATTGAATTTGTTAAAACATTTAGCATTTTATTTTTTATTAACATTAAAGGGCTAAAAATTACTTTGAAAAAGGAAGTAGTTAACTATGTTGTTTTCGGTAAAATTATCTATAAAATTTAACGATGATAAGTGCAAATTTAAATACTATAATACTTATCCTTCCTCATACTCGCATATATATAGACATGAAGTGATTTAGACTTTTCTATTTTTTGTTTTGCCGTATCGAGTGTTCCCCATTTTTAGTTGGTTTATTTTCTTTCGCAACTTTGCTATGCCGTGTTGATTGTTTTTATTCACTTTATGAATTACCTTGTTTGTTCTGTGCTCACTCACGCTTTCTTTTTTCCTTTTTTCTTTTATGCTTATTTGTTTGATGATTAATTCAGTTCTCCATGCTTCCAAACTTGTAATTAAGTTGTATAACTGGACAAAATGTAAGTATCTTGTGTATTAATTGATCTTTTTTTGCACAACTACACGTAAGTATCTTGTGTTGATGAATGGCTGCATCAGATATGCTGTATGCAACCCATGCCATTAATGTTCGTTATTGTATATAGAGCCATAGAATGTTTCACTATCATTTGCGTGTCAGTTCAGATGGTCCAATTTCTTAAATACATCGCAGCACTAATTCACCCCTTCTTATTGGAAGTTTGTAATACTGGAATTTGTACATTTCTTATTCACATGCGAGACAGCTGAGGAACGGATGATAATAGAGAAGCCAATTTCTATATGCGATACTAGTTACAGTAGCTAGTAGCTAGCTGGCCATCGATTTTTTTATAATTTTATTAATTTTCGAGATAGAGGACACACAATGATAAGAACAAACGGCTGCAAGTAATTAGATTATTATCCTAGCTTGGGGAATATATATATATATATATATATATATATTATTTGCACATAACTTTTCAAATATAAATGTCATGGCTGGTAAGTATTTTTTTCAACTAGTAAAACCATTCTATATAACAGACACTTTATTATTACTTATTAGTTTTCCTTAAACTTGTTTGTGGATGCTTTTTATCTTTTTACTTATTAATTTATTCATTTTTCACATAAATAGATAGAAATTGGTTAGGTCGTCTGATAGAAATTTACGGTCTAGTTTACAATTAGTCCAATAAAAATATATTTAGTTAAAAAAGGCTAGACATTAGGCATTTTAAGAAGTTTTTTAGGCCTATTTATGTAAACATAAATTATATTTTCTTTTATTATTATTATTATTATATTAAATTTGTTATAATATATAAATCACATATTTATTTACCTTTTTAAAATATTAAATTTGATGACCTACATAAAGAGTTCAAAATATATACATTTATTAAAAGATAAATCTATTCTTTGTCTAGAAGCTTTATTAAAAAAATCAATATTTTGAAAATCCAATTGACCAGTTCAACTAGTTGAACCACCAAGAATTGACATGAAGATCGATTGATTAATTTAGAAAAATCGGATGGTTTAAGAACCAATGGGAATCAGTCAAACTGGTGTAGAGCTGATCAATTTGAACTAGTAATTTTTGAAAAACTATATTTTTTAAAATATTTTTAAATTTTTCATATTTAATATAAAATATTTATATATATATATATATATATATATATATATAAATTCATATTTAGTAAGATATATAAATTGGTACAAATCATGTTATCAATTATTATTATAAAATATAATTTAGTCACTTATATTAATTTATTTGTTATATCTTAATTCTTATTATTTTATATTATATTAATTTGGATGTAATCTTGTTATTCATTTAATATGTGATCTTTGTTAATTGACATCCTATATTTAGTATCATTACTATTATGTTACCACTATCACCATGTCATTATTCATATTGTCACCTCTCATTGTTGTTGCTTCAATCAACTCCACTCCCGCCACCACTACATGATCGTACGCCGGCCGTGACAACAACATTTACATAAAAAAGTTGGTGATGGTGGTTTGATAAGAAGTACTAATATTTAGGTTTTAATTTTGATCGCATTTTTAAAAATTGTATTGTGATGTAAAAGTTATTATTGAAAGTTTTCATCGTAATAATTTCTTTCAAAACATCTTGTAAATATAAGGAATGTTATTAATAAGTTTTCTAATACATGTTTTATTATATTATTGATTAAAATTTATTCAAAAATTAAAATAAGAAGACTCATTCTTGAAGTGACATTATAATTTTTTTACTATCATCAAATTTAATAAATAAAAAATACATGTTCAATAAATTTTTTATTGTTAACAATTTTTTTCTATATATTATAATTTATGATGAAACAAATGAAGTGTGTTGCTGAAATGCAATAACAGATGGGTTGCCCTAGCCAAGCTAGGGCTATTTATTCTGCTATATACACCGGTGACTGGTATAACCAAAGAAAGGGTATAATAAGTATAACTATAAATATAACCCCCGCATGCGATACAAGTCTGCATGCGTGTTAAACTCTGTCGGTGTCGGTGTATGTCATTGCGAAGTGTGCACACTTTTTTACGTCTATTCATCCACGTACAAAAATACACTGCAAACTTTATATATGCCGACTGCTAGGTCGAGTATTTATAGGAATATTACACTCTATTATTAAATAAAACACAATTTGTTAAAATATTTATTTAATAAAATTCACATATAATTAGCTTCAAAATAAAGAATATATTAAAAAAGTTTAAATATTGTTTAGCATGCACTCAAGTAACTTATGTAAACTGGTCTAAATAAACACTAGCTCGATGTCGTATTTTGTATATCCTTCTCACAATTTCGTGATGTACCAAATGGACAATAAATTTAATCTTAAAGGCTTAAATAGTGGATATGCAGATTATGCATTAGTAATAGCTTTTATGATCTCCTGTTTAGTTACTGCTAAAGAAGTAGCAATGAAAATAATCATACAATTATTGCATATATATACATACATTAATTAATCTAGCATTGTTCGATCGATCGACCTCTTAATTAATTAAGCTAGTGAAAATAAATAGAGCCTGATTTCCGTGAATTAAGGAGTCTTCACAAGGGCTTGCAAAATATATACTACTTGACTGGCAGCATACATTTTATTCAGGAATGCTGTATAGCATCATGAGCAATCAGCCTTAATTAGGTTTTGCAGCAGATTGACTGCTAATGATGTTATACAATCTCCATGAATATTATATTTTCCTCTCTGCTGTATATATGCTGCATATGCATGATAACCCATTAATATATAGTAAGTTGAGCAATCTACCGAAATCCCCCACCAAAAGCAGGAGCCCAATAGTCAGCTCCATTGTCACTTCCAACTTGGAGCGTACATGACACTGGAACCAGGCACAACCCTCTACTCCTCAGGTCTTTATTTGCTTCTTCTTGAGAATCCTAATAGCAACAACCAATAAAGCAAGACATAAGTAAAAATTGAATTAGTTTAATCATTATTAGAAAAGGAAAAAATTCACAGAACAATTAATTACCTGCTCACTACTAGCTGCTTTCCTCTTCAAACAGTTTTCATTCAGCAACTATAACCGGCCAGAAACAAATTAAATAAAATGAGAATTTGACTAGCTAGTGTTCAAACTACTATATATATAATAACTAATTAATATATAGTATTATATCTGATAAAGCTGGTGACATTTGTCTTTAATTGTCTAGCTATAAACTTTTCTTCACTTATAATATAGAATGCAAGTCGAACTGCAGGTGGCTGGCTAAGCTTCTTTTCCAAATGCAAAATCCCCAAACGTATCCCTTTAAGGGGTTAATTAGTGGATCCAAGGAAAAAGCATACCTGACCGGGGTCTTCAGGGAATATACAATTCTTCTCTCCTTGAACCTAACATTAAACAATTACAAATCATCACTCAATTAGTACCACATTATTACCCATTAATTAGTATGCATTCTGGCGCACATGCAAGAAGAAGAAAGATGCTGCAAGAGAGAGAAAGCTAGAGTGATTTTATATATATATATATATATATATATATATATATATATATATATATATATATATCATTGCTTTGGGAAGTGAGAAACGGCTTTATGTATGTGTTGTGTGCTAACTAGAAATGGGTTGGTATTATTTCTTACGGATTGTTGGTGCCTCATGTTTCCTGATCCACTGCCCAAGTATGGTAAGCTAAGGGCCTGCATCATCCACGGGGAAAAGAGAATATTTTTAGAACTTCAAAAACTAAAGTGGAAGCAGAAAGATTAGAACAACGTGAAATAATGGACTTCTAACATCTAGCGTGCCATCACTATTCACTGACTCTCGTGGTCGTTTGCAAAAATCGACAGAGCGAGGAGAATAAACATTAATGACCTCAATTTGACTCTGAAGGAATCTGATATACCCAATAGCTTCTAATAAGACAGAAGCCGTGTCAGTCTGCAAAAGTAAAAAAAAAATCAAAATATATATCACACACTACAGTCATATTCTCAGTCATCTCTTCTCTTCTATGTAATGCTATATAAACAAAGAGCATATTGTTTTCTTTTCTCTAAAAAACTGTGTGAAAGAAAGAGGGTATGGGGAAGATGAATCATATCAAGAAAAAGTATCGTTTTCCATTCTTATGTTGGAGCTAGGGAACTAACGAGGTTAATTGGATATGCAAACTTTTATAGGTTTTCTATGAAGATATATATATATATATATATATATATATATATATATATATATATATATACTTTAGTTTTTTATTCCAATTTTGGATATAAATTAAGTTTATGTAAATATTCAATTCCATTGAATAAATTAGGTTTATACCTTTCCGAATGGGGAAACGAGTTGATGAAGGGCGGTAATTCTGTCACCTAATTTCTCCTTCCTAACCTGTAACGGGCAAACACATGCTTAATTGATATGCTGGCTTATGTTAATTCTTCATATATCAAGATAAAATGAGAAAAATAAAATAAAATGAAATAAAAATGTGTAGGAACAAGACAATCAAGAAAAACAACAGTGACCACCCACACACATGTGATGTTTGTGTGCGGTTATGTGTGTTGGTTTGCCTGAAAAAGTGTTCGAGGTTGGAAGTTTCTGTGTATTTGTTTGCAATCGATGAAAATACCTTGAAGGTCGACTGAGTTGTGGGCGGTTGAACCCTAGCTTTCTTGAATGCCCCACCAGTTGCAGTACTGCTATTACACTTGAAATTAAAAAACAAAAAAATCGTTAAAATTATAATGCAATAGAAAAAGAAATACTTAAAGTAGAAACCCAAAAGAAAATAGAAGATAAAGAGAAGCAAACGATCCATTTTTTTATCTATATATAATAAAGAAAAATATTAGAAGAACCGTTTTACATACATATTCGTTTAAAAAGAAAAGTTGGAGGACCCACGCCTTTGGCGTATGTATATTAAATTGGAAAATGAAAATTGAAAATATTCTTCAATACGAAAGCATTTCGGGGACCAAATTCAAAGGTTAATTTCAATTGTCATTTGGTTTTAGTAAAGTTTCACGAAATGTGCAACTCGTATCAAAACCCAGAAAGAAAGAAAAACAATAACAAATTAAATTGTGTAGAATCTCTCTAAATTAATGTGTATAATTTTACCTCTGAGGATGGATCTGGTGGAGGAGGCCTCGCATCGGCGTTATTGTTGGAGAAATCCAACATGCTGCTGCTGAAACTTGTTACACATGATTTGGGGGAAGAAGCAGGCACTATTTGAGACCATGTAATTGGCTTTGCTGCTTGAAACTCTTCGTTTGTTCCATGCCCATACACATAGCTGTTCACCGAGCTTTCTTGCTTAACATCAACAATAGGAGCACTTGGAGCCTGGCTTAGCATTTGTTGCTCCCAGTTCTCCAACTTCTTTGACTGAATCTGGCACATACCCCCTTTCTCTTCTTCAGACACCATCCCACTCCTTTTTCCCAAAACCACACATGCAACCAAAAACAAATTAAAATCAGTTAGATTTAATCCTTCAAATAATCAAACATATTCATATATGTAAGTACTAAGTAAGGGTTTGGTTTAACTTATTTTAAAGAAATAATCTCTTGTTTTTCTAGATTTCTTAAAAGAGAATATTGCAAAAAAGTAAATAATTATTTTCTGAAATCAATCTCGAGAGATATTAGTATATGATTATCGGCCGAAAGGATTAGTACATGACTCTCAACCTGTAAATACTTTTAATTCAAAAAAAAAAAATACCAAGCCTTGCCATGCAACCATGTGGGTGTGTTAATTTGGTGTGTGTGTGTGTGTGTGAGAGAGAGAGAGAGAGAGAGAGTGTGTATTTGTGTATTACATGAGTAGCTGGCTCCATGACTCGGGTAGCTCTTGATTGTTGTCATGCCAAGAAGGAAGAGGAAGAGAAGTGGGGTTATAAGGAGTTAGAAAGTTGGAAGGAGTGGAGAAGAAAGGTGCAGAAGCTTGAGAAGGAGGAGGAGGGCGCATGGTGTTGATGTTCCACCAGTTGTTAGGGTTTCTGGCCATCATTTGTTGCACCGGTGAGCTTTGCAAAACACCTCTATTCATGCCTTTCTTAATTTCTACGATCTCGATCTACAAAAGAGAAAAGAAAGTCTGCTTTCTCTTTTTTGATGTTGTTCCAACCCAAGCCTAAACAGGGTCTTTGTAGAGGTCCTCTCCTGTGGGTTGATTAAGTAGAGGGAACACTACTACTGCTTGGTACTGTTTTTTTAGAGAATTTGAATAATCATGGAGTTTTGAGAACCTTTTGTCTTTGTTTTCTCTCTTCTTCTTTTTTTCCCTTTCTTTATTGCTTTTCTTTTCTTTTCTTTCTTTCTTTCATGTTTTTCTTTTCTTCCTTTGCTTTTCTATTTCCCCTAGCTAGCTGCTTGCTTTTGCTTTATCTTAAAGTGGGACAGAAAAGGTGGTAGCAAATTCCCATAATTAAGAAAACCAATATATGCGTCTAACCATAGCCACTCTCGAGTGCACGAATTTTGTATCATATCTTCCACGTGGCGTGCTACTGAGACTTGCACAATATTGCAATGCCTTTTAATAGATGAGACGTCTAAAATTTGAGAAATTTAATTTGACTTATCCAAGCTAAACACTTCCACCTTATCCTTGACTGCATTGGCATTCATTGCTTATTTCATTTCATTAAGCAGTTGTCAATGAGTTAATTAGTCTGTGTCTTATACTATATTTATGTATGAAAAGGTTAAAAGTTACAGACAGCTAATTATTGTCTGTAGAAAAAAGGGTTACAGCTAATTATTAAATGAATACGCTCTTGATCTTCGGTCATATGTATTTTAATTGCATGTGTATTTTCGTTTGCTTTAATTATAAGCAGATTTACATAGTATTTAATTAGTTGGAAGGAAATGGAGAGGAGGGGGAGATTTTTATAAATTTTTGTTGTCTCATCAATTTTTATGAGGCTAGGGGAGAAAAATCCTTTTCCATCCAATTTTGTTCTTCTTCAATTGGGAGGATTTGAAAGGTAGGGGTGAAAATGTAAAACATTTCAATTATAATGATCAAAACATTTGTGTGTTTTAAAATTTAAAGCTATATAAATGCAAATTTAAATTAATTTTTAAAACTCCTTCCTTCCTTCCTCTCCTCTTGTGAACTAATGAAGAAAAGGGAAACTCCCCAATCTCATCTCCATTAAAATTTCTTCCATGCATCCACTATTTTTAATCAAATATAATATGTAATTAAAACCTCTCATTTTCCTTCCTCTTCTCTCCTTTATTAAAATTTCTCTCATGGTCTACCCAGCTATATAAACACTTATCATGTTCATGAATTATTCGATGTGGAATTATTCTTAACAAAAATATTAAATAAAATATATTTAATGTTTTAATTAAATACATAAAAATATTAAATGTGTTTATATTTAATAAATAAAAAATTAATTATTTTTGTAGCTAGATCATGGGTAAGAAAACAAGAGACCTAACCCAAAAACATTTAGTGCGAAAAGTGTAATATATGTCCTTTGTGTGGTTTAACGTTGGCTCATATAGGGTTTTATTATATCCGAATGACTCCGATATTCCTGAAATGATTTCTCATATTCCATCTAGTTGTTATTCTTACAATTCTCATATGTGTATCATGGGCGTTACACTTAGATTGTGTCTTGGAGTCTCATGAAACGTCCAATGCAAGATCATTGGTTGGCTATCCAGGGTTGGTCAGATAGCAAATACTGGATCAATAAATAAGACAGGTTATACAGGGTCAGTCAATCATAGTCTACAGGAATACACAAGCTTATAGTCTCAAGTGCATGAATACGATAAGAGACTAAGATGCAAAAAGGGGTAATCTTAGGTGCATAAATTCAAAAAAGACTAAAATGCAAAAAAAAAAAAAATCATCCGATAGTGACTATAAGGGATACATTAACATTGATAAAAAGATGTCATAGGAGAATTTAAAATTATTTATTAAAAATTTTAGCCACATTAGTTGCCTGAAGGATTCAGCTTTCCATCCCAATTAATCGTCTTTCAATTCGGTTTTCTTCTTCCGCCATGATGGTCGATTGCATGTATAATGCGTTGACAATTTTATACATTAGTCAACGAAAATTACTTGCTTAACGATTCTATCATTGACTAATGACGAACAACTTGATAATGGCGTAATGCTCTCAACGAGTTACGGTTATACTAATCATTATGTGAAGCTGGCTCTTGCAGTAACTTCAAGTGTAAACATATACTTCATCAGCGTATAATACGTAGGAGTATCTTTATTAACTTTTCGAATTTGTGTGACAAATTAACAAAGTAGTAAATCAAATCTATGACGTTAACATCATCAACCTTGCGCATGTGGAGGAAAGCGTTGGTAAACTTGATTTGAATAAATTTTATTTTATAAAATATATTTTAGTCAACAAAAAGTTTTAAAATGAAATGATTTATGTTCAAATTATATTATTTAAAAAGTATATTTATAATAAAAAGTAGTGTAATAGTAGTAATATTCCCACTTCAATTTCATTTTTTTATTTTTACTTTAATTTGTTATTGTTTGATAAAAAAAATTCTTAAAAAATATGTTTAGGAATTTCATTGTCGTGGCTAAAAGTTTTAATCAAAGTTAATATTCAAAGTTTAATTAAGTCTTTTTAGTAAGATAAAAAAACTAGACTAGAAAATTAATATTCAATCTAGTTGACATGTCAATTCTCATTTTATTTTTCCTTATTGACTACAAAATTATTGATTTTCTCAATCAAGGATTTCTAACATTTGGATCTGAATATATAAAATGGTAAATTTATTCAATCTATCTATTAACATAATTAATTTCATATAGGATTTGAGTCATTTTAATTTTAAGAATTTCTATAAGCAATAGTTATAATTAGTATTTTTTTTTTACAAAATAATGCATGTATTTTTGTTATATAACTTAATACTTTTAGACTTTTAGTTGAGTATGGATTTCTTTTGTTTTCAATTTTTGCAATAAATATTTTCTTTTTAAAAGATAAATCAAGATTTTCAATATTATAATACTTAATTTTTTAAAAGATAATTAATTACAATATTTAATTCTAATTTATCCTTGTCCAAAATTTTCATTTTTTCAAATAAAAATCAAACGTGAATTCGTATTCTAAAAATTATTTAAATTGACTTTCAAGTTTCAATAGAGCAAATAATAATATATGCATACAATATTTAATACGAAAAAAAATATTCGATAGAGTAACAATGAGTGTATGATTTTTAAAACTAATCTTCAATTTAAATTGAAATTTATTTTTCAATTGTAAAAATAGCTTCTGTTTTTTGTTCTTTCCTTGTTTATGCACCCAAAAAAATATTATACCTAATTTAAGCAGCTAAGCGTTGTTGATACCCCTCCTCATACTTAAGTATGCCATATATAGGATATAGGTCGTACACGCACTCATGCATGCTGTAAATTTTCGTATTATATTGCTATCAGCATTTTGATGCCATTTTAAAGTGATCAAATCAATAGTAAACATATTAAAACTGTGATGGGATTATTCGTTTGGTTAGCTATAGTAACTACACATAACACAGATGTTAATCAATAACTTAAATTGAAGAAAGTAAAAAAAAAATGTTTTATTAAAATACATAAAAATGTATTCTTATGTAATTTTTAAATGAGTTTTTATATGATTTTCAATATTCTTTTAATTTCTTAATGAATATAATGTCATCCTTAATTAAAGCATTTGGTTAACAAAACTCTTAATTAATATAATTAGTTTTATACATTCCAAACAAACATTCCTTTTAACCGCATTTTGATATTACCAGCAACAAACAAATAAACCTATAATTCTCGAACTAAGACTGCCCTGAGACCAGAGACTTGAAAACAATTAACCCACATAGTTTTCTTCATTTGCATTAAAGGGATAAAAAATGTATACGTACTATATTTTGTATAAATTTTTACAATAAAGAAAGAGACAAAAAAAATATATGAAAAAATAAAATAATTAATCAAATAAAAAATTAGTATAAAAAATAATACTAAAAAGCTACATTTTTTAAATATATAAAGAATAGGCATATAGTTAGCCGGGGATGGCTTTGTCTTTCTAGCACATACAGTACTCCAAAATCTTTGTCGTAGGTGCGGTGTCTTTTCTTTCTTTCTAGCACACTTTTCTCCCCTTAGTCACCACACTTTTCTCATTTTATTTTCTTTAGCTTTCCTCCATGATCTTCCCGAGAAACAAACACAACTCTCTTTCTCATATGAAAGGAATTTATGAGAAAAAGGATGGTAAGGATATTTACTAAAAGGGGTATTTTTTAAAAAAATTTATCAAAATGAAGATAAATTTTGAAAAAATACTCATTTAAGGATATGGCGTAAATGAAATCACGATTTTATACACAAAAGTTATAAAAGCTTGTACGATTTCTTTTTTTCTTTTTAATTTTCTCATAGAAATCATGAATATTTACGACAGTAAAATATTTAAAATAAAAAGTTATAGTAGGATTTACGACTACGGTGTCTTTATCTTTTTTCGTCACGAAGCCAACAGAAGAGTTAATTATATATTGTCCACTGCTCACACAAGGTTGAATCCGCGAGATGAGCAGCATGTTCTTAAACAATATCATAATTAGCATATTGTACTATTAACTCAAAAATATTTGTGTAACACATACAAACGACAATATTGAAATTTGGAATGTCTTTTTTGAACCCCAATATTTAGCCTAAAAAACTTAAATAGCTTATTTAAATCCATGTCAAAAACGTTTTCATCGTTGGATTCCTCATCACATGCTTCAGAATTTCCTTTAAAATTACTATTTTCTCCGTTCAATAATAATTGTTGGGTAAAAAATTATCTTAAAATAATTATTTTTAAATTTTTAATATAATATTAAGTATTTTCTGTCATTTATATTTTTTATAATATTAATAATATGGACTATAAAACAAAAAATAATTATGATAATAAAACTAATTTTATAAAATTATTATTCATTTTCATTTATTTATTGATTTTATTTTATTTGTGTAAAATCACCTAAAACGATTATTATAGTGTGACACCAGAATACCATCATTCATATAAGACGGCTTAGTTAACAACAATAAAGTATATAAATAAATATAGGTTAATACGATACCAGAAAAGCTAGCGGTTTCCCTACTCCTACTTTCATATCTTATTTTAAAAGACAACCCTACAATAACTCCCTCCCCCTCCTCAAAAAGGTGAAATAGAAAGAAAGGTAAAGGGCAATTTGAATTTGAATACTATCCCATAAAATTGGTTGTTTTCTTAGGTTAGAAATAAAAGAAGCACACAAGATGGTATTGTGATATGCATGCCTTCGCATCATTTCAATTGTGATATCCTATGAGTTCCACTACTCATCAATCGTACGGACCTCCTTTGTGTGTGTGTGTGTTCTAGTTAGATTAGGCGCAAATAATAAAAGAATAATTTAGTCGATCTTAAAGTATTTTTAGATTTTAGGAAATTTTTTATATTTTAATCCTTATACGTTATTTTTAATTTGTAATTTTTATTCAGGAGAAACACTTATTTTAAATGTATCATTAATGTGATTAATTTTAATACTTGATTCGGAGGTGTTCTTCAATTTGATCTCCACACCAATCTATCTCCCACTCGTGATCACTTATTTTGTATATCGAGTTCCCTAGCGCGGTGAGGTGGTACCTGTAAGAAAAATAAAAAATGAATAAATATATACGGTAAAGAGAAAAAATGAAAATGATAAATTATAAAAATAAATCAAATAAAGATAGGAGTTTAATTGTTTTAGTAATAAAGTAGAAGTAGAAGTCTTTTATTATGTATATCCTCCTTTAAGTCTTTTGTATTATTTCAACAGTTGAAAGTGGAAAAAAAATGTAAAATTAATGTCAGAAAACAATCTTTCAATATTAAATAATAGCCACAATATGTAAATAAAATTAAATATTATAAAACTTAGCTTAGAGAAAGAATAAAAAGATCGGTAAATTGACATTTTTGGCTTGTTATTTATCCCCCTGTTAAAAATTTGAAATTGAATAAAGTTAATAATAAAATGTTAACAATAAATTTAAACAGTACGTACTATTTCAGAAGGTAACCCTATATAAACAATTTTTTAAAATCAAATTTTGAATTTATGGTAACTAGAAAATTTATAGAATTTAAATATGAACTTTTGAATTTTATGAAAACTAAAACTAAACTTTAAACTTTACGGGGATAAAAATTAAACTTTAAATTTTATAGGTAATAAATTGAAACTTCGAAAAAATTTCGAGACAAAAGAAAAAATACTTGTCACATGGCAGCCAATAGTCACCCACGTTTGCAGTATTAACTGGGCATCATCGTTGATTGCATTGATAGATTTAATAAGTGGAGTTTAAATAACACATTTCTAAAATGGAGGACCAAAAGTTAATGATTTTGAAAGAGAAAATAACAAGTGAATATTTCTATTTATAAGGAAAGAGATGTTTAACCCCTTTATTAATTAAAAACCTTTATAAAAATTTTGTGTAGCTCTAATTATATATACAAAATAATACATAAAAATTCATTCTATTGATAAGAAATAAATTCATATTTAAAATAAATGAATTTAATTTTTATTGTCGATATAAAAAATTTTATTGGTTGATAATTTATAAGAATCTTTATAAATATTTATTGAGATGTAAAATCTGTTCTAATAAAGTCGAGACCTAATTCATTTATATATATATATATATATATGAATGAGATAATTATTAAATTTAAATCATATAATCAAATATGAATCGTTAAGATTTAATGTCATATAATTATTTTTTTTATTTTTTAATATTAAATCTTAATACTTTATATATATTTAAACGATTCAAATTTAATCATCTCATTTTTATATAAAATATTTTCTCTCACAAAATACATCCGCAAAATATTACATGAATTTGTCATTGTATAGTTAATCTTTTTATAACCAAATAAGAAACGAAATAAGAATTTTCGTAATATCAATAGCTTAATTAAGTAAAATAAACTTTTATTAAACGAAAGTTTATTACAAGTTTCATAATAAAGTTTTTGGAATAAGTTAAAAAAATATTTTAATACGTTTTACAAAAGAATGCATTGGAATAAATTTAAAAGCTATGTATAAAAATATCATAAACCACAATATAAGTTTAAATAAAATATTTCAAATACATCCTTATATAGTTTATTAGGTACTCTATTTGATAAAAGTTAAACAGAACTTACAATTGGTGTTTGGTACCGGTGAATTAGAACGTGTACACACATAAAGGTGAAAATAAAGTCATCATCACCGGCTATACTTGTGAATTGATGGTGAATATGTATGTATGATTAATATTAAGAATTCTGTTTAATCAGTAGAACATGCGGACAATACTTAATTATGTGGGGATTATGCACTATCTCTCCACCAAAAGGCCCAGAATTTAAAACGAATTGTCTCAAAGGTGTTTTGAGAGAAAATGATGATCTGGCTAAGCTAGCTACATGAACTTGACAAAATTGCTCTTCTTTTCTTAGCGTTGCGTGCACGCATTTCAAGGCATCCAATTAATCTTATCCAAACATCATTTTTGTTTATACACGAGAATGTAAAAAATACATAAATAATTAAATTTAAATCATTATTTAAAAATTACATGGATTTTCAATTAATATACTATAATTTTTATATTTTAATTTTAATTAAGATAAATTATATTTTTGTCCCTCAAAATATATTAAAAGGTAACTAGGTTTTAATCCCTATTAAAAAAATCAATACATTTTTAGTCCAAGGACTAAAATTTTGGTAAATATAACAACTAAGAATGCATCAATTTTTATTATAGGAACTAAAATTAATACGTCAAAATAATTGAAAGGGCGAGAAATATATTATATTTTTTAATCTTTATAATAAAATCTAGTATTTATTTTACTCTTACGCACCCGATCGCATTCTAATAAATTATTATGCATATATATGTTCTCACTTCTCGTTCAAATGAAGCGTATTATCTTTTGGCGTTTAGAAATGAAGTATATTTTGTGCCTAATTTCTTTGTTTTATTCCTCAATCTTTTCCTTTTTTTCATTTTTTCCTTTTATATAACGTGAGACGATATAAAAGTTCTTCCAAATATTAACTTCTTTCGTAAGAACAAAAAAAAAAAAAAAGATTATCAAAGCTGTAACCTGTAATTGAACAAATTCCGTTGATAATGACAGCTATAAATAATTAAATGTGTTGCGTGATGCTTGATGAGATCAACGTAAAACTCATTGTCAAATGAATAATCTATTATATATATATGACCAAATTACTGAATTGTTTAGTAACTTAAAAAATGTGGAAAGGGAATAATGTTGGCAGACAAGCAAAAGGCAATATCTAAGTAGATTATAAATAAACACCTTCAATCATTCTGAGTAGGAAAATGATAGCAATATTTCTAATATTTTATACGTAATACTTTAAATACAAATTCCAATGGCATTTGCATAATGGTTTCTTACCCCTACTATCTTGAGTTCTTTTGTCCTTTTATATATCTTATGGAAAATAATTCACACTTTCTATTTTTTAATTGCAGCCTTGGAGACTACATCAATTTTTAAATGATGTACATACATATGAAGGATGCTAATTTTCCTCATTGCTTTTTCTCTAGCCTCCCATGTGTCAAAAGTGAAAGTGATCAAAGAGAAACAAAGTCAAACGAGTGAAAAATTAATTAATAAATTTATTTGAACTAATCTTGGCACTAATGTATAATCATTCAGTTCTATCCTCGAAAAAGAGGTGATGTTTATGTAAAAAAAAAAACATAATTTATCATTTACTTAATATTTTTTATTTTTGTTAAAGGATAATTTATTCATGTTTTTAATTATTCGGAATTTTGGGGGTGTTAAATCAAGGCGGAGTATCATTATTGCTCCTCATTGCTCTCAAGTGATTGTGAATAATAATAATAATAATAATAATAATAATAATAATAATAATAATAATAATAATAATAATAATAATAATAATAATAAATAAATAAATAAAAAAATAAATTGATTCTATGATGCTCAAGATTTTTTGGTGTGACCAGGAAGTATCTTTTAAAAGTTAAGTACAAGCAGAAAAATAAAGTAAAAACCTCAAAATACAATACATTACTAAAAGTTACTAATTAAAAGTTTGAAAGATAATAAACTAATTTATTGAATTATAAGTATTTGATAATAAAAAATTGAGAGAAGATAATTTTTTATTAAAATAATTGATAAAAATAAAATAATGAAAATAAACATGTTTACATGATATTTTATGTAAAAATTTATTTTGTTTTATGGATAAAAATATAGTTTTGGTAATTATAATATTATTTTTTCAATTAATTTTCCACTCTTATATTTCCTTCATATTGTGATTTTTGCTATTAATAATATATTATATCTTAAAATATAGTTTTGATAATATATATATATATATATATATATAAATCTATTGTGATTTTTTTTCAATTAAATCTTTTTTCTTTCTTTTCTTTTATTTTTTTCTCTTTCATTCTTTTTTCTTTTAGTTTTCTCTCTCTCTCTCTCTCTCTTTAGAAATGCAAGAACTTAATTGTTTTATTTTACACAAACTATTTCAATTTATAGTTCTTACTGTTAGGAATACAAGGGAGGTAAAATACTATACAAGAATCTACATAAAGCGAAGAGAGCTATCGAACTTCTCCAATGTCTAACAGACAAACTGAAAATTTGCTTAGTCCTGATAGTAGGACACCAACATGCATGTATCCATCTTACCTCCACATTTGATATTCATCTTGCACTTCTAAACTTGGTGAGGAGTAATGCATTCCCTATAATGAAAAATAAATGCCTACATCTAGGTACATTTAGATACATTGTTGGAGATCTATGATATCCAGTGAAGGAAATTAAAGTGGTGTTGATTATGACACCATAAGATTGAGGTTGTTTTCTTTTTCCTTGAATAACAAAATAAGGGACCTGGTTACAATCTTTGCCAAGAAAAATCATCACAATGCATACCATGGAGAATCAGTTTTTTTTCCCAGTAATTTTCAGTTTTTCACAAGAACTACTACATGAGGCATGGGACAGAATACAGATACAATGAATTATCATAAGTGATTAGTGTGGACTTCACCGTAGATAAAAGTGTTTACTAGAGTTTGAGCGATGAGTAAAACCATTAGAACTAAGATATGGATCACTAGAATAAGAGAGTCATCCTTAGGTTCTTTAGAACAGCAACTGAGACATATGTCTCATTCTTTTAAGTTTATTGCTTTTTAGGTTAAGAAAATGGGCATTATTTGAAATAGAGCCGACAGTAGATTGTAGAAAGGAGATAGTTTAATTGTCCTAATGCACGGGAGTTTGGTTTACAATTTATGTATCTTCCTTCTAATATCTTGTAGGACACCTTCCAGCACTAGTTGAGTTATATTATGAATGTTGTTAATTTTCAGTAACTTTTATTATTTTTTAGTATAGAGGAATGGTCAAGTTATTCTAAGAGTAATTCTTTTATAATTATTTTTCATCTTAATTATTTATTTTCTTGAAATCTAATAATCATTAATGATTAGATTTCAAAAAAATGAATGATTATAATGAAGAGTAATTTTTAAAAATGTTATTCTTGTCTTTGAGTAAATTGATTTCTTTTCATAATGAGTAAAATTAATTACTTATTAGAATTATTAGATCTTGAGAAAATAAATGGTGATGATGAAAAAAAATTACTCCTAAAATAAATTGATCATTTCTCATTTATATAAAATAGTATCTTTAGAGTTAATCATTACACACCACTTGAGCCTTAGCATCAAGACACCACTATTCAAAATTTAAAAACACTACATATAATTCGAGGTGACAAAATGAATGAATCTGATAAACTTTAATTTGAATTAAAATAGATTTCATTAAAACAATTCATTAATCCATTTTAACTCTTCAAAAAATTATTTAGAAAATTTGATCCATCAAAGATCCTTTGGATAAAAATTTAAAAAGTAGTTCCAATTTATGTTGACCAAAATATTTTTTTTTTAAAATTTGTATCAACATATAGTTTTTGAACAATTTTTTCAAAATAAATTTAAGAATGATTTAAATATGAAAAATGTATGTTGGATTGATTCTAATCCATTAAGTATTGATTGGAGAATTCAATGGATTTTAAAAAATAATGCATATATCATTAATCATTCATAAAATTAAATAGATGGATTAAATCTAATTCATTTGAACTTTTTATTTGGAATGAATGGATTGGATGAATGGCATAAATAAATTGATTTGTCACTACTCCATACAACACGATAAAAGTCATATATACATTTAACATTTTGATTTTTCATATATCAGTTTTGGTGGACCTTATAACTAAAAAGAAATAACACATAAGAAATTCTTTTATTCGGGCACAACTTTGTTGAATGATTGATACCTTGATCTAGTTTTCAAGGGTTTGGTGGTCAGATCATTTCTTAATTATCTTTCACAATCATTTTTAAGATGAAAGAAAATTAAACCTGTAATTTGATGTTAAGAGATCTGTTTTAGTAATCATAAAGTCTCACATTGCTTAAAAATTGAGATCACAGATTATTTATAAACACTATTTCCTTTTAATCTACCAAGGTGTCTTTTACAAAAATAATACTGTGACACCTAATAAGCACCTAAGTGGATAATACCTCAGGAGACCCTAATAATACTCCAAAACAATATTCCTACTATTGTCTAATCAAAAGTTATGAAAAAGACAGTTTAACACTAATCAAGAACTTATGAAAGCCAAAAATCACAATTTTTCTTTTTTCTTAATTAGGTTGATAATGGGAAAATGTAGTAGTATAATACTAGCAATGTCTTGATTATAAAGTATAGAATTTTTTTTTTCTTTTTTGAAAGTGGAGAGAGATTGACCTGAAAATTAGTTAAGGAGGTCAGACAGACGGTTTGTGGGTCCGGGTTGGCTGTAGTAGTCCGAAAGAGTTCTATACAAAGGGAACTCCTTTCTATTTGGGCTTTTCAGTGTTTTTTGGATACAACTACTCAATCGTATTGGTGTGGGCCCTATTACATGGCCCACTTTGTCTCGTTTCCTATACATATAAAGCAAAAAGCCAAAAATGACACTTCTTTTTCCCTCTCCCTTTTTCTAAAGAATAAAATAAAATTTCTCTGTTCCAAAATCAACATCGGGTCCATGCTCTAATTATTTCTCTTGCTTTTTCGTTTTTTACTCTTAAATTTCACAGCCACAAATTATTGATTTATAGTAGTTTTTAAACATGCAAATTACTACGTCATCCGTACGTCATTTGTGACCTCTCACATTCCCTCATTAACCCGACCCGCCAATCACTTAATTTAATACGTAAACTATACATTTTGTTTGTTGCAATTTTGCATTCTTTTTCGTTAATTCCCCTGAAGTATTTTTTAATTAATTAATTACTTTCCTTCCCCTAAAAAAAATTACTTTCCTTCAATTTTAATTTAGATTTAGATATTAAAATTTTAAATAAACGTCAAGAGAAATATTATTTATCTTACGCGTGACTTTATGTGATTCTGTATTTATTTTAAAGTTTTTTTCTTAATATCACGCAACCCTCCAAATAGTTAGAAGATAAAATAGAAAGAATTTCATTGTATCAATAAATTAACTAAAAAGCTAATTTAAAGTGTATTTTTTTATTACTTTTTATTGTAATTTGTATTTTTATTAATATTTATGCCTACCACTTTATTTTAATTTTGGAAAAATCTCTAAATAGTTTCAAAACCCAAAAAAAAATGATGAAAAATGATAGATAAATATTTTTTTTTTACTTTTTCAATTATTTATTTAACTGTATTATTTTATATAATTTTATCTGTAGGAATTAAAAATAATATTAAAAAATTTACTATAATTTACATATCATGTTCAAATAGGTAAGTTATATCTCCTTGACTTAAACGTGTTTTTTTTTTATACATATTATTAATTGAACGTAATTTTTTTAAACCTCATTAATTATTTATGAACTTTTTTTCTCCTATAAATATTTATGAACTTTTTTTTATATCTAAACACAAAGTCATAAACTTGCGAAACCATAATGCATCCGCAACAATTGAAGTCAAGACAATGTGCTTACAAGTTACAAAAGAGGTTATATAGCTTCTTGAAGGTATATACGTGTGTGCACTTTATATTTACTTTAAAGTGGGAGAATAATGTATTTTATAAATTCAGCAAAAAAAAAAAGGATGCATTTTATACGATCATTTTATCTTGCAACTTAAATTGACTTTAGAAGGTCAGTAATTGGTAAAAGAAAAAGATTGAATTTGTTAACTTCAACAATCTCATTCTCGGGTAACCTACGTATAAGAACCTTTTTAATTAACATTGCTAAAGGCAATATATATGCTACCGTTAAACCCGTGCACTTGCTTTTCAGATTTAATTATCTTTCCTAAATGGAATAACTTTTCTTTCATTATGGAAAAGCTCAAGTGACACAAAAGTATACATTGCAAAGAAGATTCCAAGCCCGCTAAAAGGTTAAAACTGTTGAAATAAGTAGAGTCTAAATAAATTGAGGAAAAGAAAATTAGAAGATAAAATGTCGTTAATTTTTTTAGTTAAAATTAACTTATGCACTTTATCTATTACAAAAGTTGATAGGCTTGCTAAATGACTTGTCCTTCGATAGACAGTTAAGGATCTTTGAGGTTGTTCCTCATTTTATTTCAAACGTTGTTTTCGCAGATATAAGCGTATTAGTTTTTTCACGTGATTTCTAGTTATTTTCTTGGGACTTTGTCCCTCCCATTCACATAAAAAAATCTATTAGAAAAGTAAAAGTTAAATAAAAATAATTTCTGTTAAAGTGTCTGAGTTAATTTGAGTCTACAATAGAAACTCAATTTATTTTATCCTCTAATAAATATTTATGTAGAAGTCCTTGCCAACAATTTTAATATTTTGCAACCCTGTGACTTGAGTCGTGTATGTGACATTTTCTTGCAAGGTTAGTGTGCGTTGACCGGGAAACAAGGCAATCCTTTTCATTGCATGTAGTGACTGTGGAGATGCCAATATGCTGTGCTATAATGGTAGTTGTTCGTAGGTTTCTCTGCATCATTAAGCATGCGGGTCCTTTAATTGGGCTGGTTAAGATTTTAACACAAATTTAAATGGTTAATTAATTTAGGATTTCTTTTAGTTAAAAGTTAAATTAAAACCTATCCAAATTCTAAATGACTTCTTGTTGTGATTCTTCGTCTTGAGTTGTTTGATTTTAGTCTAAACTCTAAACAACCAACAAGATATGAAATGGTTGCTAAGTGCTAACTTAAACATATGTTATATGGGTTTTACCGAAGGATATCCTACTTAAAAAAAAAAAAAAAATTCTAAACTCTAAAGATTGGGCAACGACAATGAAGTTTTGGGTCACAGATAGGCCCAATTCAATTGGACTTGTCAGCCCAAAACGACCTATCCAACATACCAATCCAGACCCGAAGCTAATAAAGTGGGATCGCTTGGATGTTTGTGAATGTGATTTCCTCCCAAGTCCCAACATTGCACTCGTGTATTTCTTCTCCCATATTATATATTCTTTATTTTTTGTTCTCTCAGATTATAAAATGCAAAAAATGGGAATTTTGGGGGCTAGAAGTTGGCTCTGTAGGAGCATTTCTTCAAGTCCATTGCGGGTGTGTGTTGTTGGAAGTGGTCCTGCTGGTTTCTACACTGCCGAGAAGGTAAAGCTCTATTCTTTACGCTTCAAATTTGAAAATGGATAGATAACTGTAACCGAATTGGGTTGTTTGGTTTGTAGATGTTGAAGGCTCACCAACAAGCACAAGTTGATATCATTGACAGGTTGCCCACGGCTTTTGGGTTGGTTCGCTCCGTTGTTGCACCCGATCACCCTGAAACCAAGGTCTTTTCTTGTTATTTGCAAAATTGAACTTCTTAGTTGTGTTCTGGCTAGTTGTATAGAACAAGAAATAGAGTAAAAACCCCAGGTCACACAAGTCCCTAAAATGCAAAAAAATTCAACCTAGTCCCTGAGAACCACACATGTTGTCAAACTGAATTGGTTGCAGTTGTGAGGATCACGCGTTCACACAATCAGTAAATTGGATTCTGTTGGTTGAAGAACGGACAACTCAAGTCTCAAATGCATGTTTTAAGTTCCAATTATGAGATACAATATGAGCTGTCCAATCTTTTTCCAATGGTTCCAATACGTTGTCTGCATGAATGTGTGATTCTCACCACTGCAGCAATATGGATCTGTGATGTCTATGCCTTTGGTCTTGTGAGGGACTAATCTATGAAACTCGGACACGGGACATGGCTAAATCTAAAACATAGGACATGGGAATACGACATATATATATATATATATATATATATATATATATATATATATATATATTATCAACATGACAAAAATGTAAATTGATGATTAAGATTTATATCAAGACAAACAAAGGGTGTATAAAAAATGCACGAAAGAAGAAGTCAACAAACTAGAAAAGAAAAACAAGTAGAAGTGACGAATAGAGGAACCACAAATGCGAAGTTAGCCAAGCAAGATGACCAGATGCCGCCGATGAGGCAATGACAAATGTAAAATAACCAATGACACTAGCGTACTCAAGAACATGAATGGATGTCATGCAAAAGGGACAAACCGCAAATGTAAATAGAAGATAAGAAGGTAGAACGTTGCATGAAAGAGGTTATCAAAATAAGTAAATTTTAAAAATAATTTTTTATAATCTAATCTTTTAGGTTGATTTTTAAAAAAATTGATAAAGAAAAATCAGAGAAGTGTCCATTGTATATCCATAGAAGTGCCCACTGCATATCCAACTATTTGGAGAAGTGTCATGGTGTGTCCAAGTCCAAAAAAAGAAATTGGACACGGCAAAAACGCGTCCGACACGTGGACACGACATTCAGTAGTGTCCAGGCTTTTGTGGGACTAATTTGTCTGGTGTGTCAGGGCTAATATATCTAATATTTGGGGTTCTTAGGGACTAGAGTGGGGATTTTTGCATTTGTAGGAACTATCGTGTCTGCTGCCAATTTTTTCAAGGATGGATTTTGAGGTTTACTTGAAGAAATATTTCAAAACTTCAATTTTTACTTTTTTGGTGCTACCGGGGGTTTCAATATATTTTCTTTGGTGAGAGTAACACTGTTGAGCTTAGTTTACCAGAAAACTTGCAACAAATTGTCATCAACCAGTTTTCAAAGGTGGCACAACATGAACGATGCTCATTTTTGGGGAATGTGACCCTTGGATCCAGCATTTCTCTCTCTGAATTACACGAGCTGTATCACGCGGTGAGGCGCTCTGGTTCGGGATTTTTTTTGTTGATGGTAACATACTAACATGTTAATGCAGATATTTGTCAGTTGTACCATCTTTTAGTTTATGAACTCGAGCAGGTTGTCCTTGCATTTGGTGCTGAAAGTGATAGAAGTCTTGGTATTCCAGGGGAGGTAAGCTTGATTCATTATGTGCTTTTCCTGAATTTGCTAGAATTTTTGTGTTTCATTGGTTTTGCCTGTGGTGTAAGCAATGACTTAATGCTTATTTATTTTGTGATGGCTATGCATTAACTGATAGTTTTAGTTACTCTTATTTCAATTTTTCTTAATATTCCTTTCCTTCTCAGAACTTGAAAGGGATACATTCAGCTAGAGAGTTTGTTTGGTGGTATAATGGGCACCCATATGGACAAAATCTTGAGCCAGACCTAAAGAGCACTGATACAGCTGTAATCCTTGGCCAGGTAACTTAACCTATTGTGTTCCTACTTCCTACATGCCCAAATTTTATAGTGAGACTTAGTTGAGCAATACTGTATTAGTTTCTTTCTAAGAAAAGACACCTGTGATGAATGTTAGACTAAAGAACATACTTGTGCTGTGAAGATGAGCTTCCCGAATATATAGATATAATTTTTAACTTGGATTTATGATTTTGTTTAATTTCAGGGAAATGTTGCTTTAGATGTTGCAAGGATTCTTTTATGACCTACTACAGAGTTAGCAACAACTAATATTGCCAGTCATGCTTTGGCTACAAGATGAGAGAAGATTAATTTCTTAAACAGGTGTTCCATCTAATTATTTTCACAACTATTTTTCCTCTTTATGCTTCTGCCGTTGGCTAACCAAATGATCAAATATTTCCAAGACCTCTGTCATATTGGCCAATTATTTTAATATTGGAAAAAAATGTGATATTCATAATCAACTCCTTGAAGTCTTTTTTTTTTTTTTTTACCTATAGGTAATGAACAATTAAACATATCTTATTTAAGTTAAAATTTATTCATAAATTGTGAAAAATATTGTTTAACTATAAAGTTGAGTTAGAAAAAAACTTCCTTGTAGATTGTAGTTGCAAGTCTATATTAAGAGCATTTTCATCTAAAAGAGGAAGGCGAGCCTTAAGTAACTATGATTGTATAATTTCCTTGGAAGAGATAAAGTTGTGTCGCTACATTTGGACCTATTATTAGAATTTATGAAACCTTTAATATTGAGAAAAAATTGTGATATTCATAACCAACTCCTTCAACTCTTGGAGGTGAAATAAAATTTCATGAAACAACATATATAGCATGCGTATACATTAACAAATATGAAGATAAATAAATTAACAAAAATATATAATGATTTTATTTGTTAAAATTAGCGTATTTTAAGTTTCTGGGAGATACACGTTCAAATGTTGGTCTGATGCCTTTGAGTTATATCTCTAACTCTTATGCTTCTTTTTCTCTAGGACCATGTTCTTTTTCTCTAGGACCATGTTCTATTGCTGTCAACCAAGGACTAACAATATATTTTAAAATGTCTACATGTATCCCTAAAGTGAGGCAATGTGATTATTTAAACAAAGGAACGTTCGAAAGACACAAATTAATCAACCTTATTAATTAAGCCTAACAAAAGTTCACATTCACTTTAAATTATATAAAACACTAATAGTTCAACTTTCACACAAGTGTGTGTGCGTGCCTGTGCATTTAGTTTTTGGCTTATAAAATGTCAATATTAAAGAAGATGACAAAAATCAAACACTTATGTCTATTAGATTTGAATTTAAATTCCAATGACTAATTTGAATTTGAATATCAATGTAATACAAAAAAACAATTTGTATATGAAGAAATATAAATTGTTTACATACCATCATTTGGATGCACCTCTCCGTTAATCTCCTTCTTTTTTCCAAGTTATATTATGTTTTTGCAGTGTCTATCATCTTTTCACATATTTGCATCTATCTTTTGAATATTTTTCAGCCGAATTATTTTTTACAACGGGAAAATCTACGCATCAGACAAATAAATATATCATAAAAGTGAAAATAAAAATCAACAAAACTCAGTATCAAAAGTCTTGCTATGTAGGACCAAAACTTTGAAGTATGCGATTGTGGAGAGGCTTTCACTATACAATGCAGTATGTGATTGAGGGAGTGTCATGCAATTCAGTCTTTCATGTGAAGATGCTTGCACATCCCCAAATTTGTTTGATCGAGTTTCCGTCGAGTGTCGCGCGATTCGAAGGGTTTGACCGAGGTTTCATGGAGTGTCTGCGATTGGGAGAGTGTCCTGTGATTCGGTCTTTCATGTGAAGATGCTTACACATCCCCAAATTTGTTTGACCGAGTTTTCGTCGAGTGTCGCACGATGTGGAGGGTCTGACTGAGTTTCATGGAGTGTTGTGCGATTTGGGGTTTGATGCGAAGTGTTGCGCGATTCAGAGGGTCTAACTGAGGTTTCATGGAGTGTCTGCGATTCGGTCTTTCATGTGAAGATGCTTGCACATCCCCAAATTTGTTTGAACGAGTTTTCGTCGAGTGTCGCGCGATTCAGAGGGTTTGACCGAGGTTTCATGGAATGTTGTGCGATTCGGGATTTGATGCAAAGAGGCTCGCACGATCCCAAATTGGAGGTCCTGCAATTCGGTCTTTGATGTGAATATGGTTCACAAAATACTGCTTCTATAACATCATCATCATAATCTCGAACGTAGAACTCTAATATTGATGAAAATCTAAAGAAAGTGAAACGTGAATGAATAAAGCGATCAAATTTTAGAAGGTTCTTCTGCGTCGAAGATCTGAAAAAGGACGAAGTCGTATGTGTAAAAAGGAATGCAGAAGACTGAGGCATTTGGAAGTGAATATCACTCAATTGAAATGTATTGTATAGAATTTTGGAAGATGGTAAGTATCACTCAATAAAAGAATGCTCTTCTTCTTCCACATCATCATTTTCGCTGACGTGACGATGTAATATGGAATAGGTCACCTTTTATATATTATAAATAGATGCCCTGCATTATATATCCAAAGGAGTTTCTTCTTTTGTTCCATCAACAAAACAAGTATCTCCATATATGCTACAGGCTAGATGAGGAAGTTATATATGTTGCTCGTTACTCAAAATACGAACTTAATATTAATTAACATATACATGTCTTATACGTACATCTAGCTAGCTGTTGATGTAAAATACTTTTTATGCAGTTGCAGACACAATTATGATTTTCAAAATCTTAATCGCGATCTTTCCTATCAAGTTTTTGTTGGCACATGCATCCGCTTGCAAAATAAGTTACATTTCTACTATTTAATCCATCTGAAGTTTTATTAATTGATTTATCAACTATTTATGCTTAGTAAAATAAATCAGGCAATCAAAAACTCTTTGAAAATGTCAATTTAAGAGGAAGCATTCTTCCCAAATTGATCAATATGCATCAGTACTGGTAAAATCAATCGAGCCTATCTCAAATAGTATATTTATAAGATGTGTGCTTTCCAATATTTAATTACAAGCCCGATGGAAGAATGAAAGTTCCTGTCGGTACTGATTAAAAAATTAAAAAAAGAAAATTTTTAATGTAAAAATTATAAAAGAACACAAAAAATAATCATAAATAACGCAATGTTATGCTTTCCAATGAAAAAACTTTTTTCCTTTTTAGTTCCTTTTAAGAACGAAGAACACTGCAAATATATTTATTGCATCAAAGCATCATCATAGCACGCTGCTGATCACAGGATGATGCTCCTTTTGGGTAGCAGACCCTAACACATTACTTTCACAACACAAGTAAATGATTATTTATTTTATACACAATCTCATTTTCATGGTGCCTAAGATGCATGGACTAATTAAACAACAACGTCAGTCTGATAGGCAGTGTCCTGTCCACAGCTAAATTGGGTACCCACAAAATGGCCTTGCTGCCAAGGAAATGGCAAACAGGGTTAATTTCAGGATCAACTCCCATGGTTTCACGAAGCATTTACTGATTCATGGTCGAAGTATCCGAGTGGCAAACGACAGTGTCCTAGTTTTGGTTCCATCACCAGCCACCATTGGAACAATGAAAGCTGTTGTTCCATGGACTACATGGCAATAAAACACTGCCGTTCTGAAATTGAGCCTATGACACATCACTGCTTTGCCTCCAAGATTTTGCACTCCTTCCACAGTGTATTGCTCTTGCTTGTCCACAAAGGGAACTTGAAAGTACTTGAATGTTCTTTCCCAGCTTTGAAATGGCGAAACCGATTAATGCTCTCAAGGATTTTGCACAAAAACTTGCGTTCTCCCTCAACGTGCTCTCTCATCATGCATATATCAGCAAAAGTGTGTCCTTTTTCTATGTCTTTGATTTCCAAGCCCTTTAACCATGCGAATACAGTAAAAGGTTGTGTAAAGGGACTCTTGCTGAATTGTACATTCATTGTTTTCTCGGGATGAAGGTCCTCTTCATAGAAGAAGGTTTTCGGGTACTGCGTATCAACAATTTGCATGGGGAGATTATCAATTTCAACACCTGTATCGTAATAATAATAAAAAATATATATATCTATTTTTCTTCTCGTGTTTGCTACTTCGCAATCACATGCAACACAAACCAAACCTGACATTCTAACACGCTAAGAACAAATAAACAAGAATCAATCATCTAGAGTTGATGATTCATCAAGATGCAACAAACCTTCAGGGCCAGGCTTTACAAGGTCTCTAAGTGCACTGGGAATGGGAGTGTTTGGCTAAACAGCATGCCAAAAATCTTCGTCTGGGAGCGATGATTGGGCATGGCATTCTCTTGCAAGAGCAAGCTGCTACAACATATATACATTAGCATAAGTCTCATGTCTTAACAATATCATTGTACTGGCACATGGAATGATAGAAATAGAGCATAATGTTGATTTTTTTTATTCATAGAAAATAATCCAACTCAGGTATTTAGAAATTTATACTAATTCTTATATATACTTGTTGTTTAAGTTTCTGATCACGTTAGAAAAAGTAGTTAAAGTTGACAAGGGCATGAAAATTGAAAATAAAAGGCTTCATAGCCCTAATTAACACTAATTACAGCGAAGAGAACAGAAATAGAGATCACTAAGAAATGAAGTTCCATTTTTGCAATAAATGAGGGATAGCGGAAAATTTGTGATCCCAACTCCTGCAGGGATGATGACATATATAGTGGCTAGGTTTGGATTGTTAGCTCTTGAAAAATATTAGAGTGGACGCTCGGAAGACTAGTTTTATGTTATTTTATTTTGAAAAGGGATGTTTAATTAGAAAACTAGATTCCATATAAAATATACCTTAAATTCTAGGATTTTTAAATATTTTTTATCCGTAAAAATTAAAAATAATATTAAAAGATTTATAATAATTTATAAATTATTCTCAACTAATGAGTTAGATCTATTGACTTTTAACACTTTCTTAAACAAATTAAATTGTAAAATTGAAAAAGAATGTATTACTTTATTTATTCAAGTTTAAAAAAGATGGAAAACAATAAATTGTCCATTAATTAAGTGTTTTTTTCTGTATTATTAATTTTCATTTAATTAACTACTGTTTATTTATTTAAATTAAAAATATACTTTAGTAATAATTAGTATTCATTTTTTAATGTTTTTTATATATAAAATATATATTTTTTTTAATATATAAAATATAACATATATTTTATATATTTTCAAAAATAATTTTTTTATATTTTTTAATATGAGGTTTAAAATCAATCATGTGAATTTTAAATATGTAATTATTCAAAAATAATTTCATTATTTATAGTAATCCTACTTGATTTGGAATCTTTATAAAATAATAAAAATATTTTCCTCTCAATAACTTCAAACTACCATAATTAGATATCTTTATCTATATACTAAGTACTTAATGGTGTATCTATTTATACATTATTCTTACAAATTATAAAAAATCTCTCAACTATCTTAACTTTATCGTTCTCTCAACTTTATCTTCGTAACTTTCAATCACTTTTAATATACCCTATTTTATCTTTATTTTTATATTTAGTTTCAAATTTCAATATTTATTTTTAAAAATATCAATAATTAAAAATAATCTTATATCATAGTTTAAAATGTTTATTAGAAATTTAAATATAATTTATATATTTAAAAGTATATATATCTTAATATATTTTAATCATAATAAAATTTATAATTAAAAATATTTATTTGTCATATATTTCTTATTATATACAAAACAAATATTTATATTTTTCAATTCAAAGACTAAAAAAATATTTAATTATATAAATTAATATATGAGTCACTCTTAGTATGCCTCTAGTGTCGTTTCTCGTGTCCTGCATTTAAATTAATTAATATTACAAGAGTCACTCTGTTTGCATAAACAAATAGGTAGGGGTAGTAAAGAAATGTATATAGTGACAAAATAGCAACGTTAATTATATGTTGCAGAATGCTCGACAACAAGATAGTAGTACGTACTACGCCTATGGCATGGGTGCTGCCACTGCAAAGTTCCCATAAGTGTAGCTCAATTGCATGTCACCCTTATTTCTCTAGTATCCTTACTAAGCATACAATGAAGTTTTACAATGTTTATTAAGTTACGTACTATCATTTTAGATCTTGATTGAGCAATGGCTTGGGCCTGTTCATATTTAATTTGGTGTTGGAAAATTGATTCTAGATTCAGAATTGGACCTCGCGTGGTCTGCATAACCAAATCCATCGCAAAGAAATGTATTGATGAAAGTGAACAAATACAGGACGCCATTATGTGTATAAAATATGAATTAAAATGGGTCAATTTCATCGAGTTTCTGAAACTATCCCAAATCTGCAGCGGCGTGAAAAGGAAACAAAAAAAGAAAAGAAGAAGAAGAAGGATAAGCAATCATTTCAAGTTTTATATTGGCACATTTGGGTAGGGAGGATACGATAACGTTTTGAGTGGATCTCGTTACGTAAGGAAACTGCTTCCACTGTCTCTCTCCAAGCTGCAAGCCTCAACAAGACAACAACAAACAAACATGGCTGATAAAAAAAACAAATAAAGGTTACATAATTATAAATTTCATACTTAAATATATTTATTCTTATCATAAAATTCATAAAAATTTTAATATATTTTTCATTCTCATAAAATTATAATGTGCTATTTTTTTAATTTATCTAAAACAATTTGTTGAGCGGAAGCACTTTGAGTGGAACAGAAATTTTCCAAAAGTTTTTAAAAAATAAGTAGAGAGAGTACTGCAAGCTTGTTTTATTATTTGTTAAATAAGAAAAATAAATTTTTTAAATAATTAAGATAAAATCTAATATATGAAATAATTTAAAGCAATAAATAACCTATAATTTTAACTTTAGTGATTAAGATTTTTTTTTTCTATCTCCTCACAAAAACATAAGTCCATAGTTGTTTTTTTTAGTGTTAGCTAGTAACAGCCACAATAATATGTATGTAGAGAGAAGAGGAAAGATTCACTTATTCTATTCAGAGTTACTTTTTATTTTGACCACAACACAACAATTCATGATGGACAAAATCCAATTGAGGATATGTAAAATGCAATACTGACGGGTCCCTTTTCCAGGCAGAAAAGGCATTTGGTCATGGTGCTTGTATTTGAAATTCAGAGGGAGCTTATGTTGCTGCAAAGGCATTTGGTCATGGTGCTTGTATTTGAAATTCAGAGGGTGCTTATGTTGCTGCAAGAACGTCTGTAAATACTGGTATGCCACCAGTAGTTGAAGCAGAAGCATCCTCCTTGCTAGAAGCCATTTTGTGGGCTAAGGAGTTGTACTTTTTGAAATAGATTGCAAGCATCTATTTGACCGTTTGCATGCGCCAACATCATTAGATAATGAATTGGGAGCTTGTACTTGGCGCAGAACAAGGAAGGGACTTCTGAAAATGGTCCTGAAACACAAGCAATCTCATCAAATCGGACCAAGATGCAAGTAAATATAATTACCCTTTTTTATAAGATTTTATTTCAATCATTTTCTGCATTAAATATTTTTTTACTAAATTAAATGTCATGAATTGTCTCTTTTTCACTTCTACATGGAGATCGGAGAAGATAAATAAACTCTCATCAATAATGTTAATCTCATCAATAATGTTAAGAATAAATTTAATGTTAATACCCAAATTTAACCAATTTTTTAATAGTTAAGCATAAATGAGTCACCAACTTTATAAATAAAAAACGGGAGAGAGTACGTACTTTAAACAATGATTTTGTTTCAAATTGCTTTTAGTTTGTTTTACCGTTAATTCTATTTAGTAACTAAGGTTTTATAATATTTAGAATTGGGTAGATAAATTAAATTTTGAATGTAGTTGAAATATGACAACCTAAAGAACTCTTTTTTTTTATTATTTACTTTCGTGTCACAAACTTTAGAAATTTTACCACAAACTTATAAACTTGATGAATGACCTCTTAAAAAGAAAGAATCAATGATTTTAGTTTATTATTATATTTAATTTCATAAGATATATACTAGTTAATTTTTTACTAAACTAATTTTAGATAACTTTTAATAATAAAAATTAGTCATTTGTTGATTTTGATTATAATGTGTTTAGTACTTTAGTTTTAGCCTTCCCCGAATAATTTATTTTGGTTACGTCCATGCATGTTATAATCTATTATTTATTGTACCATTAGGATATGATGACATAATTTTGTCTCTTTTCCTATCTTGTTACTTGGTGTATTTTTTATCTTGAGAGTAGGGGTAGAAATATGTCAGATCAGGCTTTAAAAAATTTGAGCCTAGCCTATGATGAATTTTTTAGGCCTGAGCCTGACCTATAGCCTATCAAATCAAAGACTTTTATTTTAGTTCGACCTGACCTTTTTAAAAGTTTAGCCTGACCTGATAGCCTTTTTATATTTGTTTGCTTTGGGATAGAAAAATAGGAAAGTTAATGAAAAAGGAAACGTTAACCAGAGGGAAAGCAGTAATATACAGACACCTAAATTGTAATTAAAATCTTACTTGATTATAGGAATAAAAGTTATGGAGCAATAATATGTAATCAAGTAAAAATAATTGTATCCAAAAAATAATATAGTATAAATTGGTACCAAATATATATAGGCCAACCTATCAAGCTTATAAGACTTTTTAACAAGTTTAAGTCTCGTCTATTTAATTTAATAAACTTTTAAAAAAGTCTGAACCTAATCTTTTAATTAAATATGTCAGTTTAGACCAGACTTTATGTAGGTCAGGACGTAGGCCCTTGTAGACCGGCCTGGCCTATTTCCACTCTACTTGAGAGTGGAGTTGGATTTGAATTTAGGAGGACCATTCTAGATGACCAGGTAAGAGAATGTATAATAATAAAATATGTAATCATGCCTAGGTGGTGGTTCATGCAAAATATATTTTATTTATTGTTTTAACGAGATAATTAAAGGTCTAGATAAAATGCATTATTTTAATTTTTTTGTTTTAGACAAAATAAATTATTTGATTTCTTAAAAAAATGAAAGTATGCAACTAATCATGTCTAGCTCGTGGTTCATGCAAACATATTTTATTCATTGTTTTAACGAGATAAAGGTCTAGATAAAATGCATTATTTTAATTTTTTTGTTTTAGACAAAATAAATCATTTGATTCCTTAAAAAAATGCAAGTATGCAACTAATCATGTCTAGCTCGTGGTTCATGCAAAACATATTTTATTCATTGTTTTAACGAGATAAAGGTCTAGATAAAATGCATTATTTTAATTTTTTTGTTTAAGGGAAGGACCCAAGGGAGAAGACAAATACTGTGCAGAATCCTTGGAAACCCTAATGAACTTTGTCATTTCAAAGCTTGGAAAGAACGTTCAGGCATTTTCAAGCTCCTTCTTGAGTAAGCAAGAGGAATACACAGTGGAGGGAGTGCATAATCTTGGAGGCAAAGCAGTGATGTGTCATAGGTTGAATTTCCAAAAGGCTGTGTTTTACTGCCATGAAGTCCATGAAACAACAGCTTTCATGGTTCCATTGCTTGCCGGTGATGGAACCAAAACTCAGGCACTTGCTGTTTGCCACTTTGATACTTCGGTCTTGAACTTTGAATTGTTCCGTCAAATAATGAAAGTTGATCCTGGAACTAACCCTCTTTGCCATTTCCTTGGAAACAAGTCCATTTTGTGGGTTCCCAATTTAGCCACGGAGGGTGCCTCTCAGACTAAAATTGTTGTTTAATTAGTGCATCTTGGGCACCATCAGAAATGTGTGTATTATAAATAAATTATAATGTGATGTTGTGTATTTCTGCCCGCCGGCACTACCCTTTTTAGCTTAGAGCTGGAAATGGAGCTACGAACCTACGTGTACTGTTGTTAGTTTGGTACCCCACCGAAGCATGATTCATCTCGTGATCGACATGCTTTCATGATGTTGTGATCATTAATAATGCAATAAAAATGTACCGTGTTTCATGTTCTAATACTTTTTTCTCTCCCTAATATATTTGATTTAATATAAAAATTGATCTTAATCTTTTGATGATTCTTATCAACCCTCCTATATGGATGTTCAATAGAGTCTAATAGCTGATGCTTTAGGCATCTCTTTTCTTCATTGCAATTCAGCATAAAAAATATATATTTGATTTAATATTTTTATTTTTCAAAAAAAATTATATTAAAAAAGAATACATACCAAAAGTATCAGAATATTAATTAATAGAATGAAAGGAACATATAAAAGGAGTAAAAAAAAATCCAGAGTTGGAGTCCTCTTTTCTGGACTAAGCACACTGAGAGAAGCTGGAAGTCTCTATAAATTATTTATCTTATTAAATCTTTCAGAGTCAGATGTTCTTCTGGTATCCAACCAGCCTTAAATAATGGAGTTTCGTCAGCTAGGTTTTCTTTCAGCTCTTTTCCTAGTAAGCTTGTATCTTTCTTTAATTAATTAGTTGAATGCTTTTTGCTTAGAAATGTTTTAAGTTCAAAGAAAAAACACTTATTTTTAAAAGCTCTTGCTTAATGGATTATTTCTTTAATACTACTATGAGTTATATAGACCAAACACAGTTTAATAAAGAGTGAGGCTTCTTATAGCATTATTTATCTCAAACTTTCTTCCATCATGCATGTGCATGCTTAAAATATTGCAATATACAGGACTACAATTTTTTTTAGGATAATTGACTCTTTCAAATTGAAAGAATTAGATTAAAAATGAAAAAAAAAATCCTTTCATTATATGTTGATTGTTTGGCAAGTGTACCAAAATGTCTAAATAGTAAAGACTCAAAAGTCCGAATGTCAATTTCCGCACACTACTAAAAAAATTGGTTTCTACGACACAGTAACCACATCGGTCCTCCTAAACCGATGTGGTATAATAAGCAGTGCCAATTTCATAATTGTAAAGTTAGAAAACGAAGACGGTGATATACAAACTGGTCTTTGAATTGCAGAAACACTACTTTGACGACGTTGCTTTGATGAACACCGTTGTGTTTGGCACGACATTATAGTCACGTGACTGGAACAACACTCTCATGACCTCAGAAGACTTAGTTGTGCGCCCTAGCTATGTGAAGATTAGTTGAACAACACTCTCGTCACTCAGTTCGCATCGTGACTCAGCTCTCTCCATTCCTCAGTCATCGTCACTCCTTTGTCACCCCGACTTACGGTGGTCATCGTGACTCAGGTCACTCCTTCCGTGGTGGCGCACCCCTAGCCTATCGTGACTCAGGTCACCCCTTCCCCGCGTGTTTGCCTAAACTGAACCCTAGTTTTGTTGTAAGCTTTATTTTTTGTCCCTCTTTGACATTTGTAGTTATTTTTCGTTTTCATTCTTTTATTGAAAAAAGACAAAGAAGAAAACAAACTACTTCTTGTGATTTTAAAGAAATTATTAAAATTTGATGTTCATGAAGCTGATTTATTTTTTATTCGAATTGTTTTGGAGTCAATTTCAGGTCCGTTTTCCGCTCAACCCTCCAACAATTTTGCATTTCTTTGTTATTTTTAGGCAAGAGGGAGAAATGAAGTGATGTAGAGGCAATGTATATGGTCAATTAAATTTGTATGGAAGTGCTTTTCTGCTGAAGATAGACCTTGACAAGCAAATAGTATCTCGGTATTACACTCTCTTCTGTATTTGGAATAATCTAGATTCTTCTAACTGTTTTGATTTTCGAAACTATCTTAGACTCTTGGTCATAGTGGCATTGCTACATTCTATCTCCTTGAATGATGTATGGGCTTGTATTTAGTAGTATTTCTGAACAATGCTGAACCTATGTGAAATTGTAGGAAGAACACTTTATCCTTTTATCAAAGTATTTAGTATTATGTAGTAGTATTTAGTAGTATTTTCTACCCATGTTGAACCTCTTGGTCATACTTTTGATTTTTTTATGAAAGAATGAACATTATAGTTAAGTGTTTAGTAGTATTTAGTAGTATTTCTGAACCAATGGAGTTGTTCATATGATTTATCAATGTATTTACTAGTATTTTCTTATTGCTTTAGATATCTTCAATGATTTAAGTTCATCTATCAACTTTTGAATTTGTTAAAAGGAGTTGTTCATGCTCCAATGGAGGTCTTGTATCCGGTAACTATTTTGTTTCCCAGATTTATTTGTTTTGATTATTGATGGTGTCAACGTATTATCCCTACCTTATAAAGATACATATTCTATGAGGAAAGAAATGGATATGTATTAAATTGCATGTTTCTTGTTAATATTATATACTCTTTGATGATAATAACTCTCATAGCAAAATTACTGTATTTTGACTACAGGCAGGGTTGCCTTTGGTACAGCAATTCCTCTATATATTATAAACCAAAGCAAATTTATGTTGTTTGTTTGTGGTTTTAATTGTTTATCAGATTAAACTACCTTTTGAAAAACTCATACATGCTTTGAAAAACTTCCCCGAGGATGCAATAAATCCAGATACATTGTTACCACTAGCTTATTCTATCTAGGTCCTCTTCCTTTCTCTAACTCCTTGTTACGGACTATGAATGATATGAATTGGAGCAAGATGCACATTTTCCTTCACTTAATAACTTCTACATACATTTTTTTTGTCAAACTCAAAGTTACTTTCAAACTTGAATGTTACATAATTTGTTACTTTTAAATCTCGTATTTATTGATTTATTGATGTGATTAATCAAGTGATAACTGTATTACTGATACATTCTCTTAACTGCATTAAATCTGTGAGTAAAAAATGTGTCTCCACATAGTTTTTTGCACAGTCTGAGCAAAAAAGGTTTTAGTGGGCAATGGGCCAAACATTTGTTTTACCTTGATCATTGTAGCTACTCTTTTACCTTTGTCAAATAGTTGGACTAGGGATTAAACATTTATTATCTTGAACATGCAGCTCAAATATAGAGCATGGCCTATATACCCTTTTAATTTGGCAGTTTCCATGCCAAGATAGTTGGACTTGACTTTTTTATTTGGCAGTGTCCCTACTCTTTTACCTTCTTGGTAGACACCATGATGCATACATATTTTTTCAATAATGGCCATTACAATAATGCATGACTATGATGTTACTAGACTATGTAATATTTATTCAAGTCAGATATAATTTTACATCTGCATTATGGTTTGCATCAGATATCCTATCGTTTAGAAGAATTGAAACAAGAGTATGAGAAGAAGAAGGGAAAGATAAGATGATCTGGAGAACTTTCTAAAAAGCCAATGCTTCATTCCTAGTGACCAGACAACTGAAGCAAGAGCTTATGCAGACATTTGTTAGACATAGAACTACTGGTAAATCTTAGAGAAGGACCTGAAGGTCTATCTTTCCTGCTGAGAATTAATCTAGTGTGAAAATCATACCCTCAAATTCCATGTTGCTTCATTGGATAGTGGTACACTACAACTGCTTCCAAGACTTGAAACATCTGATCCTACAGGCAATGGTGTTTGCTCCAAACCATGATTGTATAATGTGCTTAGAAGAGACAAAGTTGTGTTGTTACATTTGGACCTATTATTAGAATTTATGAAACCTCTGTCAGGTTGGTCAATTATCTTAATATTGAGAAAAGATTGTGATATTCATAACCAACTCCTTCAACTCTTGAGGTGAAATAAAATTTCATGAAGCAACATATATAATAAGCATGAGTATAAATTAACAAATATGGAGATAAATAAATTAACAAAAATATATAATGACTTTATTTGTTAAAATTAGCATATTTTAAGTTTTTGGGTGATACACGTTCAAATGATGCCTTTGAGTTATAACCCTAACTCTTATGCTTATTTTTCTCTAGGATATGTTTTGTTGCTGTTAACCAAGGACTAACAATATATTTTAAAATGCCTACATGTATCCCTAAAGTGAGACAATGTGATTATTTAAACAAAGGAACATTCCGAAGACACAAATTCATCAACCTTGTTAATTAAGCCTAACAAAAATTCACATTTACTTAAAATTATATAAAAGTTCAACTTTCACACAAGTGTGTGTGCGTGTCTGTGCATTTGGTTTCTGACTTATAAAATGTCAATATTAAAGAAGAGGATAGAAATCAAACACCTGTCTATTAGATTTGAATTTAAATTCCAATGACTAATTTGAATTTAATACAAAAAGCAATTTGCATATGAAGAAATATAAATTGTTTACATACCATCATTTGGATGCACCTCTCTGCTAATCTCCTTTTTCTTTCCAAGTTACATTGTGCTTTTGCATTGTCTACCCCCTTTTCATATTTTTGCACATATCTTTTGAATATTTTTTAGTAGAATTATTTTTTACAACTGGAAAATCTACACATTAGAAAAATAAATATATCACAAAAGTGAAGATAAAAATAACAAAACTCAGTATTAAAAGTCTTGCCTGTGTGTAGGACCAAAACTTTGAAGTATGCGATTGTGGAAAGGCTCTTACTATACAATGCAGTATGCGATTGGGGGAGTGTCCTGTGATTCGGTCTTTCATGTGAAGATGCTTGCACATCCCCAAATTCGTTTGACCGAGTTTTCATCGAGTGTCACACGATTCAGAGGGTCTGACTGAGGTTTCATGGAGTGTCTGCGATTGGGAGAGTATCCTGCGATTCAGTCTTTCATGTGAAGATGCTTGCACATCCCCAAATTCGTTTGACCTAATTTTCATTGAGTGTCGCGCGATTCGAAGGGTCTAACCGAGGTTTCATGGAGTGTCGTGCGATTTGAAGGGTTTGACTAAGGTTTCATGAAGTGTCTGCGATTGGGAGAATGTTCTGCGATTCGGTCTTTCATGTGAAGATGCTTGCACATCCCCAAATTCATTTCACCGAGCTTTCATCGAGTGTCGTGCAATTTGGAGGATCTGACCGAGGTTTCATGGAGTGTCATGTGATCCAGGGTTTGATGCGAAGAGGCTCACACAACCCCAAATTCGTCTGATTGAGGTTATCCTCGATTGCCCATATGTGATTGGAGACCCTGCAATTCGGCCTTTGATGTGAATATGGTTCACGAAATATTGCTGCTATAGCATCATCATCATAATCGCGAACGTAGAATCTCTAATATTGACGAAAATCTAAAGAAAGTGAAACACGAATGAATGAAGTGATCGAATTTCAGAAGATTCTTCTGCGCCGAAGATCTGGGAGAGGACGAAGTTGTATGTGAAAAACCTTGAGATGAAGAACAGGTACATAGAAGGGCATGCTGAAGACTGGGGCATTTGAAGGTGAGTATCACTCAATTGAAATGTATTGTATAAGGTTTTGGAAGATTGTGAGTATCACTCAATAAAAGAATACTATTCTTCTTCCACCTCATCATTTTTGCTGACGTGATAACTTATATGGAATAGCTCAACTTTTATATATTATAAATAGATTAGTACTCATTGTCGGGCTAATGAGCCAATAAACAGGTGAAGAATATTTTCCATTTGTTGAGAATGTGCTATAGCTAAAATTTGATCTCAAAATTGACTGAGTAGTTTTAAAAAGAAATTATAAAAAAAGTTGTTAAATTTAAGTAATTTTAGCAAGACATTCTCTTGCACCTTTCTTATTACACTTTTTACTCTTGATTGAGATTTATTAAAATACAGTCTCACGTAATTTTATGATCGATCAGAATAAATTTTAGTCAAAACAAATAGTGCTAAAAAGAGAATGCTATTAAATTTTCTTTAAAATATGAATATTTTTTTAGAATAAATATGAATACCATTTTATATTATACAAGTAAGAAAGAAGATAAATTAGACATAAAGTTAATGATATTTTAGTTAGTTAATTGGTTTGAAAAAAAATGGCAATAGTAATGGAGATATGGAATGATGGTATTCAAACTGCATGTTTTAGCTTTTCATTAATATTTTGATCTCTTAGCTACCAAATTTTAAGATTTTCGATAAAATTTAGTCAATAGTAGAGAGTGTGTTAGATAGTTAGAGAGTATTTTGCTAACATTTTTCTTGAGTATTAAACTACCATTTCTATAGTGATGCTGTGATTGCATTGTTTGCTCCCAGTACAAACTCTGCAGAGCAACGGGGATGGGGAGATAACACAAAACTAGGACTCAATTCAGCAAGATATGATGCAGGGAGATTTTAGCTTGAAAGTTCAAACAAACTGGTGTAGGCTATCCTCGAAGGGTCAATTGCAAGTTGAAATTATTGTCTCTGCAGTATATCTTTTATTGCCTGAAACATTTGACTTCTTATGGTGTGACCCTCGTTAGCCACACACATTGATTTTGTTAGGATCACGTTTTGGTGGCCGGTGCTCCACCACAGACTGTAAATACATGTTATGTAAAAAAGAGTGATTCTTAATATTCTGAGTGTAACACATCAAACGGTTTATATCTTTCTGTACTTAATCCAATGGCATATATTCAATTTGTGTTTTATTTTCAAGGGAGATAATAAAATTGTTGTCATGGTAGTAATGATTTTTATTACAGCTGATTGATTGGTTGAGGTGAAATAAGGGGAACATGGTTTAATTTATGTAACCATTGTATAAAAAATGGGATTCCTCATTCCTGCAATGTCCTCTTTCCACGGCTGTAAACTGAGTTGATCATTTAGGCCTATCAAGTGGTTCACTTTTTGTCTGTTTGGTAGGATTTTGGATTATGAGCTTTTGATTAACAAAATGTAAGGATTCAGACATCAAGATATGAAAAGAAAAAGAAAAAAAAAAGAGGTTGGTATAATATAGGTTTTCTTTAAGCCTGTCATCAATAGGAAGAAATATTAGTGATACTTGTTATCATGAGCTATTGGTCTCAAATCAACAACTGTCACTGCATGTAGACTACAATGTATACACACTCAAAAGCTCCCTTCCTATTCAGACTCTTTTTTCCCCCTCCTATCAAGTGTTTCTACACCTTAACTATGTGTGACTAATCCCTGTTTCGGCATTTGATGCTGATATATGGTGCTCTTAGTCTGATAATATAAATTGTCAATTGAGTCACTTCTTGTGGTCTATTATTCCTGAGACTAATCTTGTTAAACAAGCATTTACAAATGAATTTAATAATTATCTTGTTTAATCACCTGTTCTATCATTATGCCAAGCTAGCTATACTCTATAGGTTATTAAAAATAGAGGAGGAAGTGGAGGCATGTCTTTCTCACTTCTTTTTGAAATACAATGTTTGATGCTTTAGTAGTTTAGTTGCCTTGCTCCTTCCCATATTTTATTATTTATGTCAAACATTAGCATTTTTTAATTTAAGAAAAAAATATTAGCTTCACTTGTAACTCAAAGTTTTCCACTCTTTCCGTTTTTGGTATATTATATAGATAGAATTTTAATGTGATTAGTAGACTAGGAGCCATAGCTAGTTAATTATTTGCTTCTATGCCATGTCAATTGTCTCCAAAGTCAAATTAGCACTTGCTAGAATTTCTTCATACGTTCAAGTGACTACTCAAGTCGTCTCCAAGTCTTCCAATACAGAATTCTCAAAGTCTTCTACAGTCACATCAGTATGTCATTCAATGCTTTTCAAATATTCTTAGGGAGAAGACCCCAGAAAAACATGAATAATTGCTATATTTCCTTTTAGTGAAAAAATGGTTTCCTTTTCTTGGAAAATAATGGTGTGGATGTTACTTCACAATTGTGTAGTAGAATTGAAATAATACCAAAATCGGTTAAAGTTGGCTCTGTGATGAACTAAGGGAATATGGGAATATTTTACTTTTGATGCGTTGATCACGTTTGACATTTTCTTAAATTAAGGATCACTAATAAAGTTGTTTGCGCTATGTAACTCATACAACTTTCTATATACATTTTAAAAAATTGACCGATCTTGCTGTTATATGTCATGATTTTCGATTCAATTTATACAATCTTGGTTATATCGATCATTTTGATGGTTACTTCTTCATTAAAATTTTATTTATTGGTTATCTACCTAGCTAGCTATTACAGATTCATGAATGTGCATGTGTAGATAGGAATTCTGTTAGCTGTCATCTGTCTCTATATACATTTTGAAATTTAACGCATACAACTCTCTAACATGCTTACAGCCATATTGAATCAATAATATAGCGAACGTGTAACTGATATTTCATCTAGTGTTACTAAAGTTTCTTGTTTTACTATTTTAACAGTGGCCAATAATTTACATATATAGAGGGTTAATGTTATCTACATGCACTTCTCCAACTATCTTCTCTGAATATCATTTTTCAAATTTTACAAAATGCCTATTCACGGTGAATTATGATCACGTCAATCAGATATTAACAGTGTCTCAAAGTAAATGTCTTTTCAATCCATCAGCAAGCTAAGATGACCTTTTTCATTGTTCTATATTAATCATTAATAAGATTCAATAAACCCAAATAGCTAAATCAAGCTTGTCATTCAATTTCAAGACTTTCGGAGGGCTTTTTTACGGTTGAGAAAAAAAGAAAAAAGAAACTATCAACTTGCATGATGTACTCTTCTCCAAGTTCACAGCCCATTTAACAAGAAGTTCGTTATCAGGAGAATTCTGATCTCTTTCAAAGATAATACAGTAAATTGTATCATAATCAATATAAGATTCCAAATTGTTTTGGGCTATGAAATGATGCAGCATGTAATACATTATCATACCCACACGACAATTTGGAGTATGAGATCCAGTTTTAGTTCTAGGATCTACATATGATACAAAAATGATCCCTGAACGCCTAATGCTAATATATATTTAGAAAGAAAAAAAATATAAATGTAATAAGTAATACGATATAAAAAAATGACATGCTATATTTTGATTGGGTTGAATGGAATTAGATTGAGTTAATTTTTCTTTTTTGAATTGTATGTATTGAATTTAATCTAATTTGACTTGTCCTAAACATGTATTTATTCTTTAAAAAACTCTTTCTTTAAGTTTTATTTTAAACTTTTAAGAATATGATTTTAAAAATGATAAAATCTTACTTCTTTAAAATTCATTTTCAATAAAACAATATTTTTTAAAAGTAAAAGATTAAGGGCCTGTTTGCCTAAGCTTCTTTAGAAGCACTTCTAAAAGAAGAAAATAAGAAGAAAAAAGATGAGATGAACTTTTCCATAAGCAAAAATAAGTTCTCCATGAGTTAATTTTTAGAAGCTCACCTATAGCTTCTCTAAAAGATGAGATGACCTCTACAAATTAGCTAATGGAAAACTCATTTTAGCTAATGGAGAATTTCATTTCATCTTTTTCTTCTTATTTTCTTCTTCTAGAAGTACTTCTAGAGAAGCTTACACCCAAACAGGCCCTAAATATGTATAATCTAATCACCCAACCAAATCTAACTCAACTTCAGCAATTTGTATTAGATGCGGTTAATAAGAAGAAAATGTCAAAACTGACCTGATTTAATTCAATGTCGATTGATTATTGCATCGGGTAATTTATTTATTTTTTCAAAATTTTCGTAGACCCCTAATTTTATTTCACTTTTTCATAGACTCTAATTTCATTTCATTTTATTTTTCAGAGCGTGACCTGTGATGCCTACATCCTTTGTATGTGAAATAGTTATGATTCAATTGATGTCTTGTGTGCATGTGTCTACGCAATATGCATGCGTCCGAAACTAATTGGCTTGGCAGAAAGTCTTTTTATCACTAAAAGCTCTCTTTTCGGCAGAACCGGTGTTAGTGGATACGATCAGCTTTAATGTGGCTAACATTCTGTTCTTGTACGGTATCACGGTACACTGGTACCGCACTACCCAATTGATAAAGCAAAATTAATGAAATTAAAACAAAGTTAAAGCAGAATTTTCGAACAAAATCAAGTAATTCACAAAAATCACTAAATATTCCAAGATATAAAATTTTCTTCCTAGTTACCCTACCTATATCCTACTACTCCATGCCACCGTCCACGGTCCATCCAAATTGAAGATAGCCAAACTTAATTATCTTAATTAGCATATAATTTAGATTGAGGACCTTGTTATGTTACTTCTATGCATGTGCACAAGATAAAGGGTGCTTGTCTACTTCAAGATGCTGATTAGTGATGAGACAGAAATGTGAGATTTACCTTGGTAAAGAGCAATGTATTTCCCTCTCGTCACATTCTTCACTTTCTCAAGTTCACATTGATAACTAATTAATCTCCCAGCTGGCATATCATCATGGTTGCACACAAGTTACTGTGGTTGGAAAAAAAAAGAAAAAAAGCCTATGGGTCCAGTGTTACAGCAGCACTGTGAAATACCAATGTCCTGATTTTGTTTATGCATGCTACAATAGAAGGGTGGTGAATGGCGGTGATGAATAAGGTTCAAATTAAATCATAGTAGATGGAGTGAGACGCATGCAGGGCCAATAATTCAGGGGCCCTTAGCTAGTTGGAATACATTACAATCTGCAGGCTTTTTGAATTATATCCCACAATTCAGCTGTGCTAGGTGACAAGATTAAGGACGTTGATATGATATGACTCGCTCCTCTAGCTAGTAAAGGTGAATAGGAATTCCATTTAGCACAAATAAGACCTGACTTAGGGTAGTGGTGTGCTTGGATTGCACTCACAATATATTGTGTAACTTTCAATCTTTCCTATATGGTCATGAAGTAATTATTTCAGAATGGAAAGAGGACGTTTGTTGCAACTCCTAATTAAAGTGATGTGGGGTGGTAACATATATACAGGCTTAAATTTTGAATCTCTATTTGTCTTTCCTTGTAGTCTTGATGACATTTTTACTACTGATTTTTTCAACGCTATAGTGCTAACCTTAGATCATTGCCAAGATGGTTGCTCCAAGTTACTAAAGGAAATACCAAAAACTGTAGTAACCTTTAGTTTTTAAGTATTTGGTTCCTGTCCCTGTATGTACTGACCAGTGACCAGTAACCATTGCAGTGCATGGTTTCACATAGTTTTTCGTAAAGGTTTTACAGTAATGGATGTTGGTCTTGAATTAGCATAGCCTTTAAGACTCACACCTATTTAATGTGTGTTTGGGTGAAAGTTGAATTTATTTTCTAATATTGATTTTGCTTAAAATTAAATTTCCTAAAGTAATTTATATTTAAACGTTTTTATTCTAAAAACAAGTTAATTAGTAGTATAATACTATCAGCATATTTGGTTACGCTGCATGTGAAAACACTGATGTGATACCAAGTAATTTTACATTCAAACATACACTATTAAATTTTTTTAACCAACATTACTTAACTTAAAATCAATTTTAAACTCATAATTGATTCTTCAATTCTTCGACGTGTGACCAAAGGTATAAAAATTTATGTAAAATTACTTTAGCTAGTATTTCAACATGAATCCAATATGCCTCTCTCTAACGTTCAACACTTCTCTGCATTATAGCTACAGAGTCTTTTTATCTTTGTACTCCATCCATGCGCAATCTAACCACTACTCCATACACGAGAAAGAAGACACACCTTTGCATGATAGGACTTTTTCACTTTTGCATATTAATTGATTCTTCTAACCGCACCTATTCTTAAGATGTTACTGACAATATTTTTGATTCACAAATAAAAACCCCTCCCCCGATTGAAAAAACAAACCAAAGACCCATACGAATGATGAAAAGTTAAGATGTGATCTCTGATTGACGTGGAAAGAAGATGGTTCACTTTACCTACCTTAATCTAATAACTATTTACCAAAAGAAAAACTTAAAAGTATGCTTAATTACCATTGCATTTTAACAGCTATAGTTGTAACTAATTATAATTATAAATTGTGATCACGTAGAGGTGATATATAAGGTGATATATATTTAAGTCCACTCACATGATATATATGTGTGTGTGTGTGTGGTTTTTACTTATTTCAGTAAGGAGAATCTTAGCAAGCAACTGAAATTGTGGGGCCTGGTTTCTCTGATCTAGTGCATCAGACGTGCAGACTGTGCTAATGTTCATACAGGAATATGATTGTCCATTTAGGACTATAAAATTAAAAAAAAAGTAGGTTGGGACTCCACTTGTGTTTTATCAAATTCTTGATGGGGTCAAGGGAGTGTTATTTTGGAGATTGATGCTGTCTTGTACCCTTTACTAGAAAGTCTTTGGTTCGATTATGACAACCATTTGATATGCTTGAGTTAAACTTTATTCAAGTACCTGTTTGGGAGCTGTAAATTTTTTTACGCTTTTTAAGTTTTCATTATTTGGTGTTGTTCCTGGCCGTTCTTTTTGGCTGGATTTTGGCCTCTTTTTTTTACTGATTAAAAACAAAACAAAACTTGTAATTTTATAGAATATCCAACTGCATGTGAGATAGGTAAAAGGGTGTAACTGTCAAAATTATTACTCTACTTTTTTTAGGAACAAAATTATTACTCTACTTAATCATTTGCTATTGTCTCAAAAAGATTTAATTCGTGAGTGTTTTTTTTATTAAAGAAAAATAATAGATTATACAAATTAATGTATTTTCAACTGATAAAAAAGTAATGTATTTTCATCAGACGACTCCACAATAGAGGAAAAAAAATTATTAATTTAGCATTCTAGCTGATAGAGAGTTATGCCTCACACTAGTTTCAATCGAGAATACCTTTGTGAATTAAACTGAAAGAACTTACTAGAGTTGAAGGTGTTAATACTTTCTCAACAGTAAACTTTTTATTTGAAAATTATCTAAAATTCTAACAAGTTGAAAATTATAAGATTTGAATTCAACTTGTGATCGAACGATAAATATTTAAAGGAAACTGAAGTCCTCACTGGTTATTAGACTAAAGTGATGATTATAATTCTGTAAAAAAATAAGTGTTGGTTATAATTTGCAATAGTCTGCAAAATTTGTTGATAAATAGATGCTAATGAAATGCATAAGTTTAAACAAATCGATCTGTCCCAGCATTCGTAGTTGGTACCATGCAATTGGGTAGCATGAGAGATTAGATAGATACTATTTTGTAGATTCGAACAAGGCCTAACATAGAAATCAACCATTGGCAAATAGAACTAAAATTATATATAATCAATGAGGATTAGCAGTTGCACAGTTCATTATTCTAATATTCCATACACAAATTGGATGGGATGCGTGCATTGAGTACTGAGGAAAAAGATTAGAATCCTCATAAGTGCGAGTTAAAAAGCTGAACCTTATCTCATTATCCAGTTAGCACTGTGGCTTGATTGTAGGGAAAATGCATGACAAATTGGACCCCACAAATTGACACAACCATCGAACATAGGATTGTGATTAGGATATAGTTGGGCTTGGCCTAACTAACCCACAACCAAAAAAAAAGCCTCTTCTTACTAACACATCGAATGCAACAATAGTGGAGTGCCATCATAGTTTTGATTAGAGGAGAAGGGAAAGAAAGTGAGAGAAATCGAAGCACTGAACAAGCCTGAAACGATTACAATGTTGTTGTTAGCACTGCTGTTCTTGGGACCCATCAACTACATTACAAGAAAGAATTTTCATTTTTCAATAATAGGACCCATCGAGGGATATGAATTCTTTCTTTGAACATTGTTTTGTTAATTTCATTCACTAGCTTCATGCCTTTTTGTTTTTTCTAGTAAAGAGTAATGCAGTTTAATAAAAAAATAATTTTGAAACGTACAAAAAAAATATAATTTTAAGTACACATTTATTACACATGATCACTTTGGTAAAATCATTGTCAACTTAATCTTCAAATTAATATCTTTGGCAGGTATTTAACTTTTGCCCATGACATCTTAGTCACATAAGAGAAGAGAGTTGATACACTTTAAACCTATGTAAACTAGATACACACTTACGGATGAAAACGAACAGAACGGATACGAGTAGTAATCATTTGCGCGCCCATTACCTGTGCAGGTACTCTTAAATAGATAACCTACAGATTTTTTTTTTATTTTTTATATCCGCGTGTTTCTGTGAATATTAAAAAATAAAAAAAAGTTTTAAAACAGTTTAAAAATATTTTTATTATAATTTTTATTTATTCTATTATTTTATTTTAAAAAACTAGTTTTAATATTTCCAACAAAAAATACTCAAATATTCTACACAATTAGAAATATCCATGAATAATTCTTAAAAAATATAAAAAATAACAATTTTATTGTGAGCTCCAAACAAAATTATCCTCCAAAATATAAACTCAACTAAAATTATACGAAGATATAAGTCCAAAAAATTATATTCCAAAAAATAAGTATAAATAAAATATACATATAAAACTATTTTAGTATTTTAATATTACTGAGTAACATATACCCGTAAATAAGGGTACCATGATACCCATCTTCACTCATTAACAAATGAGTAGTGAAAATACTCAGTAATGGGAGTGTGACATTTTATGTCAACTCTATACACATGGCAATACTACAATATTCAAAAGAATAAGTGTTTTTTTTTATAAAAAAAAATTAAGTTATACCCTACACGTTACTGATCATTCAATAACTTGATAGCTGTCAAGTTACTTTTATATATATTATTCTTTTTTTATAAAAAAATTACTTGTTAGACGTTTGAGATTTTATCTTCCTTTGAAGTTATTAAATTACACTAATTTAAAGATATATTAAATATTTTAAACTAGTTTTGAATTAATAAAAAAGTTTCTGAGCATTGCATTATGTTTATAACGTATAAATACTTTTCAGTATCAACGATAGTTTTGCAACGATTATTTACAAAAGAATAGTATTTGTTAGTGTAAGATTATTTTGTTCTGTTTTATTTGAAAGAACGATTATTTTATTTAACATCCGAGGTCCCCGAATTTTGACTCGCGATTCTGTAACCGTTAATTTATTTATTTTTTTAAGACAAAGTGCTTAATAAAAAAAAAATATTTAAAATCATAAACTTCTAACTAATTCAAATAACAAGAAATCCAAATAGATTTTGATTGCTTTTTGTATAACTATGATTTGTGCGAAAAATAGTACTTAAGTGGAGGCTCATTGTCAGAGACTTAGGAGACAGCATTTTCTCCATTACCTTAACAACTGTTTATCCTACCGTTAAAAAAGTCTGCACGGGAATATTTTTTAATGAAAATTAATGATTAATTTTTTGAAATATTGATATTTATTTAAAGAATTAATTTTTTTAATATTTTTTTTCAATATGCATGGGTCACAAATCGATTCCATAATCACACACAAGAATATTAGTAAGGGTTGAATTCTTTACAATATATGCGAAAAATGTTTTATGGAAAAGAATGAAATTATTTGAATATATTTTATGCCTTAAAAAAAATTAAACTTACGCTATGGTGCACAGAAAAAAAAAAAGAGAGAGAGAGAGAGTATATGTACGTAGGTCAAAATAGACAACTTCTTATATACGTACCCCTTGACTTTTCAAGAATTAATAACTGTGATCATAAGATGTTTTTTTTTTTAAAAGGTCATAAGATGGTTAATTATAGGTATTATTATCCTTTATTTTGGTAACACATTTAACAATGTTAAATATATATTAAATATTAAAAATTAAAATATATTCTTAAGTAAAAAAAAATATTTATATGTTACCAAGCAAATGAAATGATCACATTCTTCTCCCAAACTGTACGAGCGATTTTAGTATGTTCATTTGGTTCTTGACCAATTTTTCCGGTTCAAGAATGGTTATCAATCAAAGCTGTTTTGAGGGTTATTAAGACCAAATGATAGGCCGGTTCGATAGGATTTTGATAATCATGTTATATACGTATTATTTTTTTATCAGTCGTTAATTTATTAAATTTTTTTAGTGGAAAAATCAAATCTCACTTTTTTTTTTCTTTAATCAAACCCAACTTTATATCTCGGCGAATTCTGTGGTGGACTGCCAAATGACCTGGTATTGTAGGTAAACATGGCGCTTACCAGTTTGCTACAATATTAAAAAAGTTTTCAAAATTTGCAAAATGGTCCCATGTCCTTCAACAGTTCAACATCGCTCTTCGTCTCTCCCCTTCTCAGTTTCTGTCATTTGTTTCTTCCAACCCTTCATACCCATTCTTACATTCCTCCTAAGCTGATTTTTTTTAGATAAGTTTTAAAACTGTGCATGTATGCTATGCTTTCTTAGCTTATGTTGCTGCATTCATCCTCCAAAACTGTCATTTAATTTTATCTTCTTCTCACATAACACTTAACAGTAGCTTTATGTCCTGTTTTTTGAATTCATCGATAAACACTTGAATGATAAGAAATAAAATTCATGAATCAGTTTCATCCAAACCATTCACAAGACAGTTTATTACATTAAAAAGAGGAAAGCGATTTTAAGAAGAACAATTGCCATGCCCCACTGTATGTTAGTTCAATAAAGGTTACACCCCCCCCCCCCCCCCCCCCCCCCCCCACACACACACACACACAAATCATAATCTTTGCACATAGTTGATTCAAATGATGTAGACCAAATTGGGGTTTTCAATCCCATAGCTGAGACACCTATTAAACATTGAATCAAGTCCTGAAAAACATAAGAATTTCCTTAATCGTTTCATCCCAATTTGGTATTTGACGGGTGACATTTGGAAGGGGGATGTGGAAACAACACTTGACAGTGAGAGGAACTATGCACCAGCTCACACATTAACCCTTGACGGCGCCGTTAAGTGCCTTGAGGGATGGTTACCCCCATGTAACCTTCCGGACCTGCCGCCGACAGCCATGACTAGCCGTGATGATGGCGGATGAGCAAAAGGGCTGAATCTGTGAACAGTGAACAACCTATCTGCGACGACTTTCTTCTCTTTTAGGGTTTCACTTACCCAAATCAATAATCAGATTTAGAAGCCAAACACTTACAACCAATACCTCCACCCAAGTCAAAATCCCAAAATTGGCACGCACCTCAAGCCAATCGTATCAGCTCAAAGCAATATTCCACGACATCAAACAAAATCCTTGCTCCGATCTTCATCCTCGAACCGCTTTTGCCCTAATAAACCAAAATAAAATTTACAAAACCATCCACCTGTGGCTTTTATACGTGGACCAAATTGCAAATTCCTTAAATATTACTGAATAAGTATCCGATATTTGTACTCATTCCATCTCAACACCCTGTTATATATGTATATTAATTAACTTACAATTTAAACAAATCATAAATAATTATATGGTCCAAAGTTATAACTTTTTATTAATTAGAATTATTTATTAATAATTTAATAGGATGATTAAAATCACCAATTTATAAAAATAGGAAGACAAAATATTATAATTAAAATTCAAGAGACCAAAATGATAAATTTAAAAAATTAGAAGATAAAAATTACAATTTTGAAAAAAAATAATTATCATATATAGAGAGCTACCGTTCACTTCTCACACTCTCACATAACGGGGTTTTGTCTCCCACCAACCCATATTTTTCGCGCGGATTTCCTTTGGGTTAGTATATTATTCCTTTCATTAAAAGACTACATCCAACAATTCTACAATGTATTATATAAAAGAAGAAGAAAAATCTCTAATCAATAGAATGTTTTTAAGTTTAATAAAAAAAATATTATTAATTAATTAAAAATATCCTTAATATGACTAAGACAATTATTATAAAAATTAATAAGTTTAATATATATAATTACGATTAAATAAGAGTGTAAATTTATTATTGTATATATATTATTATTATTAATAAGCTTCTTTTTTTTCGTTTTCCTGTAGATATTTTTGTAATTTTATTATACAGTACACTCATGAATCATTTTGTAACCAAAAAAATACAGCACAATCATTTAACCTTTTACGCGTAATCATATTTCCAAGTTTTTTCCTTCAAAAACATGAATATTTTTTTTTTCTTCCTATGCTTTTATACGTTATTATTACTAGTATTAAGCAATGTTTCAACTTTCAAGGGCAAGTAGTAAAAGTAATATTACTACTACAAGACCCATAATGATAATAGGAATTGCAATTAATTAACTAATGACAAAAACAAAGCTCATAAACCTGACATGAACCTAATTAGCAGTTAATTGTATGATAATAGATAGATTCAATTCTTTTTCTCTCATTTTTTTTTTTGTCGTTTACTTTTGTTTTTTCCTTGCAGATCTCTTCTTTATCTTTCTTAAGTTGTCACTTTTGTTGTATTTGGTATTCTTGGTTAATTTTCTCTTTGTTGGCCTCTCCAATGCATCTTCAACTTTTTGTTTTTCTTTTCTTCACGAGAATCCAAGAAAGCAAAGCAGCATAAGAGCCAAGAAAATCTGGAACTTGTTACGGTCACTGTTTTTTTTTTTTTACTTTTTTGTTTTAGGCGCATGAAAATTTGGCTTTTTGAGAGACACTGTTCGTTCCATCATTTTCTTTGATTAATGCTCCCGCTTTCCACCCTCACTGTCTCACCTTCCTTCCCTGCGCTACCAAAGGCGCATCTTAGCTTTTTGGCGCACACTAGCACGTTCTACAAAGCATATATAGCAAAAATATAAATTATACGCAGTTTTAGTTTTTTTTTTCTTTTAATATTATATATGTGTCAAATATTAACTTACTGATTATTAATGTCTACAAATTTGACTAATTATATTTAATAGTCTCTCTTTCTAACTATACATTTTCTAATGTATTAGTTTTGCTATTTTTTAATTATTTATTTTAATATATATTTCTTTTTTCCATAGAGACTTCAAATGTTATTCATTGAAAGTAAGCATCGATGGATAAAATCATTATGGATAAAGCTTAGGGTTTAAAAATCTGCATGATCATTTTATAGTAAATTATAATTATAATAATTCTACATTATTAACAATTAATTTTCATGTAACATACAATCTTCTATTTTTAAAGAAAAAATAGATAAAATAAGGAAAGTATGCCGGGTACTTTCTGTGGGTTGTCGGAGTAGTTGGCCACAAAAAGATTCACAAAATTTATAAAAAACTAAAAAGGAATCACAACCTTCAAAGATTTTTTTTTTTTAATGTAGAATAAAGCAGAAACAGTTGAGCATTTTCTTATGCAAACCACATCCTCGTTCATTGTTTAATGTTAGCACTTCCCTGTCTTCTTTTTTTTTTATATATAATTTTTTTTAGCTCCCTTAAATGTAATTGGCCAACACTACATAACAGAGCAAAGAGAAAAGCTTCCTTCAATGTAGTTGTGATTCTTCAATACCATATATTCTCTTTCTCTTTCTTGATTTGTGTTGTGAAACAGTTAAAAGTGGTCTTGATGTCTGAGGCATTGGAAGAGGTTGTTCCTTCAATGAAAGGAGGGTGTGAAGAAGAAGGGTTGAACCTGAAGGCTACTGAGCTGAGGCTTGGGTTGCCAGGGTGTGAGTCACCAGAGAGGGAGGGTGTGTTTAAGAGTGTGGTGGTGTCTGGGGCCAAGAGGGGTTTCTCTGATGCCATTGATGGAAACTGGAATGGTGGAGGATCTGAAAAAGATGCCGCTGCCTTGTTTTCTCCAACTTCAAGGGGTGCTGTTAGTGTTAGTGTTAGTGCTGCCAAGTCTCTCACTCTCACTGCAACAGACTGCACCAACCAACCAACTGCTTTGGGTGCTTCTGTTCTCAAGGAAACTGTTCCACACTCTCCAAAACCATTACATGAGAATAAGCCCCAGATTTCTGCTCCAGCTGCAAAGTAAATACTTTACTTCACTTTCTCCTTGCTATGTAGTATTAGATGACTGTGTCTGTGTGTGTTTCATATTTAGTTTTTCTTGTCTACTTTTGTTTAGCTTCTTAGGTTGTTGATGTTGGTTCTGCCTTCATGAAAGTATTTTATTTATTTGTCTTGTCTCTATTTAGTGTTTATAGTTTCTCTGTGTGTTTTTAGCTAGTTGGGAGCAAGATGTTTCTTTTCGTGTTGAGTGATTGGGTAGGCATGCAGATGATTCAGAAGAAGAGGAAAGTTCCTTTTTTTTTTTCCTCTTTTTGTTTAGTCTTTAATCGAGCCTAATATGTAACTGACCTTAGCTAGTGGATAAAGCTGCTTTGTTGTTGTTGTTTATATTTTTATCAGTTGGAATTTAAACTTAAATGAATCAACTCAGGCTGATTACTCTCATGTTAGCCTCCAGTGTTAAACAAAGTGTTATTACTTGTGTTCTTTGTAATTTAGAGGATATTCCTTCTATGTTATTAATCATCGTATAGTTACTTTGTTTGTTCCATTATTTTTCTCCTGTGTCTTGGTTGTCTATGATCTTCTTGTTATGGTATGTGATTTGGGATTTGAGCTCCTCCAATTATCATTTTCTGTGGTTCCTGATCCTGATGCTAAAAGATTTTGACCCTATAGATAAGGATACAAATCTCTATTAGCTAGATTCCTTTGTTTTGAAGAATTTAATCACTGGCTCTGAAAATTGAAAGTTTTTATGAATTTGGTGCCTATAATAGAGTAATTAAATAATGAATTGTTGTTATGTGAATCAGGGCGCAAGTTGTGGGATGGCCACCAATCCGTTCATTCAGGAAGAACTCAATGGCTTCTCAGCCTCAGAAGAATGATGCTGCTGCTGATGCAGAAGCCAAGTCTGGATGCCTTTATGTTAAAGTCAGCATGGAAGGCGCCCCATACTTGAGGAAAGTGGATCTGAATAGTTTTACCACTTACAAGGACCTCTCTTTGGCACTTGAAAAGATGTTTAGTTGTTTTACACTCAGTAAGTTCCTATGTTTAGCTCTTGGTTGGTGGCATGAATTTGTTTGTATAGTGTTTCAATGGCATAGACTCATATAACTGAATAATATGCATGTATTATTCTGATTATGTTTTATTAACAAGTTCAGGTCAATGTGGCTCATATGGGGTTTCTAGTCGGGAAAATTTAAGTGAAAGTAGATTGATGGATCTCCTTCATGGTTCAGAATATGTTCTTACCTATGAAGACAAGGATGGAGATTGGATGCTAGTTGGTGATGTTCCGTGGGAGTAAGTGCATTTTCTCACTTAATTTCAAGGAGAATGTTTCGGATTTTCACTAATTTGATAGACAGTCATTTCTAGGACATATCTGAAATGATCTTATTCTTCTTTTTAGGATGTTCACTGAGTCTTGCAAGAGGCTGAGGATAATGAAGAGTTCTGAAGCAATTGGGCTAGGTAGGTCCAACATTCGTTTTAATTAATCTGTTATACTCTGCTTTCGTTCATTCATATATAGATGTAGAATTGAGAAAACAGGAAAGTCATCATTCAAACTGGAAAACAGAATCCTGGTTTGACAAACACAATTGTACTCAATTGTTAATGCTTTGATTTTAGTTTCATGTTTCTTTAATTTTACGATTTTTTTTAGGGCAAGTTATGTATATATATATAACATTAAATTGATATACTGTGTTAAAAAAAATAGATTAATATGGTCTTGTTGCATATATTATTGGTCTTGACGACGATGCTTGGTTCAGACTTCAAATCCAAATAAATATCTAGATGATAATTTCAAGTTGGGAAAGGGGTAAAGATATCCAGAATTGCTACTATAGAGTTTATGGTCTCTATATTTTTTTTTCCTTTTTTGAAAGCTTTATTATGACAGTCATCTAAATTTGTGATTATTGCAGCACCTAGAGCCATGGAAAAGTGCAAAAGTCGCTACTAGCTAGTGCAATGCTGTATGCTTTTGTCTTCTAATCCTGAAAGATGGAAGACCACATTTAAGCATATAATACCTGAGTATTTCTTACGTATAATTCTATATACGAGATTGGGGTGTCCTAAACTTTTTAGTGGGCAATATATATTGATGACAGCATATTAGGTTTGTTGTAGTAGCCGTCTATATCATTGATGTAGATGTTTAAGGTTTTAGGTTGTTCTCCCACACTTCAGTTACAGTCATCAAGGCTTACCGTAGTATGTAAATTTTGCATTTCTGTGAGCGAGCATTTTGTTTGTCATGGCAAGCTAAGAAAAGAAATATCATACTTTCTTTATGTTCACTCTTACATGTAAAGTTAAATATTTATTTTAAATTAAGAGAAATTTTAAAAATTATCTCCATTCTCACTGTCACTTTTCTTGTTTTAAGAACTTGAATTATCTTTATCCTAAAAAAAAGAATTTGATTACCTTTATGTCATTCTTATTCCCTTAAATATTTTTTTTTAATTTCAATTTTAATTTGATTTAAAGTTCAAATCTTGATATATTGTATTAAATTAAAGAATTATCTTTGTAAGATAAATTAAACTTTAATATTGCTCTAATCATAATAAATAAAAAAGCTAAATTTAAATTTTAAAATTTGGATTTTGACATACTGTTAATAAAAATGTTGGTAGATAAAATAAATTTAACTTTTATTAATAGTATGTCAAAAATGTTTTAATACTACTCAAATCTTAATAAATTTTGTATTTTTTATTTTAAAAAAAGTTTAATATTGTTAAATTGATCTAATGGCAAAAATATAGGAAAGTCACTGATTTTTCTTTCTCAAATCATTGAATCCATTTTCATTTCCAAGCATCTACTGTATTTGGCCTCCATATCTACCTACCTCTTTCTCAGAAATTTCATCTTGTGCCATTATTTTTGTACTTCAGAAGGAAGCATCGTCAACCAAACCCTTGCTGCTTTCAGGTTCACCCTGTGCATCAGAAACATCTGATACAATTTCCCCTTGCTTGACAATTTCTTTTGAAGTTCTAGCTGCCGATGATATTTCAACTGTATTATGTATTTTCTTCCCCTCTTCCAAAAATGTAGCAATATCCTTATTTTTGCGAAAAGCCAATGCAAAAGGGTTTGTTGCAACATGGACAACCCCTTGGCCTATTTCAGAGTCCAATGCTGCAACATCTTCTTTCTTCATAGTCAATGTCAGTTGCCCTCTATTGATACGCAAAACTTGTACACTGACTTGTTGACCAACCTGCAATGATGAAATTCCTGTAAAATTCTCAAATCCCTCATCAGATTCCTCAGATATGGGCAGAAATTCTTCCTCCCCATCAGGAAGTGATATAAAAGAACCAGACCTTGCCAAATTCTTCAATGTACCCTTAAGGTCCTGCCCTTCAACAAATTTCGTGTTTTTCTTCACCTCATCTTTCCTTGGACCGGGCTTAACAGTGTCATTATTATTTTCACGCATAGAGAGAGAAATTCGCTGAGTTTCAGTGTTGACTTCAATTAGCTTCACCTTCACTTCTTGTCCTACAGAAACAACACTAGCAACATCTTTTACATAGCCGTCACTCAACTGAGAAACATGAACAAGGCCATCCGTGAAACCTCCAAAATCAATAAAGGCACCAAATAGTTGAATAGATTTTACTTTCCCAGTAAAAGTTGCCCCAGGAATCAAATCTTCATTCTTTACAGGAGCCATCTCACTTCTCCTAGCAGATCTTGGTCGTCTGGCGTCATACTTAGGAGATGAGTCTAGTTCCTCCACTGCTACTTCTGTTTCTGTGGTTGTTTTTGAAGTGGCAGAGGTTCTACATATTTTTTTATGAATCAGTATCTCCTTTTGTTATGTGGAAATAGTCCACTGGCAACAAATGGAGGAAACAAAAATCTCACAAGAGTTGATGATCCATGTTTTACAGAGCTCCTTGACAAACTTGGTGTTGTTAAAGAATTACTTTTCCTTCTCAAAAAGCAAGTTTCAGGAACAAGTGGAACATTGCCAACAGAGCATGGTATAACAGAATTCATGTTGGCTTGAAATGCAAAACTTTGTTATATTCCCGAATGAGTTCGTCACATGTCACCTTCACAGAACATATGAAAGATGAGAAAAAATCAGATCATGTAAGTAACAAGATACGCCTAAGTGGTCACTATATAAAAATACACAATAATTTTGCACAGAAACAGGAAATCACCTAGCATGTACACTTTTGGAAAAACAAGAATCACATGATGCAATTTGCTCCTCATATCAGCATTAATGTCCATACAAACACATCCGTAGTTCATCAGGAAACATAATAAAATATTTCTCATATTATCAATAAGAATAGAAATAGTGCACATCTAAGTTCACATCTTCATGAAAATTGCCCAGACAAATATGGCCAACGAATTGGAGTATATATGAAAAATGTCAGGAACATATTATGAATCAGGATTTCCATTCAGTGTACTCAGGTTAACTTAGTGAACGCTGTTTATGAAGATATAAACTAAATGGTTTACTCTCTCGCACTGGCCACTACACATATTGGTTCTATTCATTTTATCACTTCATTCATGCACATTGATTAGAAGTGTTCAAGCCCTTACCCCAATTATTTATCAGCCCTTACCCCAATTATTTATCTCGCCTTGCTTAGAGGAGCTGAAATTTCTATGTAGGCATTTTGGCAAAACTACTCTGCGGCAAATTTTAACAATCTTATTTTGATTTCATTAATCTTAATGTCACCAAGATTATTGTCTATAGACTCTAGAACACAAAATATTTCAACCTATGAGTATTGGCATTTCAATCACAACGTAACGTAATACTACTATAAGAAACACATGCTGAAATTACGGAGGAGGATTGTCTAAAGGAAAATTAACTTCAATGAATCAATTCAAGCATAGGGTGGAACAAGAATGCTCCAAAAAGAAATTTGTAACAGGAAGAAGTGAGTCCAATAGTTCAAACACCTAGGGATAACAGATTTCTACAAATTATCTAACAATACAAGAATTGGTTTGGTCGAACCGTCAAAGCAGAGTATGTACCTCGGAGGCATAAAAAACTTTGGTACAAAAACGGTAAAAATGTTATCTTATCGACAAAGAGTGGAACGTGGAAGGAGGGAAATGAAAGACGAGGCTTTAAATCCTTATCTTGTGCCACTCCACTCCAAATGACACAAACAAAAACAATGATGAAACTGTTCGGCTCGCTTCACAGCCGAGCCGAGCCACACTGAGCTTTCCGCGGGTAAAGATTTGTAGGGCTCGAAGCCCAAAACATAGCTGAGCCCATAAATAGATTGGGTTCATGTTTGGGCTAAACCTTTATTATCTATATTTAATTTTATGTAAAAAGTAAAACTCTAACTTAACACACCCCATAACTTCTCTAATATCATTAAAGCATTAATAACCACTTCCCATAAAAAGAATATTTTTAATTTCTATACACGAATGAACTTTAGAAATGATTTTAAAGTAATTATTATAACAATTTAATTTATATGAACTGTCATGATAAAACCTTTGACATAGTATGTCTTCACTACACAATTGTTGTCTCTAGTTCAATATCATAGAATGTGTGATATTATAATTAACATTTGATGGTTTTTTTCAAGACCAGGAGACTTGAGCAATCTGTGAACCATAATGAGCTCTTCTTGGCCATGCACAAAAGAGGTTTGCCAAGTAGTTGATAAATGTTCTAATAGAACATTCATAAATTATTGATCATACATAATGTTTTTATACAACTTGATTATCAAATAAAATAAGTACGTATCTTACTATGTTATGATTATTTTATTTGGGAGATATAAATGCTGGTTGGTGAAGCCTCCATAGGTAGGACGCAGGAGGTGGATGGGTCAACCAAGCTTGGCTTTGATTTTCATGCTATAATTTTTCATGAGGTCACAAATCACAATTCTATACCCTCATCTATATTGACACATTTTGTCACCTTCAGATAGATGTATACAGAGCGACACACCCCACCATTTCATAAGCAAATGCATCATCAGAAAGGAAGTACAGGTTAATTATATGAAGCTAAACAATCAAATTGTAGACTAAGTCGCAAAGCCAATCAAGCGCATAAAGAATTTGCTAGAATCAAAAGCTTACTTGGATGGATAAATCGATTTTAAGTGGGAATGTTGAATAGTAAACTTGATATAGCTCAATATTACATGAGAATTAATGGGAAAAAGAGCAAATTTAGAGAAATATCTAGCATCTAAAAATGATTAAAATTATTCACCAATGTGTGATGGTACTTCACATTTACAAAGTACAAAGTATAAATAGAAATGAAGTTCCCCACTTTTTAACGAGACAAAATGTAAGAATCACTAACAGTTGCAAGAGTTATCTTCCCACTACTCTTCTCCTTGATAAGCCTATACTCTCTCAAATTTTTAAAAGTCTCCATTTCTAATTCTTATTGGCTAACTTCAGGGGAGGTAGAAGAGCAAGTAAAGGGAGGCGCGGGGACGTGGATACCATGTTCTCTAAGTTTGTGATTTTTTTTTTCAATGCTTGTGTGTTCATTAGATAAACTCATTACTTAGTCTCAGTAGTAATTCAATTTTTCTCGTAATTTTTACTAGGTGATCTTTTCACTTTTATGTAACATATATTTGGTCTAATCTTGGTCGCTTATCTGGCTCCCAAGTCCCATCCCATGGAAAATATTTTTTTTATCAGCAAAAACAGATTTTATTTACTTTGGTACAAGGGTACCATATCTCATATATGGTAAATTAGTAAAATAATATATAACCTTTCCCTCCCAAGCTGCAGTTACAAAAGTCACAAAACTACTCCTATCAATTTAAAATCCGGATAAACAAAGTATCTGTTATAAATCTGAATCCTAGCAATTACCCTAGAGGAGCTATAAGGTTAGCTTAGTGAAAGGAATAAGAGAGATTGTAAGTTTGAATTTTTTTTCACTAACAAAAATTAACGACTAACATGGATAGGTAAAAAAAAATCGTGCAGTCCTGTATAATTACCAAACCTACTGTAACCCTTTCAAACATTATTGGCAATATAAATCAGTCATAAAAAGGCTGAGAAAAACCTTTCATTTTACTTGATAAAGCCATAGAATATTATTTTAAGATAATCCATTAATGAAAGATAGCTAGTAAGATTCAAACCCAAAATTTTGTATCATGGCTGATGGTCTGGATGCTGTCGATCGAGCCAACCATATATATTGTCATCTTCCTACACTATTGGTTTCGGTTTTCATTGATTTACCTAACCCACTTAACTGAATTTAAGAAGCAATTAACAGTTTCCGATTATATATTTTACGTAACTAGAGGTACTTTCTGTCATTCTCCTACCATTTTAGAAAAATATTTTACTTTTAACTCCCACAAACACATTCTTAATTACCCAGCTAAAAAAAGGTTAAGCCACATGCAATGCAATATAAGAGAAACGACATAAACAAATTACAAGACAAGATATTGGAAGCTAGAAAATTTAATAATAGTGAGATCACATGGATGCATGGAAGCAAATCTTTATGAGAAGTATACATATTATATAATAAAATATATGAAAATACGAAATTACATAAAATAAGACTTTATTTTCTAAGTATAAAAGAGTTCACTTGAATAAAAGGTTCATATTCGTTTCACTGTTATCATAAACATTTTCAACTCAAAACGAAGTCGTTCAAGTTTACAAAAAAACTCAAGTTACGAAGCATAATAAAATAACATATTCAGAACATCATGTGTTTAAAATAGAAACACATGTCCCAATGTCACATCCTATCAGAGCATTATGTCCTGACGTTCTCCAGCACGAGGTTCCTTAAAATAATTCACATATCCATCTGCTTCCACGAACACAAGGTTTGAGATTACCACATGATTTAAACACAAATAGCACACAGAGAGAGTTATCACATTCCTAAACATATAGAGATAAAAGAAAGCACGTATATACATATAATATAAGTATAACAAGCTCAACTTACCACAGTTTGCATCATTTTATCACTTATTGCATAACGTCACTTGTCCCCAAGGATTTAATCACAAATCACATTTCACACTTTCACATTAATCATGTGTTCAAAACAACACATCTTTAGTACAACACAACATCTCACACTCATACAATTCATTACCCACTATTACGTAATAAGTCACAATGATCATTACAATGCAACAAATACACTAAGACTCAATCATATATGCAATGTGGTATCATGTTAATGAAAAACAACACTAGGGCGCCTAGGAGTACATAACAAGACACACCACAGAATGAGTATGTCAGGTCACTCTCATTAAGTGAAATCATAAGGTGATAAGTTAGGATCACTCTATTTTGCGAGAATGCTTCAACCATATGGGATCAACATAGGCTTAAAGGAGCACTCAAACTGAGTGTATTTACCCTAATGCCTAGACTTTGAAGAATCTGTTACGGTCTCACCTTCCTGATTCAGGTCTAACCCTTAAAACAATTTTTACATACAAATATTGCTCATGAATTATATAATACCCACGACCTCACACTTATTTTCAAAACACAATGTGCTACAATTTAACACCTCAAGTTCTTAATTTGGAACCCTACACTTTTCTTTTAATACCTCACACATTACGCTACAATTTAATGCCTTAGGTTTCTAACTTGAAACCCTACACTTTTCTTTTAACATCTCGCGCATAAACACCTTTTTCAAGGTAAACACTAGTCGAGTTATTGTATAATTCACAACTCAAACACACAAGTAATATCACATCAAGTATTAACCACACACTTATTCACAACCATATCCCATGTTCGCAATTTAACACCTCCCAACGTCATAATCCATTATCACATATTCTCAAGTATCTCACAAATTAACACGTGTTCAACTTGTCACTTATATTCAATCTCAATCACAATTCATAATATACAAATAGTATTACATGTATAAACAAACGGTATATAAATAACTAAACACACAAATATTCTAATCATGAATTTACAAACTAAAATATAATCAAACAAAACTATGCCAAGGATTCACTAAAACTTTCAAAGAACCTTATAATTAAATAAACTTTGACCAATTTTAAAGAATAACAGTATGAAACAATATATAAATTCATACTAAATATTAAAGCTAAAACAATAATCGAGAATGTCATTCTGTTAGCCTATTCTAATTCCAAATTATAATATTAATTCCAAACTATATATAAAAAAAAACCCCTAAAAAGCACGAAAAGGAAAAAAAATACAAAATCAATATCTCAATTACAGTAAATCTCTCCTTACTTAATTTCATCAATTTATGCTAATTAGAAGAAAAAAAACTCAATTTTTAGGGTTCACACTCAACACAAGAACATATCAATTTTACAGCAATTTCGCATCGGGATATCAATTGGTTCATCAAACATATATAAGTCACAATTATAGTTGTAAAAATAGAATCAAAATTTCATAAACACCCCAAAATTCATCTAAATTGATCATCTAAGGATCTCTACACATATTCTCATTACACTCAACCGTGAATAACTCATCTCTTACCTCTAAGCGGACTCAAGTGTGTAGTCCGACAACGATAGTGGTATCTCTAGTGGTTTCTTAAGATTCTTTAAGTTTTTCCTCTGGTTGTTCTGCTAGGATTTCCAAGCATGAGAGAGAAGGAGATTAGAGCCTCAATTTCACTATCTCCGTGTGAGAGGAGTTTCTCTCCTTACATACATTATTTTACAAATCTCAATGGTAAAAATGTGCAAAAATGAGTTTCCAACCTGGTGTCCAAATTTAAGAATGATCCAATTGTTAACGATTCTGGTATCATAGTTTTATTAGGACAAATCTGAGTGTATACGAAAAAAAGAAAGTTTTGAAAGAAGAATAAGAGAGAATAAATTTGAGAGAAGAAAAGAGCATATAAACATATCTTCTTAATATAACATGTGTCTATTTATAATTAGAATATATACTCTAAGTCTATTATATACTATATTTATTTTATTGTTTCATAAAAATGAACTTTATTTTTTTCCTATCAAATTAATGAATATAACATCTTTTTATTTTCTAAAAACACATATTTATTTTATTTACCTTAAAATTATTTCTCCTTATTTATTTAATTACAAAAATCTCATTATTTTCTAAAATTTTATTTATTTTTAGATAAAATATTTTTTAAATTTGTTTTAAAAAAACGAGATGTTATGCATTGGTTTTGTTGGGTAAGGTAAATCTAAGGATTAATTCAACAACCTCATAATCAATAAAATAATCGATGAGCATGTGTGAAACTCCCGTAATAATTTAAAGATTGAGGAGAATGACATCATCGGTGTGCTAGAGATCGATTGCGTTAAACTAGTATAGTCCAAGCACCAACTCTGTTCTTTAAACAGAACTTTAACGGAAGATACTCTCTTTTATTCAAAAACAGCCAAATTACTCTGAGAAGAAATCTCAATAACACGTGAAAAGCAGAGGAATTATATGTCATCGATGACTCAGTATGGCTGACTCTTGATGATTCAACTCATTCAAGACTTGCACATTCATTAACTAATTGTAGCTATTTTAATTAATATGACTTCTACTATTTGTTTAATTAAAAAAGAAAAAGATCAAATTAATATAATTTAACAAATAGCTAAAATATATTTATAATTCGTAATAAATATTAATTTTTTGTTTATTTTTTAATAATTTTTTTATTTTTGCTATGTGATAAAATAATAATTTTATTTTTGTTTCTTGAAACATTTTTTTAGTTCCTATAAATTAATTTTTTTATATGATTCTTCATAAAAAAAATTCATTTGTTATTACTTCCTTTAGAAAAGACTAATAACAAATAAAAAAAATTATTAAAAACTCAATATAAAAATAATACAAAAATTAAAATATTAGGAAACAAATTCAAGTATTTATATAAATATATGTACATATGTACAGGGAAGATTTAGAGTTAACGAATTAAAAAAAAAATTGGTTTATATAATTACTACGTCTTATATGTCATATGTGTGTGCCCTATTTCTAAAACAATGTACTTGTAATTCAAAATTAACTTGCAAGCTATCATTGGTGAAGCAGGCCAAATATTATTACCATGCGGCATTATACATAAGATTCATAGTTTAATATGGGGTCCCTTGGCAAGCACCTGCAGCCACCACGTACATATCTTAATTGATCGTCAATATGTGTGTTTGATACAATCTTGGAACTTAAGATTTCTTGAAAGACAAAAATTAAGTATGACATAAATTGATCATATGATGCCATAAGCTCTGAAAAGCTCATGTCATTGTTACAGCAAAAGGAATACTATAATTCCCCTGAAAGATTATGATGCCAATAACCAATATACCAGTGCCATTGAATCTTTCCAGTTATACATCAAACCAAAATTAAATTAAAGTAAAAAGAGAATCTTATTCTGATGCCCTCCACTGGAAAGATAGAAATACCATATGATTGATCAATAGGAAGATACAAAGCAGACAGTACTCTAATGAATACAGTGCACATATATAACAAATAATGAAATTAAGATCAGATACAATCATGTCTGATATGATCATACTCAAATGTATCAAACCATATCTAAGATAGATCATGAGAGCACTTGGGATGTTGGTTTTCTGAATCAATAAAATATACGGTTAGGAGACAAGGAGGACCAATCCCATTAATATTGCCACATTTCCAAGTAATCACTGGGACCTTTATGAAACTGAAAATTTTTATAATAAGGGTTACGTATCCAAAGACAAGCCAAGTGTTGAATTTTGTAGTTCCTCTTCGCATGTGGTGGTCAGGACCATTTCCTACGTAGTTTCCAAGGTCGCCTTACAGTTGTGCTAATTCATATTTATATATATGATCCGTAGAGACTTCTTGTAGTTTTATATTGTTAAGAAAATCTTCCACCTAAGCAAAACATGTATTCCGTGGGCATCAAAATATTTATCAAGAATTAGAGATCTAGGTCGTCATGAGATGAGGTAGCCGCAACTTTAAAGTTCAGGATTTATTTTGGGAATTCCAAAGTAGCTACAAAACTATACGTACTTAATTGTGACAGCAAACTCATCAGTTTTAGGTTTATTAAATATGTTCAGTCTAGGCATGCATTTGCCACTTGCACACACACACACACACACATATATATATATATATATATATATATATATATATATATATATATATAAAAGATGACTAATACTGTATTTTATACAAAGATACGTCAATTAACTAAGTTACTTTTCTTGTCAACAAATTAAAAATAATCATGTCCCCGTGTGTGTATAATATTAATGTGATCTGAATATTGAGAAGTGAACTCTACGGTAACAAAACCTCTATATATCTACAATATATATTATTGAGAAGTCTCAGCGAGATGGCGAGAGGTAGGTTCAAGTCCCCGTGTGTGAATGAAAATAATTTTAAAAAAAAGATAAAGCAAAATCTAATATAATATGGGATTGTGACTGATTCTGTGTAGATCCGGGACCAACCGGTTGTGTTGTGCTGGGGAACTTTTGTTTGGCTTCTCTTCTTCTACACAAGCGTTTTCCGTGGGATCGTTTTTCTCTGCGAATCGCGTGGAATAACCTAAGTCGATCTGCATGTGTCCACAAATCACTAATAGATATCCCAACCGTCCTTTTCCACTTTCTTTTGTCTTCGATGCATCATGATAAGATATATACTAACAGAAAGAAGGTTATGCTCTGGAATCTTTAAAAGTTTTAAAATTATTATCTTAAAGTAATTTAAGATAATTTTTTATCAAATAATTACCTAAAATTATTTTACATGATCAATACATATACAATAAACCGATATGATAAACCTATTGAATCACAATTCTTAATTATAAATATGTACATCCTTAAATTATGTATAAATAGTCAATTAAGAGGGGAACATATATATATATATATATATATATATATATATATATATAACTTTTGATTAATTAATTTTTAATTTGCATTGTAATTTTTTTGCAATTAAACTAAGTACTATAAAATGATATGATAGGCTAGTCAAACACACTGTCTTCACGTTATTGGCCAAATATGGGGCATCACATCATGTTTTAGACATTCATCATTACATAAAAGAGCTTTAACTTTGGTTATTTAGGAGTTTTAACATCAATTTTAAAATTAATGTTAAAAATCATTATCCATATCGATTCTGGTTGAAATTCATGTAGAAATGTGATCAATATTGTGTATTCTAAAGTGTTTTTTACATCAATAATGAAAAAACTGATGTTGTTTGTTGCAAAATAATAATAATAATAATAGCAAGAGTTACTATTGTCACTTTATTTGCTTCATGAGCCTTCAAAATAATAAATACAAAAGTCAGGTAAGTAATTCAACAACAAAATAGTGAGAAAATCAAGTCTATGCAATGAAAAAGAATAAAAAGGGAGGAAATAATCTTAAGAATTATGTCCAAGAAGAAGCAAAAAATAATTTAACATGTTTCTTGATCTTTGCAATCTGTTGTCATTGTTGAAAAGGTGGAGTGATCTCAACTCCAAGTATAATATCACGAAAATCAGACTAAATCAAATCTGAAGTATTCACATTGTTTTTCTTTGCATGATTTGATATTATAAGATCACTTAATGCAACCTCCACCTGTGAATGCATCATGTTTTAAGACATAAATACCAAAAGGTGTGAATGCATCATGTTTTAAGACATAAATACCAAAAGGAAATAGAAAGCTGTAGAATCAAAACTACATATAACTTTACAAGTAGCAAATAAATGACAATTATGTAGCAACTATTTTTTAGAGTATAAAAATTGAAGTTACTACAATATAAAACATCATAATCAAAATGTTATATGTTGTGTAGTCCATAAATTTGGCTTGAGTGTAACACTCAATATCATGAGAGTCATAATCACCCCATCGCAGCTGAACATCAATCCAATACTTATTACTTATCTTATGATCATAAACATCCTTAGATTCAGCTACACGACTAGGCTTTAACATTGGCCATCTATAGGCAACAAAGAGAAGAATGCCCACACAAGAAATATTTATTTTGTAGCTTTTCCTTGGATTGATTCCTTCTTAATAGTTTCAATCTCCAAAGCATCCAACTCTTGATCCAAAACCTGATAGAGATCCATAACAACACTTTAATGGATCTTCTACCACAAGTGAGCTCTGAATATTTGAATAAGGGATATCTTCAAAGATTATCCTTGCTGTAAATAGATGTCTTGGTGAGCAATGGTGTAAATCTTTGATTGGATATCTGGTTTAGACCAGATCTCTGAGCATTGGTGAGCTTCTTATGTTGGTGTGTGGAGAAAGAGAAAGAGATGCTAATTAAGAAACAAGCAATGAGACCTTGAATGAAGTCTCAAAGTCCTCACATGGCATTATCTTACATTTTGGATATGCTTTGAAAACTATGTCCTCAGTATATGCTCTTGGAAGACCCTATATCAATTTAAAAGTGGATATATATTTTCCAAAATCCTAATTACAAGCAAGTGGCAACCCAAACCAAACTCATAAGGTTACAAGGCTAAAGAAATTTAAAAGCTACACAATTAAGAATATAGAAATTATAAACAAAAAGGAAAAAAACACCACCAATCTCAGAATTTTCACCATTAAATATGAGATAATGTCAACAACTGAATCAATTCTATCCCCTCTTAATTCTCATTTGCTGAGCTAACAGACAAAAACATCAACATGCCCAAATCCAAAAACTAAACAAGAAACTTGAAGGACTACAATCATGACAAAGATTAGTTTCCTTTTATGCTCTCACCAACACACTCTCGATGCAAACATTACATTGTTCCAAGAATGATGTATGAACAAATGTTCAAGCCCCTTAATTCCAATAAAAAGCAATTAACATAAATCAATTCAGACCAATCAAATATAAAACATACAGTTTAGGGAAGAATTAAGAAGATTGTGGATTTGGGAATGGGGATTGATTCAAAATTGTTGTATATTAAAACTGGTGATAATCAGAAGCAAATTAAGTGATGGAAAAATTGAATAGAGAAAATGGGGAATAAGCGAAGCAAGAGAAACAATTGAATAACAGATGGAGAGTGTTAACAGATTGACAAGTATACCAATTTTATCACAAGTAATAAAGATTAAACAGAAAATCGAGCGTCGAGTCCATAGGGACTTTGTTTTGTACTTGCATTGGTAAATATCTAATTTGTAAGCAATAGAAGAAGGTGAAAAGGAAAGAAATTGTAAGTGTAAAATTTGAGGGTAAAAGGACAAAAGAAAAAGATAATAAGAAAATTAAACAATAGCTTAAATGTAAAAGATGAGTTCATAATGCAATTATGTTGGGGCTTAACATGCCTAACTACCTTTGATATAATATTAATGGTTTTCTCAATTTCCATTCACATCTACTAATATGCTTTTCCCTGGTCCCTCATGATGAAGAGCCTAATTTATGTATTTTCTCTCCCAAATCCCTTTGCAAATATGAAATCATAAACAACATTAAGTATAAAGATGCATGTATAGGCACAATAAAGTCACTCTATCCCTAGTAATACAATGTTGAGATGTCATTTTCCAATTCTTTAGACATTACCATTTCCCAATGAATAATCCTTAAAAACAGATGCATGGATGACCAAACCACACAATAACAATGAAACACAGAAAAAGAACAATAGAAATTGAAATTACATTAATAGATAAAAAGAACAGTTATATTACAAGGGCACTGACTGCTAGGCTCTAATAGAGGGTGTTTAGCCTCCCATAACCATGAAATGTTTTACACTTCAGAGGCTAATGAAAGAAAGGGTTGGATGACTAGTAATCAGAAAATGGGAGATGACTAATGAAAGAAGATTTCCCCTAAGAGAGAGCCTCAGACTTTGAATTTTTGCACTGGAGAGCTCTGAGACTCAATGTGTCTTTTCCTTTTCTACTTCTTTTATAGGCTTGAAATAACTTATTTTTCACGTTGACTTCGCGATGAGCGTGCATCTGCGCGCTAAGCGCACACTGGGATTTTCCTCGTGGACCTTCTCGTGCTAAGCCTGCGCTGAGCGAGAGTTGTGCGTTGAGCGAGACATTAAAAATTTTAGTATAGATTTAGTTATAGATGAATTTTGTAACATACAAGAAAAATGTTGTGTTTTAATAGAATATTATTGTAATTAATATTTTGAAACATTAATTTATGAATTTTTTCCTTGATATATGTCTTAGAAGAATTTTTATTTTTTATTATTGATCTTATATCATTTAAGTCTGATTTCATGCTGATATATGATAAAAGCAAATTAGACCTTGATAACCATTAACCTTTTTGCACTAACATATATATAATGAACTTTCAATTTTAATTTACTATATTATATTACTGAAATTAGCGTGGACTGAATTTGTATTTATTATTAATTTCTCTTATGACAATATCAAACAACACTATAGCTCACTTAATAAATAGAGAAACAGAAGATCATGTGCTCAATACTGTAATACTAATATTATTATTAAAAAAATAATTAAGGCTACGTGTATTCAACCGAAATTTGAACTTTATGTTCCTTTTCACACACGTTATCTATTGTTCAATGTCATATCGAGGCAGCTCATTATGAAGATATGTGGGCATTTTTTTCTTATTATAGACTTATTCAATGCCTTACATTATAAGCTAGGAGAAGGGTGACTAGACCTGCCAAACTAATTTGACAATATAAGAATTTCTTTCTACAAGGTTTAGCCAGAGATTATTTATTAAGATTGTTTTTCTTCAGAAATCATTATATATATATATATATATATTATGCTTATTCTTTTTGTAAGCTTAAACATTTGATATTACAAAGGGTGGATTTTTAATTTTAATTATTAACTCAAGTTCATTTATTGCAATAGCTCGCTGTTAATTTTAGGTTTAATTATTATGTGGGATGCTAAATTTTTATTAGATTTTTAAACTTATTTTTAATTAGATTCCTAAATTTGTATTTATTTTTAATTAGGCCTCTGCATAGGGACTTACTTAAGAATTATCAAATAGTTCAGGACCTACATGTTAATTTAACAATAATTTTATGGTTGTGTTATTTATTATTCAAAACCCTTTATTCTAAACAATTTAATATATTTTAACTTATTGTTAAATGAAAATATAAAATTATATTGCTAGTGTATTTTAATTAACTTTTTTACTAATTAAACCAATATCCATTAAAAATTGAGAATCGATGAACATGGTATTAAATTTTTACATAATAGAATATTATGAATTTTTTTTTGCTTTTTTAAATATATATATATATATATATATATATATAAGTGAAAATTTATTTAAAGGATATGACAAATACGTACGGAACTCTATCATGAAAAAAGCTATTTTCATTATGGTTTAATTGTTTCGATCTGATAATGTCAATAAAAATTGCAGATTCAACTCGCGGAATAAACTTTTGTACATAGGTGATTAATAAATACAAATTAGAAAGTGCAACTTAAACTTATGACACACTCTAGCATTATAAATGCGGTAGCTTTTTAATTCTTATCTCATGAGTGGCGAGTCATCTGTTTCACGACTGGGTTTAATTAATTACATGCTTTCCTTAACATAATCATGAGTGAATAGACAGAATTTATCTTATCCAATTGCTTCATGGACAATATAATCACAATCATTACTAGTAATCCCCAAGGAACAAGTCTTAGGAGACCAACACATCTCAAAGTAAATTTAAAAATTGTGGAAATCAAATCACCATCACAATTTATTCTTTTTCTTATTTTCTCAATTAAAAATTATATAAAATTAATAATTGAGTTTATTAATTGCTTCCTGTTAACACCTTCAATTTATTATTTGTTTTCTTATTGTATATAACTTAATATAAAATAAAATAAAAACATGTAAATAATATTAGATAATAAGAAATTCATTTTACTATATTATTGATAATTTTTTGTTTTTAATATATTTTAAATAAATAGATGATATAGACAATACTATATTAATGATAAATTTAATTTGTATTGATAACAAATTTAAATTAAAATAAATCACGTGAAGATAAGGACCGTAAGAATTTATATTTACCACTCTCAAGAATTGAGATGGAAAGTCACACTCAAAGGGGGGAAAATAGAAAAAAATAAATATAGTGAATTAACTGATGGATCATGGAGACATGGAGTACCGTGACTATTCCATTCCTTGATATAATTCTTAACTTGGAGAGTTCATTAGTATATATTCTTACACTATTTATTCTCTTCTTGCAAGGTGTATTTTAATTTAGTGTTATAAAAACTAATTCACGCGTTGAGTAATATCCAAATTCACTCTTGGTCTTGTTTCTTGATTTAATAAATATATAATACTCAGTCTTTTATTAACTAGCTAAAATAAAACAAAAAATAATAAAAATAAACAAAAATTCTAATAATTTTTTTGAAAATGAAATAGATAATTACCTCCCATTATAATAATTTACAATTTATTTATTTGAAGATAAAAAATATTTAATATACAAATCTTCTAAAATAATAAGTAAAAAATAGATCGTCTAATGAATTTTCACTGAGTCTTAGGTATGGAAGAATAGAAAAAAAAAACCTAGGATTTACTATATTTTTAACACCTAAACATTTTAAATTTTTATTTGTAGTCCTTTAAGTATTTTCACTGGTCGAAGGCTTTTTTTCATTTTTACTTGTATTCTTCTTAACTTATTTTTTGTCCTTAGTATCAGTCTTAATTAGTTTCAGGACTAAAAGTAAATTTTTTTTAAAAAAAAGTTAAAAGGTCAAAATCAGTCAAAAAAAATATTTAGGACTAAAAAATATACTAAAGTTAAAAAGGGGTAAAAACTCAAACAAGTGGTTGGTCCATGGAAAAGTAAAAAAAAAAAATGAAAATATATAAAATGATTTTTTGTCAATAAATGATAAGAAAAGAAAAAAATTATGAGCAAAAATAAAATTATTGCTTTAAAATTATAAAATTTTTAAAGATTAGAAAATAGAACACAAAAAATGAAAAATTTAATTATTGCTTTAAGATCATAAAAAATTACGTTACTAACCAATTGAAAACTATATATGGTAGTAGGTATAATTTTTAAGAATATTATAATAAAAGTCTTAAATTTTATGGTATGAAATAATATGTAATAAAGTATAGTATAAAAATTCTTTACATTGTTATTATATATAATATTTTCTTTAAATTAAAATATGTATTCTTTTTAACTGTAATACTTTATATGTTACAATCTGTTTTCTGCTTAAGGAACTAATGACATATTTTTTGTGGGGATTAGTGGGGTTTCTTGTAATTTGAATGGGTTCACATGTCTGGCTAACAAATTGGAGGATTCTCACTTTCCACCACACAAACAACTCATAGAATATGACCCACAAATCATGTGGGGAACAGCTGACTTAGATTTGGTCTCTCAACACTTAACTATAACCATATTATTATTATTATTTGAATTCTCACAATCTCTAGGTCAATTCCTCCTTCATATATATATATATATATATATATATATATATATCAAAACTACATCTTTGCTACTTTTAGTCTTTAGATCTATTAAGAACATAAACTTGTGGATTGTAACTCCATAAAAAATATTTAGTTATTTTTCCTGTAAATTAAAAGGAATTATATATAGTTTTTTTAAAAAAGAAACTTTAGTTTTAAATAAGTAATTCTAAATCCTCCTGAACTTTTTCATAATATTTTTTTTTACAAAAAGTTTAAATATTTTTATATTTTTTTATATTTAGCAGATTTATTTTTATTTAATATTTATTTTCTATGGTTTAAAAAAATTATAAGAACATCTTTAATGCGCGCTTAAATGAGTTGCTGAAAGTTAAGTAATATTATTTAATAAATTTTTTCATTGGAGCTGAACTTGCAATGCATTTTTTAATTGATTTTTACCGAAAAAAGATCAATTTCTTCAATCCAAAATTTAATGTGTCTTAAATTAAGAATTTATTCTAACAATTTTAATATTTGAATATTTTTTATATAAAATTCTTAAATTTACGTGATAAGACTCACAAATTTAATATAAATCATTCATTTAAGTAATGATGCATAAAATCCAAGAGTTTATCGCAAAAAATTGGAATCTGTGATTCAAACTCGATTTGACCTGTAAATTAATGCTCCTGTGATCTAGTGTTTTAAATTATGTGTTACTGCATTTATTTTAATTTTTCCTTTGTTAATTACTTCTTCCATTCCATAATATTTGTTGTGGTAGATTGATAAAAAAAAAATAGATAAAAAAGAATGATAATTTTATAAAATTAATTTTATTAATGATTGATACATTTATAACTTTTGTTTCTGATAATTAATAGTAGAAGAGATATAAATAAAAAAAATTAACATTATATTAAGAAGTTAAAATGTTAAATATTTTAGAATTTATATTTTTTATATAACAATTATAATGGAATAGATGGAGTAGTTGTTTACGAAATTTACAGTTGTGTGTCCTTTTCAGTTTAGTGTATAACATCCGAGATAATACGAGTTCTACCGTGTAAAAGTGAAACACTTTTCGCACTATAGGAAAGTTTTATAGACCATTGGATATTATTAGACTTAAAATCTATGGCTGATAACTTTCTTTATTTATCTTTTTCTTATTTTTCTTTATTCCTTTCTTTTCCCAATTTGTCCTTGTGGAAACCCCTTTGATGATCTCTCCTCTCCTCAGAAGACCTCCCTCACTGCCAACAACACCATGACGGGGTTCACTGAAACAAAATTCAATGAATTCCTCCCTTCTGATGCCTAACTCATATATCTGTAGGTGTTGATCATTCCGCTTAAGTGTGGCGGTGGTGATGGTATGCTGTCGATCTCGATGACAATGACATTGGTCACATGGCAGTTGACGTCAGAGAGGCAGAGCCTGAAGAGGATCTTGGTCGGGGTTAAGGGAGAAGTGGCTCGCTGATTATTTTGGTGTGTCTGTGTTTGTGTTTTTTTTCCCTGCAGATTTGAGAAAGAGGTTTCTTTTTTTAAAAAAATCCGAGAAAGGGGAGCAGTTTGTGGCTTCCGGATATAAGAAAAAGAGCGAGACTTGTTGTCGCTGCGACGAGGTAATGGCCTGCAATGTTTTGTGGTGTTGGTTAGTGGTGCGTTTCCTAGTACGATGGAGTGGTTTCCTTTGATGATGTTGTTGTGGCCACATTGGTGTCGTCGTCGTTGGCTCTCTGAAAAAGTATTGAGGTCTGAAGCGTGGTGGCTCTAGTGGCGTCGACGATTGGAGGAGGGTTGTGGAAGAGAAAATGGTGGTGATGATGTTGTTGATTGGTGTTTGGTGTTGTTTGTTGACTATTTTTTTTTTTGTGTTAAAATTTGCCTGTCATTATTGAGTGCTTTCGGAGCAAGTGGGATGTTCGCAATTTCCAAGTGGGAGAGAAGGAGACAGAGATAAGGTTAAATTGGGAAAGACAAAAGAAAATGAAAAAGAAAAAGATAAAAATATTCAATGGTTCGTTTAAAATCTAATGAATCTTATGGCTCTAAATCTTTGGAGCTGGGCAAAAAGTAATTCATTTTCGCACTTGGTCCCGAGACAAATTGACCGTGAACTGGGAAACCACATGTAAAGTGGAACCGAACCCATTTGAAGCCTTGTCATCTACATCAATCAATGTAATTAAATAATCATATATAAAAGTAGCATGAAAAATTATCGTAGCCGAGAATCAGTTGTCAGAAACAATTAACAAAAAATGTTTTTTTACGCCATTTAAAAGTGTGTGAAACGGGAGTAGAATAAATAGATAAAAACTAAAAAATATATAAATAAAAAATTAATTATTCTTTTGATTCTTTTATTTTTTTTAATGTTTACTTTGATACCTTTATTATTAAATTTTTAATTTGATTTTCTAATTGTCAAAATATATGTAATGCGACTTTTTTTTAAAAAAAATATAAGATTTGATTTGGTGATCGAAGGAAAAAAAATTATAATTTAATATTCTTTCACTGACGTTTTAAACTAAATTAACGATTAATATTTACCTTCCAAATTTTGTTTTTGAAAATTTTCATATACTTTCTCACTAACGTTATTAGAGTGTCAATGGCATGCTTATTTTTCTGATGCTTTCATTTTTCATTGAACTAGACTAACGTTATTATTGAGGAAATAAATCAACAAAGTTACATTGCATATATTTTAATAGTTATACGACTAAATTAAACATTTTAACAATAAAGAAATTAAGTTGAACAAATTAAAAAAATAGAAGATTTAATCAAAATAATAGTTTTACCTATTGGCTAGAAAAGAAGAAAGAAATAAAAAATAAATATAAGATAATGTACTATAAGAAAACAAGAGTTAATAACATTATTAATTGAGGTTATGTTTTGTGACATTTTTACTCAGTTTCTAACTTCTTTTCTATACTACCTGTAAATTTTTGTTCAATCTTATTAAAAATGTTTGGTAAATAATTTTTTTTATTTGATTGTAGTACTTTTTTGAAATACTCCAATTAACATTTTTTAGATCACATATATCTTTTCCTAAAAACAATTATGTTTGAATTAAATATAATCTTTGTGGATTAAGCTGAAACAATATCATGTTAGTTGATCAATGTGTTTGGTGTTTAAATTGCTAGATTCTATATTTTTATATTTTATGCCATTTTATCTTTAAAATATTTATTATTATTATTTATTTATCTTTTTTAACATAACTTAGGATTTATTTTTTAATTTCTCTCTTCCATACAATTTACTCCACAATATTTTAATTATTATATTAATTAATCCACATAATGAAAATATTTGACGCCTACTTAATTGATTATTATCTTAAATTTGATTGGGATCGAATATTTTAAGTAATAATATAAGATTAATAGTAAATTGCCTAATGTGAAAAATATAAAAGTGAAACTAAAAAATGTAATTAAATTGATTTATCTACAAATAAAACATTATAAGAAATTAAAATTAACTAAAAACTAAATTTATAATTGCATCAAAATATATTTAATCAATAAAATTAAATTAAAATTTACAAAATAAAATCATACAAACATGTCCAAATTTATATTTTGTCATTCTCCATCACCGTATGTATACAGTGTGCGCGTGCAGTCTACCTTATGGCGCGTGGGTACACATTACATATCAATGATATCATACAGCTTATAGTGAATGGGAGACAATCGCTTTCAGAAAGTCTATATAATAGATGGGTAGAAGAATTAATAAAATGTTGTAATCATTATTAATATAGTAATACTAATAATGAATGAAAATAGAGTTGTCAGAAAAAAAGAAGAATATCTTGAGCCAAGAGGATAGGAGATTTAGGCGTATATAACATTGAAATCTATACACAATCTTATCCAGCGATGCAAAAATACACTTGCTTCCTCGATCAACCGGGTTTAAAAGCACCATCCATTTTGAGATCTCTCACTTCATTAATTAATTCTTCACTTCATTTCCTTGCATACATACACTAATTACCTCTCTCTCTCTCTCTCAACACCAGATATGGGTAGCAGTTATTTTGGAAAACCAAACTTAGGAAACGAAAGAGCAAGTGGTTCTTCTTCTTCGACAAGAAAAGGGAAGAAGAACAACAACTCAGATAAGCTGCCAAAGCAACCACAGAGAGGTCTTGGAGTTGCTCAATTGGAGAAAATCAGATTACATGGCTATCACCCTTCTCTGCACGCTCCTAATTACCCTTCTAATTTCACCAACGTACGTAGTAAACCTCTCTATTCTCTTCGATCTAATTCCTTTCGCTAAAACTCATTCATATATGAAAGTAACAATTCTTTTTCTTGAATTCGTTAAATTCAATGGAGTTTATTTTGCCCCTCACGCAGGAAGATCCAAGAGTGCAAATAGCATCTTCTTTTTCTTACTCATCGTCTTCCACCTCATCATACGCAGCTTCCTATGGATTCCAACCCAACATCATGGTAGCTAGCTAGGTTAATTTAATCTTCCTTTTTCAAATACTAGCTAGTTTTATTCTTTTACTTAATTTTACCAATTAACTTTCATTCTTTTCTCATGGATGACATGTTCCGCACATATTTTCACCTATCTTACCAATAAATAACCATTACTGAAAAGTCAATCGTCTATGCAAGTGTGCAGTATATATATATAACTGCACCGCACGCGAAGCAGCAATCAAGATGATTATTTTTCTACACCTTGTAGTTTTTTATGTGATTATATAATTCATGTGATATACGAACTTGGCAATATAATATTTAAATTCTGAACTGACCCTCCTCTATATTTGGTTGAGTTTGAATTTAATTAAGTACACTGTACTACTACTTTATCAAGGGTAGTACAACTTATACAAGTACTAATAACCCTAGGCGATGAGGGATGAATCTTTTGAGTTCCGGTAGCTGAATAATGATGTCGACCCAAATCATTATATAATAATGTGACGAGGAGAGTCAAGGCTGTCTATGAAAACATATTCGATATTATTCGTCCTTAAAGTTCCCTAATTTTCACATCTATTTGCAGACAGTACAAGTAGTTTTTTTCTCCTTTCAAATCTTTTTTCATAAGATGTTAAAGTATGACAATATATACTAATACATGAAAAGAGAGTGAGTTGGGAGAATCCTGAAATTTGACATTTGTTTGCTTGTGCAGATGGGCCTATCCGAATATCAAAAAACAAACATCAGATATGAAGATTCTCAACCAACTAATATAGCAAGGTACTTAAGTCTTCTCCAATCATCGATCCTTGACACTGATGAAAGCAAAAAGAGTGTGTTTATATATAAAAGATGAATATTTTTTCTTTCTCTTGTTTTGTTGTCATGATGAATTCTTGCTGATATGTGAAATTCTTTTTCTCAAACAAGATGGGAAACTGCCAGCGTCATCTTGGAGAGCCAGTATTCTGCTCCATCCAACATAGCTCGACCCTTTCTAAACCTAAATGTAAGGATAATTTTTAAAAGTGCATGTAACTCGTTTGATATTCCATGCAGAAAAGATGTAAATTCAAAATGATCTTACTATATTGCTTTTCCTCCTCCATAATTAGGACACGCAAGACATAGATAGGAAGCATAGGAATGGTTCTGTGGGCTCAAGCAGTCAGAACTCCGAATCAAGTGACACTCAAGAACTAGATTTAGAGCTCAGATTATCTCTTTGATCTGCCACACTTATAAACGCGGTGATATGTTCTCATATGATTAATATTGTTACACTTTTGTTTACAATTGAGAATTGCAAAAGCACAAAAAAAAGTGAACAAGCCAATATATGTGTTTGTTTCTAAGTTTTAAGTGAAGGTTATGTCCTTGTCACTTGTGTAATAGAAAGATAGATTGACTCTTCGCATATAAATCAATGCAAAATCTTCGCCACATATATATATATGATGAACGCTTTGTACATTTGTACTAACAACAGGAAAGAGTGGTTGCTAATTTCATGAAAAAAATGACCTGGCATAAATTTACATATTTTTCAATCAACATTGATTTGGGCTCTAGGCTTGCATTAAAAATAAACTAAAGATATGCTATAGCTTAGTTAAGATTGGTAGAAAACTATGATCACCGTTCGTAAAGATAGATTCTTGAAGAAAGCTATGACCGATTTTGGTTGAATTGATTTTTTTTCTTATTTAGTTTTATTTTCTACTTTAATTTTATATCTCACTTTCAATTTTTTTAGTAGATCAATTCATCAACTCACTCTAAAGGAGATCCATCTCCTTTTCTCTTCATTACTTCTATTATTAAACTTTTGAACAGATAAATGTCATTCCCAAGTTGTATCATCTCTATTTTATTTATTTTTCCAAAACCTAATGAAATGAAAGAAATGGAGGAAAAAAATGAAAAAAAAAACTATTTTCAAAGATTAGTTATGTTGTTCGATTCACTTTTTTGATAGACTGACCCATTCAAGATAAGTTGAAAGTGAGACGATTACTTTGTAATCTCGACTAAAGACGTGAAAATGAATTTAACACTTTGTTTAATATGGTAGATAATGGAAAGAACGATTCAAGGATGAAGGATGAAAAACAACATAAATAATTTAAAAAATCATTTCAATTTTTCCCCCTAAATCAACATATGATAATATATAGATAGATTCTTTTTTGGTAAATCACTATATATACAAATATTTGAACTTTGCTAATACTTTCTGCTACCATTACCCATAACATAAGATTAATGTTGATTTATTTTTCTCTCCAAATGGATCGATTTTCTTAAATGTCAAAAAAAAATTGTATTAAGAGTACGTACAAGAGGTATTACAATTCATTCAATAATATCGATGGATGTTATTACGAGTTTCCACCGATTCCAAATTATTTTATCCGCAACAAGATGTCAGTTAGAGAAAACCGGTTTGCCCGGCCAGCTCCTTTCCAAATATTGAACAACTTAAGGTTAGTCAATATCTATCTAATTATTTGATTTATCCTCACTTGAGCAACTTGATCTGGACATACGTAAGTACTTCAATTCTAGTATTGAATTAATAGACAAATCTTGAATCAGATTAGGCAGTCAAAACAGAAAAGAATCAAGGTAGGAGATCGAAGTTTTTATATGCCACTTTGAAACTGAAATTTTGTTCAACATTGTTGAAGGTTTCTCACAAATATGGAAGTTTGGTCGGTTACTTTCTTTAATAGGAAGGAACTGTCAGGTATGTTTGTTAACGTCGTTTGCAAACTGTTCATGACTTTAATATAAATGAAGACATAATAATATAAATGTCCCAATGGTTACAAGATCTAGCTACCCCTGGGGGACAATTGTCATGTCAGTACTACAAGAAGAGCTGGATTATATGCAACAGTACGTTCTCGGTGCCTGTTTATGGTGATAAAGATTAGTATCATAAGGTTTTGCTACTTTTGCAATTTGCCGTACTCTCTATATTTGTGTACGGTGTCAAAGAATCAACATCTAGATCGAGGTAAATGATGGAAAAACAGCTGTATTAGTGCAACCAGTAAAAAGGATTAACAATCCAGACAAAATAGTAATTAATAGAAATCACTCCTAGTGTATGACGCTATTATGTACATATATAGATAAAACAATGACAATCATATCATGACTTGGTATCTTCCTATAGATGGCAATGTTGACTCCATTATTTGATTCCATATAAAAACTCTTGCCCTCGGGGCATGAGTTTGAAGCCAAAAATTTGGTTTGGTGGACATTTTATTTTTAGAAAGATTCTCAAGTGTTTGGGGGACTAATTCTGTTTTTCTAATTCTTTGTTTGAATTAATGAAAATAACATAAAAAAATAGAAAAAAGGAAATAAAATAATTAAAATTTTACTGTTTAATTGAGATGGGGACAAATTAAAACATAGAATCCCCTCCCACACACCCACCAAAAAGAAAGGGGGGATATATAGTTTTTTTTCCCTTAAAAATTATACAATAATAAAAAAATTATGTTGTTAGTATTTTTTAAATTCAAACCAACTTCACACAATATTAAATTTATCTTTGATAGCATCACATTAAAACTTTTCTATCTATACTTATATCAACTTTAATTTTTCACACTTTAATTTATAAACTTTATTTTGGCTTCTCATTAATCCGAACTCAATCCAAAATTGATTTCGATGAGTTTGAATTTTTAAATATATTTTTAGGATGTGTTTGAGTTATATTTTGGATCAATCCAACTCATTCTAATATATTATATTCTTTTAAAAAATTATAAGATTTTTTAACAATGGTGTATTAATAATAATTTTATTATTAGTAATATATAGTATTTTTGTAAAACATAATATTATATTTATATTGATATTATTTTTAATATATATATATATAAATTAAATATCTTAATTTAAATTTTATATTTGTTTTATTCTATGTTTTAATTTTACATGTTAAAATTGATATATTAGGTTAATAAATTGTGTTGACCCAATTTTATTTCATATACTAAAAGGGTGTAGATTGAATCGGATTAGTTTTACACAAATGGCCTTGTCAAATTTTGAGTTGCAAATAGCAACAAAAATAAACTTGTCACAACACGTCTCACACTGAATACTCTATTTGTATGTTTTTCTTTCTTTTTACAGTTAAATTACTTATTTGATTCCTATAGTTTTTTGATTTATATATTTTTAATTTTTATAATTTAAAAGTATTTTTTTTAATCTCTGTAATTTATATTTTAATTTTCTTTGAGTCCTTATAATTTGAAAGTGATATTTTTATTTTTTATAATTTGTATTTTAATTACCTTTTATTCTCTATTACAAAAAAATATATAAAAATAATTAATTATAATTTAGTTATAAATTATCAACTATTTTTTTATTACAATCTATCTTGTAATAAATTAGTTACGAATGACTTGCTAATAGTTTTGTAGTTAATTGTAATTGATAATATTATTCATATTTTGATAATAAAAACTAAAACAAAATTAAAATATAAAATATAAAGACTAAAAAGACCACTTTCAAACTATAGAAATTAAAAGAGAATTAAAATATAAATTATAAGAACTAAAAAAATTATTTTCAAATCATAAAGATTAAAAAAGAATTGAAATATAAATTATAGTAACTAAAAAAATCACTTAACTAAAAATATAGAAATCTTAAAATTATAAGAACCAATAATTAAACCTATAGTATATCACTTATAACATGCATTACTTGTTTCTTATCTCTTTTCTGATGTATGTATAAAGATTCTTCTTTACATGCTAATTATATCATTTTGTTACCAAAAACTATTTATATTAAGCTCTAATTAAGAAATCTTTATCTATTATTTATTACATTGTTGTCGTTATGCTTTTAACCATTAAGTAATTTATTATAATTGTTATAAAATTGTTATCTCTATCTCCCAAATCCCAATCACATAATCTATTTTATCACGTATTTTTTCTTTTTCTCTTTCTCCTATAAACATTGTTATAAAACTTTAGCGTATAAATAAGTTGTTCTTTAACATATTATATGTCTAACACAGTGGAAATTGTAATCATCAAATTTAAATTATTACATATTAATAGAAATTCTAGAAATATATATAGCATCCCCTATTTTAGGACACAAAAGATGCTTAAAGTTACAAATTAACCACAATTAACTTGGATATTTTTGTTATAGTACAGCTTAAAAGAAAACACCTATTTTTAGCGCGCTCCTGTAAATCATTTGCTATTTTGGGAAATGCCTTGACCCACCAACCTATGACCATATAAAAGTCCATGCACTTGAAAGGTATTGATTTAAGGAAACATATCGATCACAAGGAATCAGAAAACCCAGAAATCCACACACACAGGCTTTAGCAAGCCGTGTGTGAAGGTGTGTCTGGTCTGTGATTGTTATTAATTCCTTCACTAGACCTCCTAGTTAAATTAACCTTTTAATAAATGTCACACTCGCTCAAGGTTTTTTTTGTTTTCACTCTCTTGTTCCTTGCTGTGGTTGAAGCTAAACACAAAAAGAAGCACAAACACAAAATCCGCCATGGTCCTAAACCATTTCTTCCCCTGATCCCACCCTTTGGTTCTGATGAGCTTCCACCCGTTCCCCAGCTCCCGCCCATTTTCGAGCCCCCATCCAATATTCCCCAGCTCCCACCCTTTCCCTTGAAGCAAGATGGAGAAGAAGGACAAGGGGTTGAAAATACTCAGCAAGATGCAAAAGAAGGGATTGAAAATAAACTTTTCGAAGTAACGTCCATTGGACACTGGGAGATAATTTCTGAAAATGCAGGTGTGTCAGCCATGCACATCAACTTGTTACCCACAAACAAGATCATTGTCTACGATGCCAAAGTTTACCGCACCTCAAGAATCAAATTACCCGATGGAGTGCCATGTGTTCCATACAGAGATATGGGGGGTCAAGAAGACAAACTCGATTGTTTTGCTCATGCCGTGGAATATGACATTGAGACTAACCAAGTTAGGCCACTCCAGGTTTGTCTTTTTCTTTTTCATTCCATGCACTTTTAAAGGGAAGAAATAATGATGACAAAATAATGAAGCATTAATTATATTATAACTTGGGTGTAGATAACAGCTGGAGATCCGTGGTGCTCCAGCGGAGGGGTTGCACCTGATGGTACCTTTGTGAGTGCTGGTGGTTTTGACACCGGAGCAAGAAGCGTTAGATATATGGGTCCTAATTGCCAAAATTGTGAATGGAGGGAATACGACAACATATTCGGAGCAGACAGATGGTACCTACCTAGTTACATATATACCATTTTCATAAATCATTTATTAATTTGAAATTTATGTAAACTTATGAATTATGATCAATAGGTATGCAACTCAACAAATCCTTCCAAACGGAGAATTCATTTTGGTAGGAGGGCGTAGATCATTCAGCTATGAGTTCATCCCAGTAGAAGGCCAAAGGGGCGAGAAACCCTACTTTTTCCCATTCTTATACGAAACTTCAGACATAGATGAGAACAATCTCTACCCTTTTGTGCACCTTTCCACAGATGGAAACCTCTTCATCTTCTCTAACAATCGTTCCCTTCTTCTGAACCCCACCACCCACAAAATTGTTCGCACCTTTCCCGTCTTACCCGGTGGCTCCCGCAACTACCCTGCCTCTGGCATGTCTGCCCTTCTCCCCATCAACCTTAACGACCCCGCCACCGCCACCAAGGCTGAGGTCATGGTTTGTGGCGGCAACCTTCCCGATGCCTTCCATATTGCCGAGACTACCAAAATCTTCCTCCCAGCTCTTCGAGACTGCAACAGGTATATATTACACATTAAATAAATTGCATTTATCTTTCTCCTTAAACTAAAAACAATCTACCAATGGAGGTTGGATCTATAGCCGAAGAGACTGGTCTCCCACGTTTAGTATTAAACTGTGTCGTCTCAAACATGATTTCCTTTTGAAGAATGAAACTTGTGGGATAAAAAACTAAAAACAATCTAACTTATGAATATACTTTTGAGTTTAATTTTCATTTTAATTATAAGGTGAAATCATCTTTATATGTGATTAGATGATGATGTAAAGAATGTTGATGAGATAATTTTAATTACATTATATGACAGGTTAACCATTTCGGAGCCATTTCCTGAGTGGGAGAGCGAGTTGATGCCTTCAGGGAGAACAATGGGAGACCTTTTGGTCCTCCCCAATGGGGACCTCTTGCTCATCAATGGTGCAACCATGGGTACGGCTGCATGGTGGGATGCTGACTTGCCTAACTACACGCCCGTGTTGTACAAACCCGAGGACCCTAAAGGGTTGAGGTTTACGGTGCTTAAGCCAAGCCAAATTGCGAGAATGTACCACTCCACTTCCACGGTGCTTCCCAGTGGAAAGATTTGGGTTTCTGGAAGCAACACCCACAATACCTATAGGGATGTGGATAAGTTCCCAACTGAGACAAGAGTTGAAGCTTTCTCTCCTCCTTATTTGGACGCCAACTTTGACAAGTATAGGCCACAAATTGACGAGGATGCTTCGGAGAAAGAGTTGGCGTATGGTGGTTTGTTTGAGGCAAGTTTCTCGGTGGAAGATGGAGCTGAGTTAACCAAGAATAACATTAAGGTGTCCATGTATTCTCCACCCTTCACTACTCATGGCTTCTCTATGGGACAGAGGCTTTTGTTTCTCAAGATTGACGAGTTAAACGTACAAGGCCAAGAAGGGTCTTACAGGGTTAGAGTGGAGGCGCCTCCATCCAATGCCATAGCTCCTCCTGGATACTACTTGCTCTTCGTCGTTTACCGTGGCTTGCCTGCAGCCAAGGGAATGTGGGTGCACATTCAATAGAGATTTTCTAATTCTTCATTTAATTTGTATGCTCAATCGAAATTCTAATTTATTAGAAAAGACTTTAGTTTCTAATTACTATACATTATTATTGCACGGGTAATGCTGCTTATTAGTATGTGTTTTGAACTAGGTTATATTGCGTGGCCTTCAAATATTTTATCTGTACGTGTTTGGAAACCCATTAATAACATGAGAAATCGCATCCATCTATTAGTAGACGCGTTAGTAATACTCCATTTAAATGTGAGAAAGTGCATCAATGACGTAATATCAAACACATTTTATTAATTTGTTGCACGAATGCTGAATTATCATGGGAACGACATCCGTTTGGCTTTTACATTGATACATCAGATTGTCTGTGAAGGAGCATTTGCTTATTGGGCCGTGTTGTGAAGGCTTCTCCTTTTGAATGGATATTTGTCAAGGCTTATTGAATGTTAACATGAGAATATATATACTATTTGAGATGAGAAGGCAAGCTTTTGATATTTAAAGTATGACTTATTATTAGCAGCAAATGAACCACCTCTTCAGTAGCCACACTGAAATATTGCAACTCTCATGAGAGCACACAATAGCATGTCACGTGGTTTCGTGGTTGGCATCAGGGTACAAATTACTACCTTGAGCAACTTTGGTTATGTGGAGTTAAGATAATCTTAATTCTGCGGTAACATAAATTGCACCACCAAGGCTAACAAATTGGGGGCTCATTGGACATGTGGCGTGGGAGCCCTTTATGTGTGGTAATTGCAAGGCATGTACGCCATTTTTGTATTCATAGGTGGCTGATAGTGGGGTTCATATTTAGCATTTTTGAATTTCTGGTTGTTTTGGGTTGTTGGAGGCTGTTAAACACTATAAGGGGGCTGCCATCTAGTTTGTTTTTCAGATATATATATATATATATATATATATATATATATATATATATATATATATATATATATATATATATATGTGTGTACTTTTGGGATGGATATTTTTTGTCACACCTTGTGCTCAAAAGACACTCTGTTAATAATTTTTTATAGAATAATAAAATTTTTCAGCATAACACATTCTTAATAAAAGATGAAAAACTAGCTTTAATTATGACTAAACTTCAGAATAAGGATTTGTATATACGAAATTGTGAGTGTGTATTACATTGTTAAATTTAGTACAACTCAAAGTCATTTTAGAACATTGCGTGAAAATTAACAAAACCCAGGTACTCTGCTAGTTCTCTACATAATGCTAAGTCATGCAAAGCAAAAATATTAATAAGAACCAACAACAAACAAAAACAAAAACCATACCAAAACACATCAGAAACAAAAAATCAATGAATCAAAAGGGAGCTTACCTAAGAAACAAAATCAAAATAAAAAACAAAAAAACATTATCAAAATCGATCTTACCGATGGTTACCCGAGAAATAAAATCAAAAGCACAAATCATGACCAAATCTAAATCAACAAACCTAAATTACAGAAGAAATGCATAAATAAGAGAGAGCACGACTAAGTGAGAGACGAGAACCAGCGAGCAACAAGAGCAAGAGAATAATTTTCAAATTCTCTCTTATTTGGAATTCAAATTCTTTGTTTTTAGTTAATTTCACTCCTCAATAATTCTTTATATTTTAAATTTTCTTATAGAGCACCCAACAACGAATTTTACTACCAATAAGTCATATATCTGAGTGAAATTGAACTCCGCCAAACAAAATTTCAAAGTTAAAAACTGGTAAATGAAAAAAAATATGATTGAAAAGAAAGATCTCACTAAGAACGATCAATCAGATTTATAATAAAAATTAGTTGAGTAAAGTTTATAAATTTTACTATAAAGAATTTTAAATACACTCTTAAATTAAATTTCCTTCTTAAACTCCTTTCATTCAAACACCTTAATTTCACTTGTAAGTCTTAAGAAGCATAACCTGAACCTCATTACTATCTCCCATATTGTTGGTAATATTACTTGAGTAAAATTAGTTTTATGATCTTCTAATTTATTATTTAAGTTAAATTTGGTTCTTTAATTTTTTTTGGATTCAATTTAGTCCTCTAATTTTTAAAATCAATTCAATTTGATCCTTTAATATACTTTTATTTTTCAATTTAATCCTTTAATTTTTAAAATCAATTATTTTTTTAAGATGTAAATTTTGTGATGATTTAAAATTACTTGGTGACAATTTTAAACCGTCCCAAAATGACATTTCTTACCGTTTAGACTAAAAGACTAAATTAAAACAATTTAAAAATTTAAAGAACCAAATTTAAAAACTAATTTAAGCTATTACTTTGTTCTCCTGATTCTTACCCTCTCCTCTTTGTCAATCCCTAGCTTCGGCTCTCCCGGGAGACTAGCCCAGTCCACTGATTCTGGTGCGGAACATGTCTCATCTTCGGGAGAGCCTAGCCCAGTCCACTGATTTTGGTGCGTAACATGTCTCATCTTATGATTTAAAATCTGTCAGTGCTGGATGGCCGATTAATCTACAAGGAGACATTTTGGCCTCTTAATTGGATTTTTTAAACTGAGAAAATTCTTCTTGTGGTAGCTGTATATTAATTTCTTAATCACCTTAAGGTAGCGGATAACAATATTTTGTTTTGGTCGATTGTCACTAGTGCATCCTTACCCCTTGGGCTCTTTCGCGTTTTTGGAAGAAAACATGCTGAACTCCTTAAGGACTGCTACTCCCATTCTGCAGCATTTCTAATATTCTTGAGCACGATATTATATTTACCCCGCGTTCCAGCTAGCAGGCAGCAGCACCTCACCAACTTCCCATGAATCCTACCGTGTAGGCATCAATATACCATTGGTATTTCTAATTATTTTGAATCTTGATTTATGACATCATCTTAGTGTAAGATTTTGTTTTGAAACAATTAAAATTATTGGCATGCCTGTGATAGCTGGGAAATATTTAAAATACAAAAACAAAATTGCACCAGATTTCAAACACTTGTACGCCATCAGGAGCCAACTTATTTATGAAACCTGACATAAATTCTGTAGGCTCCCTGTTCTAAAAATAATAATATCAAAATGACAAATCCTATGAACAGGTCCATATATATTCAGAGCAATTAAACGTATAATAATCAGAGTTCATCTTTAGAATGTCATATTGCTCGCTGTCATATATAAAGACAGCACCAACCAAGGATAAATCGTCCAATTTTTCAACATCATAGAACGGCAAACACAGACAAAAGGTTGTTTATAGGAGTTAGTAAGTCCAAATTTGAAAAAATGTGGGTAGCTTTGTTAATCTTTGCACTCGCACCCAACATTATCCAAGTGGATGCCAACATTTCCAAGAGCATGCACCTCACTTGGGGTGTTCGGCATGCTTCAATTCTGGGTGAAGACCTTCATCTTGTGTTGGATAAAACCTCAGGTGAAACATTTATGCCTAACATGCATGAATTTAGATTTCAATTGACTCGTATCTTTTGGCAAGAAATTTTTTGCATCCAACAGATAGGAATAATTGAAAAAAAGTTTCAAAGTTTATTGCATTTTCAATATGTTGCAACTGAATATTAGTGGAAGAGAATGATAACATGGTCTAATCTTAAAACATTTTACACAAGATTTGTAATCAAACTAAAGATTATGCAAAGTGACGTAAATAAATAATAAAAAATGCATTAATCTGTTACTAGCTAAAGTAGAACAATGTGGTGTTGCCTATGGATTTTAGGATCAGCTGCTCAATCAAAGAGATCATTCTTATTTGGAAGCATTGAAATGCTAATCAAGCTGGTACCTGGTAATTCTGCTGGAACAGTTACAGCCTACTATGTAAGTTCACTGGATCTCAGAGATCTCAAAAACACTAAAATATGTTCTTTTGAACAACCAAATCTATCAAACTCCCGTTACTAAATGAAGTGTCCATGTTTCTCACTCAAAATCCATACAGTTATCCTCTGCAGGAAGCCAGCATGACGAGATAGATTTTGAATTCTTAGGCAACAGTACAGGACAGCCATACACTGTCCACACTAACATATACACACAAGGAAAAGGAAGCAGAGAGCAACAATTTTTCCTCTGGTTTGACCCAACTGCTGATTTTCACAATTACACCATTCACTGGAATCCCACAGCAATTGTGTAAGTTGATAAATTTTACCAGAACAAAAAGCTATTCATTCCCCCCCCTCAAATTGTGTATGATCCATTAACTAACTATGAGTCTATGACGGGTACATCAGATGGTATGTTGATAGTGTGCCAATTCGGGTTTTCCGAAACCATGAAAAAGAGGGCATTGCTTACCCAAACAAGCAAGGAATGAGGGTTTACACCACCCTATGGAACGCAGACGACTGGGCAACCAGAGGCGGCCTTGTTAAGACGGACTGGCACAGCGCACCATTCACTGCCAGATTCCACCATTTCAGAGCAAGGGCTTGCAAGTCGGGCGGAGCAAGGAGCACCAATCAATGTGCCTCCAATGTCCCTGCAAATTGGTGGACTTCCCGGAGATACAAGCAGCTGAGTCACTCCCAGATCGGACAGCTAAATTGGGTCAGAAATAATTACATGATCTATGACTACTGCACAGATACCAAAAGATTCAACGGACAAATCCCTCCGGAATGCTTTAAACCACAATTCTAGACATCTGATTTTCCATGCATTCACGCAGCAGTCAGCAACTCAAAACATGTAACAGCAGCTAATCGTGACAGCTCAAGTGTTTTCTTTTTCATGCCACATTCGTTTGCTATTTGTCACGTTCTTGGTGATTCGTCCATTCTTGTTGACTCACGATGTACTGAATAATGCTGAATTGTCTTATCTATGGAAGAATAAATAAATTGTCCAATACAGAAATTTGCAAATGGAAGAATTCGAGTCTCAGAACTAAAGGAACAGAAAAATTAAGAGAAAAAATGATTTAATAGAGATTGTAGAAAAGCTAGGAATGAATACAGAAGCAGAGACCGAGGACGATGAGAGCGGTACCGAAGAAAGCACGGGGGAGGTGGGTGCGCTCGCCGAGGAGGATGCCGAAGACGGCGGTGGCGGCGAAGGTGGTGGCGTTGGTGACGGGGACGGCGAGGGAGAGCGGGGCGTCGGAGAGGATGGCGAAGAAAGTGGCGGAGGCAGAGAGGTTGATGAGGAAAGGGATCGAGTATTGCCAAATGGAGAGAAGCTTCACCCAGTTTCCGAGGGAGATGCGCATCTTTTGGCACAGAGTTGAGTGCGGATTTGGCTTTGCGGAGGATTTGAGAGCTTCGTCCCAGAGTAGCGCACCCCGGCGCATGATAGCGTTGGTGGCGCCCCACACTATACCCACTGCGATCATCTTCTCCATCGTTGCTCCTTCTCTCAACCCTCCCTGCCAACTTTTTTACACTGCATGATCATGGGCTGGGCTGGGCCTCCAACCCAACTAGACTGCCATTACCGAACCTTAAAGAGTCTTAGTATTCAACTTTCCACTAATTAAAAATTCTGAGAAAAATTCTTAATTCAAATCCAGATACACATAATTGAAATGTTGTTTATAACTAATTAATTGAACAATGTTTGCTTTGCTAAATAAAACCATGATATTAATATTCGAAAACACAAACATAATTGTTTCACTGTTTTCATTTAAAAATGTCACGGATAATGTAAATTATTATTTTTTTATTAATATTAATATAAAATATTTATTAATTTTATGAATGATTAATCACCTACTAATAATTTTTAGCAAAAATATTTCCTTTCAATCATATGAAAAAACATGTAGTTAAAATTATAAAATTATTTAATCATTAAATTATAATATTTAATAATTAATTTAAAACAATTTATTATTAAATTATCGGCATAAATTTGTTATATTATTTTTCATTACAAATTTGATTGTTTATCTAAGAAAAGATGAAAACAAAGTGAAATTGTGACGTTGTAGTGATACTAGCACCACGTCCACGTCATTCAACACAACAAAACACCTAGGCAGCAGTAAGCAGTCTTCGTGAACAACTCCGGGAAAGGACAGAAATAGCCCCGCCTCCTCCGCAATTTAATTTGTCTATAATACCCTTCAGCCCCCTTCTCTGCCTCTGCTGTGCTGTGTCTGTGTGGCTTTGATTTCGCTTCCGAAGCGACAAGCAGCACCCACTCTCTCTTCTCGGACCTTCCAAACATGGAACGCATCGTTGGCGGCAAGTACAAGCTCGGGCGCAAGATCGGAAGTGGATCCTTCGGCGAAATCTACCTCGGTGAACCCTCTCTCTTTCTCTCTTCTGCTACTGATTTCACAGTAACCGTTGATTGTAGGCTTCTCTGTTCTGATCGATTGCTCTCTTTGCTGTAGCGACGCATATTGATACCTTCGAGATCGTCGCCGTCAAGATCGTAAGGCTCCGCGTACTGCTATTTGCTAGGGGTTTTCCTATTTCTCTCTGCTTCTGTGCTATTATTTTGCAAAAGCTCTCTGGTTGTCTCTGATTGAAGTTGAATACGTCAATTTACGTATATGATCACCTATTCATGAATTGACATGAGTTGTTTTGATTGACGCTACCTAAAAATTAGGTTTTAATCCACTGAAATTGAACTTTACCGTGTTACGATACTTACTCGCCCTCTCACGTGTTGCAGGAGAATAGTAAAACAAAACATCCCCAACTGCTTTACGAGGCAAAGCTCTACAATATTCTTCAAGGAGGAAGTATGCATTTTACAATGTTCTTCAGGTGAAGTTGGTGACTCTAATTAAGAAATTGAATATTGTAACACTTTTGCATGCAGGTGGCATTCCTAACATAAAATGGTCCGGCATAGATGGGGAGGATAATGTGCTTGTTATTGACTTGCTTGGGCCGAGTCTTGAGGATCTCTTTGTGTATTGTGGAAGGAAGTTTTCATTGAAGACTGTATTATTGTTGGCTGATCAAATGGTAAGTTGCCGTGTTGATGGGTCGAGCTGAACTGAACTCCCTCCTTCCCTGACCCTTCCTGTCAAACTTTCTTCATTTTTCTGTTAGTCTTGCACTACCTGTCGTCAATGTTACTTTCTTAAATCTTCTTCTATGTTTGACTCTAACTGTGTATTTAACTATTGACTATTTTTTTTTTTTTAACAGATCACTAGAATAGAATATGTGCATTCTAAAGGATTTTTACACAGGGATATTAAACCGGATAACTTTCTCATGGGACTTGGTCGAAAGGCCAACCAGGTAACTATCTTGTTACTGCCCTTATGCATTTATTTAGGTTCCATATATATGTAATTGTTCTGTTCTTTTCAGGTTTACATAATTGATTTTGGGCTTGCAAAACGATATCGGGATTCCACTACTAATCGCCACATCCCTTACAGGTACTTCTATAGTATTCCTTAGTAGTTCATTCTTTATTTTTTTATTTTTTTATTTTGATTTCAACATTTATATCTTGTAATTTCCGCCTCATCTGATTTTGAATTATTTTCATATTACCACCTACCTCTTAATCAGTTTTCATGAATATATTATATTTTTGTTTGGAATATTCCTTTATTTTCTCTGTATCTTCTTTCTTATTGTCTACGGGAAATCCCCTGGAATAATACTAACAATAGAAACACACAGGGAGAACAAAAACTTAACAGGTACTGCTCGATATGCAAGTTGTAATACTCATCTTGGGATTGGTAAGTTAGAAATTAGAAAAAGTTATTAACCCATTCAGCCTAAATAAATTTTTATTTATTTTTCATTTGCTATATTTTTTTATTTATTTTACAGAGCAAAGTCGACGGGATGATTTGGAATCACTAGGATATGTACTTCTGTACTTCCTAAGAGGAAGGTACCATATTCTGCTCTACTTTTCTTCCAAGTATTTTTTTTCTATAATTGAGATTATATAATGAAACATTCTCAGTTTCTCACCTTTAAATGGCTATATTTATGTGTTTAGCCTTCCTTGGCAAGGTCTAAAGGCTGCTACAAAGAAACAAAAGTATGATAAAATATGCCAGAAGAAATTATCAACTCCTATTGAGGTATGTGTTTAGACTATATCTGTCTTGTGAAGTCTCCCCCCCCCCCAAAACCAACCCACCAAAACAACTAATGATATGCTCATTTGTTTGTTATTTTCCAAAGGTACTATGCAAATCTCATCCTGTAGAGTTTGCCTCGTACTTCCATTACTGCCACTCTTTGACATTTGATCAGCGACCTGATTATGGATTCTTGAAGCGCCTATTTCGGGACCTATTTGCTCGAGAAGGTGAGTATTCTTTTAATATTTTGTACAACTGTGTCAATATGCTTTTTGGAAAAGTATCATTGGTCTTGGGAATATTGTTACAATTATAAATTTGGAGAATAAGATATCTTATTAGGAGACCAAGGGGAAGGGAGTTTTTTCTTTAAATAAAATACAAGGATTTTGTTGAAGTTATAGGGTTACTTTTTGGTATAGAGGGAGGAAAAGGAAGTGAAAAAAAAGGACTAAATACACTGAGATTGATATTGGTATGATGTGTTACTGTATGATACAAAATGTAAAGCACTAGCCTTATTTATAATAACACTAGGTCATAATCCTAACTGAATAAGGTTACTTTATGATTTTACCTTTCTTGATGTATGTCAGGTTATGATTTTGATTATGTATTTGATTGGACCATTTTGAAGTACCAGCAATCTCAAAAGAATGTAATGCTCCCTCCATTATCTGTAAGTATATTTGATTTTTGGGCCATGTTCTTATATATTTTGAGGCAGAGGAAGAGGGTTACTGATTATTTTGCAACTTGAATCTTCCTGTGCTCCTGACAATATTAAATTATGTCATACCACAGCCAGTTCCAGGAGCAAGTAACAGTCGTGCAACTCCAATCGATGTTGACAGCCATCAAGGTTGGTCAAATCGTTTTACTCATAAAACGTCTAGGTTCATGGATAAATTAGCATTTACTTTCTACTTTATTGAATGCTCTATTATTTATTACTTGATTGGCAGGTCTTAATGCATATTCAGGGCATGTTAAAGAGCGTATTAGAGCTGGTGATGCTACTGGTTCTGGTGTTAAAATTCAGTTTAAATCACCAGTGGGTAAAAATTTGAGTTATGAGAATCCACTTGACAAAAATGTAAGTCATGTTAAAAAATTCACTTTTCTTGCACACTAATATATCTATAATTGAACAGATGAGTGTTTAGCAAGCATTGTTCAATTATTTTTTTGCAGATTTTTGGAGAAGCAAATATACCCTCTACTTCATTTTCTCCTGCTAGTACTTCAAAAAGGAACTCCTTAAAGCAATCCTTGTCTGCTGAAGCTTCCAACCCTGGACATGCACAAGGCAGTAAAATGGGCCCTTCAAGTAGCTGGATGTCATCTCTGCAGCGCATGTCTTCTGCTAAATGATTGCCAAATATGGTAATTTGCTATCTTGTTTTTTGCAATGCTGTAATATTTATTATGTAATTCTTATCCTTGACCATTTGTATTTTGTTGTAAATAATTGCCAAATATGGTTATTTGCTATCTTGTGTTTTGCAATGCTGTAATATTTATTATGTAATTCTTATTGTTGACCATTTGTATTTTGTTGTATTTCCAGCTATGAAGCTTTGAAGAAGATTCTGTGCATCTTTTCCCAAAGTGTTTGGTCAAGAATATTCAAGTCATTTATTCATGGAGACTGCAAATGTGCTAGAAAATTAACAGATTGCATAGCTCCTATTTTGAGGCCATTTAGTGTTGCTTCTTTCCTGAGGTGACTACAAATGATTGTGCGGTATAAAACAGACTTCCCAAGCTTGGCTCCTGTTCTGTACATAGATGTCAAATTTGGCACACAGCAATATTTTGTATTCATGTTTTCATGTAACATTAATGTGTGAAGTAGCCTTGTTACTCCGATATGTTACCTGATGATAATTATCATTGTGCCATACAATAAGTGGCGACAGAGTTTGTTTTAAAACTTCTAAATTATTTTGTCAATATTATAAAGCGCAAATGTATTTTCAGTTTCTTTTATTTAGATATCTTTGATAACAGTATTTTAGTCTCTGTTTCTCATTTATTTTTACCTGGTTATATAAGTTTATATAGAAGAAATGATACATTTATACTTTCAATGCCCACATCACGTTAGAATAAGATATATAATCTGAAAGAGTTTTACATTTATCAATTGTTTTCATGTTAAGTATTTCAACTTCCTCGTGATCACATGATTTGCGCTTCATGATGGTTAGTTGCACTTTCTTGTTATTCACCAGGTTATTATCGAAAGTGTAAGCTATACTGATACTGAAGCATGCTGACCAAAAAAAAAACTGATACTGAAGCAAACATTATGGCTGAAAGATCACTGAAATAATGGTCTCTTATGAGTTATCAAAGGTAGTTCTTGGTGCCATATGTTTTAAACTTAGATGATTATGAGGATGTCGTCATTTGAAGAATTACTCATTGAATTCCCGTTGCTTTAGGACTATTGAGGAACATATATCTCTGTTTTAAATATGAATGTTTGCTTGAAACAAGAGTTGCTTTATATATGGATGTTGGTTGGTAAAGGTCTATTGAGGAACATATATCTCTGTTTTATTTGATTCTATCCATCCTCATCTCTGTAAGGCTGCGAATTATTTTTTTAATCAATGGACATGGCTGATGTGGACCACTAATTAGGATTATTATATCTCTATTTAATTCTTAAGTTATTTCAGTTTATCCTGTTTCTTTATCTTAAATTATTTGTGGTTCCATTGATAAGCAAGACCACCTGTAACTTTATGACCCCTCTACCCTCCCCCCATTTGTTCTACTTTAGTCTAATTGCTGATTTTGTTCCTGACTAATTTGTATTTTAGGTTTTCCACTATTCTCTATCCACATACTAACCGTGTCAAATAGAGTACATTGATTGGGTGAATGGAAAGTCGGAACTTGCAGGCTCTCTGGAGGTATTTCATATGCCAGCTTTATCTCTCTACTTGATTAGATTACCCAGCATTAGAAAGGATTGCAGGGATTGTGAAGATTATTCCAAGGCATCCTGCTTTTCCATGAGGTTGGTGTTTCAAACATATATAGCCAAAATAATACTGTTATATATGCATGTATAAATGCTGAATTATCAAATCTTCCCAGGTGAGTGAATGGAATTTGTGCTTGAAACACAGGAAAACCACATCTGTGAGGTGCACTTTTCAGAATTTGATTAGTAGGGAGTGCTTTGCTGGAATCAGTGGAATGCTAAATGTTATTCAAATAATTCCAATGTAATTTATAATTCTGAAAAAATGCATGTTGAAATGTATGGTTAAAGATTCTTCGCTGTGTATGCCGAAGAGACCTTTTAAATTTCATTTGTATCAATTACAGGGTTGAGATGTGTCTCAATTACAGGGGTTAATGCAGATTAGTTTTGTTAGACGCCTTTGATATGTCTTTGGCAGGTTTCTCGCTTTTTTAGTAACCCTCGTAAATAATTCGTTTGAGTTGGTGGATGGATGCTACGTCATCACTCACGTCATATTTAATCACCAATAGAAAAACATGTATTCACTGTCAGCTAAAAGCCGACTCTAACAAAGTGCTTTATTTTATATTATTGTTGTTAGAGTCGGAAAAGTCACTAATTTATTTTATTATCATTTCTTTTTTTGGAAAATCCTACTTGAATATCATAAGCATCAAACTACTGGAGCATCATATAAATTAAACATTATACGCATAAGAAATTATATCATGATCTCCACAAAAGAAAATAATAAATAAATAAATTAGGGTTGGCTTGTGCGACTCTAACAACAATAAAAGATTTCACAAATTTTCAAAGTCGGCTTTTGCTAAAAGCTGTGTTTTCTTGTAGTGATTAATGTTATGAAAAATGCTTAAATATTATGGAGCATCATATAAATTAAACATTATAGGCATCAGAAATTATATCATGATCTCCACAAATGAAAATAAAAAATAAATTAGGGCTGGCTTGTGAGACTATAACAACAATAAAAGACTTCACAATTTTTCAAAGTCCACTTTTAGTTACAACTAAAGTTGTGTTTTCTTGTAGTGATTAATGATATGAAAAAGATTTAAATATTATGTGAGAATGATGTGATTTTATTTATTATGTTATCACTTAATAAAATATAAGATGATCACAAATGTTAAAAATAAAAGTTTTAAAAATGTTAGGTACTAAAATAAAAATAAAAATAAAAGTTTTAAAAATATTAGGTACTAAAATAAAAATAAAAAAAGTAATAAATTGAAAAGGAAATATATTATAAATATGGAAAAAATATATTTAAGTATTTTTTTATTAGTTTACTTTTTTAATTTTTTTCCTCTCACATACAAGGAGTCCTGAAGGTTTAGGGTTTAAATACTGTGGATGATGATTAATTCTCTTAGGAGAAAGAATAATATTTTAAAAATGACTTTCATGTTTCATCTGTGTGTCCCTGCTTCATCAACTCCATCACAAGTCCTTGCTTGAAGTAGCCTTTCTACTAATAACAAGCTTCCATCCACAATCAACTTGAACCATCATGAGTCGTCCGTCAGTCGTCACACATCCTCACCCATTAAAAAAGATTAAAAGTAAAAATAAAAGAGAGAATGTAGAAAAGAAAATGCTAGAAACCACTTTTTTTTCCTTCCAATTTTGAGCTTCCTATTTGAAAATGTTTTTAAACAAACAAAACTTATGTTTAGCAAAGGGGAAGAAACTAGGCAAATCAAGCTTACCTTTTATTTCTCCATTTCGTGGTATCAGTCTAATTTTTAAATAATAAATTATTTAGCCCATAAAATATTACTCTTTCTCCTGTTTAATTCATAAAATAATAAATTTTATCAATAGTTTCTCTCAAGTATTGAATATTTATCGGTTTAGTTCCATAGTTGGTATATTTTACAATCATTCAAGGACTAATACTCTATGAATTTTTCATACTTCGAAGGACTACTTATTATGATTTTCTTACATTTAAATATCATTTAGCAGAGATCCCTAATAATTTAAGAACCAAATATATTAGGAAGGAAATGTATTTAATTTTTAAACAAGGATACATTATTATTATACTATTAATTTTTTAATTTTTTGTTTAAAAATATTGCATTCCTGTCCCTTAAAAAATATCTCATTTTCATTTTTTTCTCTTCTGAACTCCCAATCATATCCCAGCTTTTGACATAATCAAATCAGTTTTTCCATTAAAAAAAAATGGAAAGTCAGTGTCACATCAAGGATGAAGGATTTTAAGTTTTAACTAAGTTTTGGAAGAAACGAATTAAATAAAGTAAAAACGATCTGAAGAGAGATTCTCAAACTAATATTTCGTAGATGGAACATAGAAAATACACAAGTCGCATATTATATATGAACAAGAAAAGAAAAGAAAAAAAAGCATTAAGCCCATGATGGGAGAAAAACTAAAATTCCTTTGCCTCATTTAAGTAGTACTATAGTAGTGGTTCAAGTGTTTGAGAATTCTCACTACTACAGTCAGCACAATTGCTGGCTCCGTAGTGTGAACTCCAACCAGTGCAGCCAACTGCTCAATTTTCTTCTTTGCTTTTCCATCATTCAGCAACTCATCCAAACTCATGACTTCTTCATCATCAGTTGCGTCACCAACTTCCTCACTGCAAGAGTCTGATTCTGACATCTCAAAAGAATGTTCCTTAGGAATAGAAGGGACATCAAATGAGGCCTCTGCTGGTGAAAAGGAATTAGAATTATTCTTTAGCACATTACACTCAAAGTTGTTGGAATGGATCATGGTGAAGGAGAGGTAGGGAGAAGTGTATTGCCCTTGTTGATCATAAGAAAAGGTGTGCAGCACCTTTGAGTTTTTTGTGCTTTCCATTGTTGATGTGCTTAATTAGTGAGGAGAAAACACAAAGGTGTTGTGTTGATATAGGAGGAATTAGTGCACTCGTCTTGAAGTGCCATAATGACGAGCGTTATCAAGTCAGGTCAAATGAAGAAAACGTAGAAAGTAAAAGTAATAAGGCAATTATGACCATAATTCACTTGGACCCTGGTTATAGAAATCTGAGTAAAGCCTCATCCTTTCTTTTTTTTGTTTTATTATTCTCTTTTTTCACACTGTTCTTCTACTATATTTGACTTTTGTGGTTTTGCAAATATATTATTTCCAGATCTTTTGTTATTAGGTTTTAATTGCATGTATAAAAAGTGTTGTAATAAAAAAGAGATTTAATTGCATGTTTCTTCTATCCACTTTTTCAATTGCATAATTAAAATAGTAAGAAATCAAATTTTAAAAAATGAAATTTTCAAAAATTAAAAAAATATAGATATTAAAAGTTAAAGTGAACGTTATTATTTGAGGGTCCTATTGAAAATCCATAGGCACCATAAGCCATGATCTTCCTTCTCTGCGACGCACGTGCACGTGTGTATGTACAAATGTATCATTATTCATTTTTCGAGTAAATACCTAAATAGGTAATTGAAAAAGAAAATCTTTTTTTTTTCTGAGAGAAAATAAAATGTTAGAAACACTTTGATCTCTAAAAAAATAAATCCATTTATTGCTCAAAATTATAAACATAAAATACTTTAACCATTCTATCTAATCTAATAAAATAGTAGTTACATTAATTATCATCACACATTTATAATCCAAAAAAAACAAATTAGGTCAAATGATTTTAAAAAAAAAACTGAAATTGGTGTTTACGAACTTTTAAAAGCCCATAAAAGCCATCATCAACATTTACTTTCACGAAGCCGAATAAAAACCGCAGGGTCCAGCCGTCCAGGCAGGGGAATTTTCTTTTAATTATTATTACTACCTTGCATATCAAAAACGTTTTTTTTTTTTTTTACCTGAAGCATGGTCACAACTCAACTGTTAATCAAACCTGTTTCTTCTAGTTTCTATCCTACCCTAAAATCTATCCTCTCCATCTCAAATATTATAGTATAAGGTGGCAAAATATAACATGGGACCAGATTAAACATAATTGCTCCCGCTCACTCAAACCAAATGGACTATAAATTTCATTTCTTTTTGTAAATAAAATTCTCAAGTTGTGGTATCTGCAAGTTGTAAACTCTAGCAAAACATGTTCATTACTACATCTACCTCTTTTGTGTGCGGATCTAATTGAGACTGCTAGCAACAAACAAAAAGACATGGTATGTATTTTCATTCTTTACATTCAAACCCCTCAATTCAGAATTTGCTTTACTGCTGCTATTCACCAAGAATGCCTCGCGCATATTAAGTCCTCATCGTGAACATTGGCTGCATTGCATGCAACATTTCTGTCAATAAAGAACCAACGTTGATCTCAAAATACATTAAATTACATGCACCTGACTATTTGCATGCACGGATCATTTGCAAAAAACCAGAATTGGCCTGTTGAAACCAGTCTTGCTATCTGTCAAACCTGAAGTGATATCTTCAACTGTTCGAAATCCAATCTGCGAAGATTTAAATATCAGCCATTGGAATCTAAATAAAATCATAATAAATATACAAACTTTGAAAAGGGAAGGTAGTATTCCAAAAGAAATATTCAATACTAACCTTATCTAGTAATATTTCCTGAAACTGTTCTGGTCGAATCATAATATTACGGTAGTTGGCAGCAGTGGTCTGCATAATGGGAAAACAGAAATGATTCGATAGCCCCATATTTTTAGCAAAATCTAGTTAGGAATAAAGAAATTTAAAAGCATAACTAGTTAAAATATCAGCAAAATGATGATGCATTAGTTGTTCAATTAAGATAAAATTAGTTACAGAAGAAAAAAACAATGATATCCATCCATTGAACCTAAGGGCTGGTTTATTTTGAGAAAATATTTTCTATTTCCATTTCTTGCTTTCTCTTTTAATTACAAAAATGTCACTTTCTTTCCAGGTTGTTTTATATTTTCAATGGTTTATATAGGAAACAATAAGAATAATAAGAAACAAAGTATAAACAAAATATTTTCTCAAACCAATCAAGCCCCAAGATCTTCATTTTTCATAAGCAAATCCTTAAACAACATTGATCAAGATTTCAGAAAATGATTCCAGACCATGTAGATATTTTACAAGATGAAAGGGTCCAAGATAACACTAACCATAGAGTAAACTTCGTAAACTAACCATAGTATGTATGTAAAGGTTTATACTTCCTAGTACCCCATGATAAATACGATAAACACAGAAATGAAGGTGGGCTAATTATTACCTCTGAGACATTACGATTGCTTTCATATGACTTCCATGGCTGAGGTTCCAGCACAAAAATGCCACCCTGCTCAGAAGAAAGAATATGTTTTTACTAAAGAGAAAGAAAAACAATAGGATGATGAAAGGAGATAATACTTACTGGACGGAGCAGTTTCCAAACCTCTGCAAATAAAGTAATTAAGCCATCATCCCCCCAATTTAGATGTATCCACTTTGATACACTCAAACTGCAAGGCAAAAGATAACTTCAATTTTAACATAAGCAGCACATTGAAGACAATTTAAAATAAACATATTCAATTAATATTGTTATAGCAGAAGGGATAAGTCAAACCAAACTTTAGAATTTCTTTCTTCCTGCAGCTTAATAATTGAAAATGCAAATGCTTGGTTAATAAAAAGGCAAGTGCAATTGTGATTAAAAATACAACTTCAATAAACACCTGTCATTAAAAACAAATGGTACAATATGGAGATAATCCATTAGGATAGTGCTACGATGTCACACATAGATTAGGAATATGGCCACAAAGTACTTATTATAAGACTTCAGCAACACTCCAATGATCTAGCTTTTGGGCTGAGTTATGCCCAATCAATTTTTAATATAGTACCACAGCATATGTATCTCTAGTCTTGATATTGGGCAATCCACCCAATAGTGAATAATTCACTCTAAATGTCCAGTCATGCATGTGAGGGGTGGTGTTAAGATGTCTCACTACAATTATAGGTATATAGCCAAAGCACACCTTCAGTCCTTCTGACTAAGACTTGAAAAAACTTTTTCTCTTGAGCTAACTTTTGAGTTTGAGTTAAGCCTAGATCATTTTTAATAGATAGCAACTATCCTGTGGCAGACAAACTAAAAAAGGACAAGAAAGGTTTAAAAAAACACAAATAAAAACCAAACAATTTTGAACAGAACTTTTCCTATAGGGCATAAGGCATGACAAATTTCTACCTCTCACCCCTTAAAAAGTTATCCCAAAGAATGTTTTATGAAGTGAAACGGGGGAAAAACAACAAAAACAGTAACTTACCAAAGAATTGTATCATACTGCTTTCCTGGTGGGTGTTGAGTCTGAACAAAATTTTCTCGTTTAAACGAAACTATTTTAAGAAGATCAATTTGCTCTGAAGAAGAATGTTCCTTTGAAATCTCCTCCGTTTTAACATTCAACAAAGTAGTAACACTGTTCTCTGAATCATCAGCATGGTCCTTGTCCTGAAGTTTGGAGGCTTTCACAGGTTTATTCCCTGTAGATTTCAACCTAACAGTTTTTCTGAGATTCCAATATGCATCCTCAACTCGATCTAGCACATTGAGCAGAAAAAATCAGTTTTTTTTTTATTGATACTACCCAATTGGGAAGTTCAAAAGTTGAGTTTATACTTATACTACTACTACCTGTTGCTAAATTATGAATGATATTAACATAACTGTAAACAACTTCACTAAGTTCCTAATAATATCCACGAGGTCTCCAGGAAAAATCTTCAGAGCATCTTTACACCCTCTTTTTTCTGGAGATAACATGAAATCAATTCTTAAATTTAATTTTTTGAAACTGAGTGTTACGTTCTATGCTGATTTTTTAAATCTTAAAAGTTACTTGCTGAAGAAGTATAATGCATATTAGCCACCTGTTCATGCTGCATATATAATACTACAGGGAAATTTTATTAATAGCTCTAGTTGGCTTAAGTAATATGACTGTTAAGCACTCTAAGGATTGAATTCATGAATTTAGGCCCTAAGGAAATGTTTTCTGTCTCTATTCAATGCTATCACTAATAATTACAGAAAGTGACACATTATTTTCACTTTGTTCTTGTTTTCAATGATTCATACAAGAAATGGCCAAAACAACGTCAATGTTTTGTTTCAACTTTCAAGCATAAATAATTAAACATATTAGATCTATGTTACATTTTGAGGCTACATCAAATGGAAACATACACAGAACAAACCTCAATTCTAAACTTAAAGAATACCATTCAGCACTAGAAATTAGAATAGATAAGAATCTTACCAGAATCAATGTCAACTCCGAGAATTCTCTGACAGCAAAACTTCTGTGCTGTGGGGGGAACGAAAAGAGACAACATCTAGGTCAGCACGATCCAAATTTCATATTTAGATAAGTAACATTATTAGGTGAACGAAAAAGGGAGAAGAATAGTACCAATCTGTATGGTGATGATCCCATTGTTGCAGCCAATATCAAGACAGTCCTTGCCTTCAAACCATTCCTTCCTCAGCACCTTCAATCGAGGGTCCTCATCCACGCCTTGACCAATCTGAAACAACATCAAATCAAATTCACAAAATATCAAATGCGGGAAACGTTAAACTCAACAAAACGCTATCGCGTGAAAGGGAAGAATAAGAAGAGAAATAAGAATACTCGATAGCCATAGTAGCTCTTGTAGTTGCCGTATGGGAAAACTTGTTTCCGCTTTTTACTGTTCTGCTTCTGGCTTTCCATTGAAGAACAAAACCCTCCACTTTGATTTGGGGTTTTAAACTTTAAAGGTTCAGCCTTTTATAATAAACATTAAATATTAGTAATATTTCTGTCTTTATATTTCTTTTTTGACATTTTCTTTTAACACTTCATTTTTTTTCTAATAAAAATTTTAAATGAATTAAATTTCAGAGATACATTAGAAATGGAACAGTTAAGATTCAAATAACACTTATAAATTATTCACCAAAAACATTTATTATTATGACATCAAAATTAAATTCATATTCTTTTAAAAGATAAATTCATTCATTGGATCAGTCTTTTATTGGTTTGATTATGTTATTATTAGAGAGAATAAATAAATAAATATTATAATAAAAACATTTATTAATTAAATAAATAGAAATTAAATAATATTTATTTAAATAAGTGAATAGAAATAAATATATAATATAATAATACTTTTATGTAAATTGAAAAACTTAAATTTGATTAAAAATATTATTATTATTATTATTATTATTATTATTATTATTATTATTATTATTATTTTAAAAAAAGTAACAAACATTATCACCTTATTTCGTGGTAAGTTAGGAGTTTATTCGTTAAAACACATGAGAGATTTTGAAACTATTAAAAGGTTGTATATTTTATGAAAGTATATGTTTTTCATGTGTCTCTTCACCAAAATACTTAAGATATATATTTCTTCACGTAACTTTTTACCCAAAATCGTTAAGATGTGTTTCTTTGAAGGGTTATATTTTTTCACCAAAAACAAAATGATAAAAAAAAAGTAGTAATATACACAATGAAAATAATGAGAAATTTTTTTTTTCATTCAAATCATTTTCTACCTTCTTTTGTGCGTATAAAGAATTAAGAAAATTATTATTTTATTAACTACCATTGACAGTAAGCTCCACGGTGAGTTGCATACCATATAACTTGTTGCATTCAATTTTACTGGAAGTAAATCGAACCTAAAGCTAGGTATTTCACTCACATCTTTAAGACTTGTACAATGTTTTTGTTATTTCTTCTTTATTGCAGGAACATTATCATCATAAAAAAAAAATTGTCTTTAATATTTTTGCTTGGTTGCAGAACCAATGTGTTTGAACGAAATTTTGACATCAAGAAATACTTAAATGATCAAAATTTTAGGATAACTTAAAAATCGCGAGAAAATAAATTATGTTTTAGTATCTTTAAAAATAAAAATAAAATCTATTTTGTAATTGTTGTAATAAAAAATGTAGAACCATAATCACACAAATTGTTTATAATCAAATCACTAAATATGATTTCACCTTTTGTTATTTAATTAAAAAATGGTTTTGAAATTTAATTTTATACTATCTTATCAACAATTCATGGAATACGTTTTCACTGAATTTTCATTGAAATAATTTTACAATAATCATTATTCTTTTGAAAATATGAAGCTGTAATTTATTTTATTATTTATTCTCTTATATTATTTTAATGTTATCTTCCGACCATGAATAAGAAGTTATCCTTCAATTGTTTAAAATTAACATGAACTTTAACAGTTTCAACTAAGGTAAAATAAAATTAAAAATAAAATCATGAGATTAAATTGAATAATTTTATTTAACTGGTCTAATTCAATTGGCAAAGACCCGTGTCCAAAATTTACTCTAAAAAGTAGAAGAGTAATGTGCCATGATACGCCTCTGAAACATCCAGAGTGAACAACGACAAAGTTTGTCCTACAGCCAAAATCCCGAAGGCCTAAGAAAATAGAGATAAAGGACATATGTTTCTCAACCTTACTTCATTGTATTTAGTTATAAAGACATTTGCTACAGCTTACAGGGGTCGGTGCTATTGTCATTATTACATTATCTACAAAATCGGATTTGACTATGTGATACACTCTGATGCATACATTTTTCTTCAAAGAATACCAATCTTTGCCAGATTTTGATACCGATCCCACAAGATGGCTATGATGACCTACCTAAATACTCTATTCCAACTCCTTTAGAAAATCAACATTATCTACAAAAACCTGCACATTAGAGGTGGGAAAGCTAGTTAGTCACAAATGATGATTACTTAGAATGAATGAACACGATGATGATTGCTAAGAATAAAATGAACACGGGGACGCAAGATCTCCAAACATAAAAATGAAAGGATGAACTGAGAAATAAACACACAATGAAAAAAGAAAAATGCACGCTTATACTTCAAACAGTTGAGTTGAAGACTTCATTTTGTCTGAAAAACATCAATATATTCTTCTGTGTCATGCCAAAGCAAACAGAAGACAGACCTTCCACTCCTTGTTATGCACTGAATGCGAAAGTACATCACAAGAATGATAATGATCACTTGTAAAAATTAGGTGGCATTGATCATACTGGGTGAATTCTGATTAAGCTAACACGTAATCACAGTCACAGCACAAAATCCAATAAATGAATTCAACAAAGGAGCAGATAAATGGAAAAGTTTTATGTCACACGACCAATGTTGATACCGTGATATTTTCTACCATCTCCAAGTATTACTACCTTGATATTGAAAATATCATTGCATGGTATCATAATGAGATATCCACATTAAAGTAAGAAACTGGGATCTTCTTTAGGCATTAGATATAAAATCATTAATGAGCTTTTGAGATAATTTCTCACTTACATGGTATTTGACATAAAACAACTTAAAGCTTAAGCTGTTGGGTAAAGGCACATGAATGATTTTATATCTAACCCACCCCCTCACACGAGTCCTTTGACTTGAAATGTGAACAACGCAGGTGTCCACCCTAACTTGTATTGAAATTTATTTATTTTTTTATATAGAAGAACATGGCAACAAGGATTTTTAAACCACATGATCATAAGAACTTTGATATCCCAACAGTTTAAATTGCTAGGTAAGGATATACGAATGATTTTATATTTAACAGTATCAAAACCTTTATGACCAAGTGGTTTAAACTTTCATCTCTATTGCCCTTATTCTTCTAAATAAAGTTAAATGGGCATGTTGAGTGAAGGGCAAGAAGGCATGCTAGAGTTATAGTTTAATCTTTTTAAGATAATGTCTTTTGATATGGTGTTAGAGTCTTTATCAACAAGCAGTCAAGAGTTCAATCATTGTCATCCTCATTCTTTTATACATAAGTTGAATATCAGTACGAGGGAAAAATGAGTTGTGCATTATCCAAGCTTCAATCCCATCGAGCTCTTGCATGCAAGGATGTATTAGACAAAATCATGCAAGAGTTTTCACTTTTCAGGGAGACTTTAAATAATAAAGATCAAAGAGACATACCGACTTCCAGCCATCTGGATCCAAGCATGCAGTAATTTTTGTGTTGATACCAGGTAATGGTCCAGGTTCCCGAGTAATCTTTCCTCCAGCTAGTTTAATTGCTTCTGCAGTTTTGTACACATCATCTGTGCCTATTGCAATCTGTAAATGGGGTATTACAGTCATGAATTTGATAGAAAATGAGGGGTAAGTGTAGACAGAGAAAACAAAGTAGAGTGCGAGTTTATTGTTATTTCTCAAAAGTTGAATACAAGAGTTGGAGCCTATTTATAGGCCCCGAATACTACACAATTTGTTGTTCAACTGATTCCAGAGTCCTAACTACCTAACGGAATCTAACAGCTGTACTGACTATCAGGAACATTCCAGAATCTAGAGACTTGAGAATATTCAACATGAGTCACTTGAGAACATAGATATATACACTGAC